>NC_091985.1:20469839-20778316 GCF_044704955.1 Pristiophorus japonicus
ACCGTAGACGTTAATCTTCTAATGTACAAATGATTGCAATAAAAATTTCTATTAAACAGAACATTTTCTGCTTTTATAGTTCTGTTTGTGTTTTTTTTTGCTCTTTGTGTAAAATTGAACAACTCAAAATTTTCCTGGTAATCTTCTGAGTAAAAAGATCATCAGGTGTAGCGCCAAGCCATGTAGACCAAAAGGATCTAGGTTTGAGTCATGGTCTGTGCTGCAGTACCTCACCTCAGGTAGGCAGCGATCAGAATGCTACACTCGACCTCAGCATACCTGGACGAGATAGGAAAAGAAAGATCAGTCAGGATTCTCACTCCTGATTGTTTTCCAGTGACCCCTGTGGCCCTTGGGCCTGGGTGCGATGCCCTCCAGCCTGACAATGAGCACTGTCTAGCCTCAAACATGAATTAGCCACTAGAGGGTTGCCATTGTCTGCGGGACCAAACTGCAGGAAGAGTTGATGCTTTCAGGAGAATCGGGGGGGGGGGGGAAACGTACTTACGTTTTTTTTTAATAATCCTGTTGCACATTTCAGAGTGCTGGGACCAGGATCCTCATGTCCGTCCAACATTTGCTACCATTTTGGAGCAGCTCACTGCTATCGAGGCGACAGTCATAACCGATATGCCCCAAGAGTCCTTTCACTCCATGCAAGATGATTGGAAGATGGAAATACAGCAAATGTTTAATGAGCTGAGGACAAAGGAAAAAGTGAGTCGTTTTTTTTGGAAGTATGTAGTGCAGTTTTTTAAAATCTTGTTACATTAATGTTTTTAGCTCCAGTCATAGAGTAGTTATTGAGAGAGAGCACTGTATTGTCAGCGGTACTATTCTTCAGATGAAAGTCTGAGGCCCTGTATGCTTGTTCTGCTGATTCGGGTGGATATTAAGAGACCCCCGTATTTAAGGAAGAGCAAGAAGTTCTTCTGGTGTCCTGTCCAATGTTTCTTCCTCAACTATCACCAACAAAAAAAATACAGACAAACTGTTCGGTCACCTCATGTTAAATGTATATGTGAAGCTGAATCTAAAATACTTCCCTATCTCTCTAATCTCCTCCAGCCCCACAACCCTCCAATATCTGCACTCCTCCAATTCTGGCCTCTTGAGCATCCCTGCTTTTAATTGCTCCACCATTGGTGGCCGTGCCTTCAGCTGCCTTGGCCCTAAGCTCTGGAATTCCCTCTCTAAACCTTTCTGCTTCTCCACACCTCTCTCCTCCTTTAAGACACTCCTTAAAACCTACTTTGACCAAGTTTTTGATCATCTGCCCTAATATCTCCTTACGTGGCTCGGTGTCAAATTTTGTTTTATAATGCTCGTGATGCGCTTTGGAACATTTTACTATGTTAAAGGTGCTATATAAATTACAAGCTGTTGTTGAGCCTCAATTATACTTCATTGGCCAGAACACTTAACCATCCTACTTTCAGTTGCGATGTGTTGGAAAAATGTGTCTGGATTCACTAATTATTTTTTGATCATTTAAAAGCAGGAACAGATTTATATCTGGTTAGAGTGCATACTGTGTAGTATACAAGCTGAAAGCTGCTGCTAGGACACAACCTGTGATATTAAAAGGGTGCCCTCCAATATCACCATCTCTTGTGGGCCTACATCCTAAAAAACACTGTTGCCTTCAATCCTGCTCATCTCATTTTGAGGGCGATGTCGGACAACTCCCAATTCAAAAATAAACTATCTTCACAGTAGTTATAAAATTCCTGTCCTCCCTTGTTTGTCGTCTGTGTCTTGTAATTTGGGGGCTGAGACCAGAGAGAATTCGGAATAAAGTCCTGCCCTTGGCTATCTGTCATAAAGGCAAATGTGGCAGAATTCTGCAGCTGAAATATCCCACAATCACTTTACTGCAAAGTAATTATGGTGTAAAAAGTTGTAAGACAGTTTGATTTCACGTAGTGCTGTATAAATGTGACATTGTTTTCTTCTGTCTATACTGTATCGTTGGCACTCAGTCATCGCTGATGTCTAAAATACATCATAGAAAATAGGTGCAGGAGTAGGCCACTCAGCCCTTCGAGCCTGCACCACCATTCAATATGATCATGCAGCTTTAGTACCCCATTCCTGCTTTCTCTCCATACCTCTTGATCCCTTTAGCCATAAGGGCCACATCTAACTCCCTTTTGAATATATCTAACGAACTGGCCTCAACAACTTTCTGTGGTAGAGAATTCCAAAGGTTCACAATTCTCTGAGTGAAGAAATTTCTCTTCGTCTCGGTCCTAAATCCACACATGACATGAATTTGTAAGTTAAAGGCATTATCTAATTAGTGTGGCTTTATGGATTGGAAACTGGACTGGACCAGTCCAGACTCAGCAGTTGCCCCTTCAGCTTTGACCTGTTGTGGTTTCTAGGAGTTACGATCACGAGAGGAGGAGTTGACGAGGGCGGAGTTGCAGCAGAAGTCCCATGAGGAGCTGCTGAAGCGACGGGAGCAGCAGCTGGCAGAGCGGGAGATTGACGTGCTGGAGCGCGAGCTGAACATTCTCATCTTTCAGCTGAACCAAGAGAAACCAAAAGTGAAGAAAAGAAAAGGCAAGTTCAGGAAAAACCGGCTAAAGCTAAAAGATGGAAACCGAATCAGTTTGCCTTCAGGTATGGAGTTAGAAACTAAGGTGTCTGGGTGTGCACAGGGAGAATACTCGTGTCAAGCTAAACTGGAATTTTAGTCTGATGCAAGTGTGTATTAAGAAATGTGTTTAAATAAAAAGCCACGTCGCACTAAGTTATGCAGTTCGAGATCAAATTTGCAGTCTGTGCAGAGTTAATCTCAGCCAGGGTGGCAGTGTCGGGTAGTAAAGTTGGCCTCAACATTCCTGGGCAAGGAAGGGGATAAATCACCGGAGTGTTGGATCCTGATCGCTATCCAGTGACCCCGCTGGAAAGTCCACTTGTTTGGATGTTGGGTGGGTTTGGCTGTGACATCCCAGCAGTCAAATAGCCTGCCGACAAATCGCTAGACTTTTACATGAAGAATGTCCAGATATTTACCATTTCCCATGGAAGCGTATGCCAACAAGGAGTCAGCACCTTCAGAAGAAAAGGCATGAAAAGTTGCCAGAAATAAAACAAACTAAAATTCCAGTGCAGAGTTGCTTTAACTTCTAGAATGCGACAGAACAGAAACAGGCCATTGGGCCCATCAACTCTGTGCCAGTAATTTCTTCACATGAGCCAACTAGTCTATTCCTACTCTTCTCGCTCCACAAGTCCACTACTATTCCTCTTTTTCAAACAAATATTTAATTTATGACCTCTGCGTCATCTATGGATTGTGGCAGAGGATTCCATGTTCTTTGAACATAAAAACATAAGAAATAGGAGTAGGCCATTCGGCCCTTCGAGCCTACCTCCACTCCAACTTCCCACCCTATCCCCATGGACCTTGATGCCTTTAATATCCGATTTGCGCACAGCAAGCTCCCACAAACAGCAATGTGATGATGACCAGAGAGTTTTTTTTAAAGTGATGTTGACTGAGGGATAAATATTGTCCAGGACACTGGGGAGAACTCCCCGCTCTTCTTAGAAACAGTGCCGTGGGATCTTTTAGGTCCACCTGAGTATGGAGAAACTTTCTAATCTCCTCTTTAATTCTTTGTGCTTATTTTTAAATATATGCCTTTGTGTTACCGTCTCATCAACAGTTGGAAACAATCTATCACTATTTACCTTCTAATCACCCTTCCTGGTCTTGAAGACCTCTATCATTTCACCCCTTAAACTTCTTGGGGTCAAGTTTTGGCCTGAGTTGCTCCAATTTTTTTGGAGCAACTGGTTTAGAATGGAGTATCTTAGAAATTGCAATTCTCGGCATTTAGTTTGCTCCAGTTCTAGTCAGAACAGTTTCATTTTGGAACAGATTTATTTTTTTCAAAAGGGGGCGTGTCCGGTCACTTACGCCTGTTTTGAAAGTTTAGGCAATGAAAACTTACTCCAAACTAACTTAGAATGGAGTAAGTCTAGATTTTTGTACGCTCAGAAAAACCTTGCCTACACTTTAGAAATCAGGCGTAGGTTACAAATCAGGCATGGGGAACGAGGGGGGGGGGGGGGGGGGAAAGGAAGTAATTAAATTTTACAAGCATTCAACAGTCTGTCTTATACAAATAAAGAGCCATCCTGAATAAAAATTTATAAACAAAGCAAATAAAAAATACTGAACATTCCTACCTGTGTGAAGCAGCAGCAGCCTTCGAGCTGCGGTGCTTCAGGCAGGCCTTCCTTCCATGTAGGAGACAGGGGCGGCGTCAGTGGCTCGACGGCAGCCGAAGACACAGCAAGCAGCCTTCGAGCTGCGGGGGAAGCTGAGGCCATTCGGCCAGGGACAGGGAGAGATAGCCAGTTTGAAACTTAAATTTGTAATTGCCAAATGGGTGCTGCATTGTCAACACCACGGATTATGCAATGGTTTGCCAGCAATTCACTGCATAGGAGAGAATTGATTAGAGCTCACCGCACCAGGAACATCATAGCCCGTAGGCTGATGGGCAGGAGACCTTACCCACGTCGGCAATATCGAGCCAGGCGCTCGTACGTGGACATGAGCGAGGCTGATTGTGTCAAAAGGCTGCGTTTCCGCAGAGAAGTTGTCATTGAGATCTGTGATATGCTGAGAGCAGATTTGCAGCCCAGAAGCAGAACGCCAACTGCCCTGTCTGTTGAAGTGAAGGTAACAGCTGCACTTGCCTTCTATGCCTCGGGATCGTTTCAGGCTACAACTGGAGATGTGTGCGCCATCTCTCAACGTGCAATACATGCCTGCGTTTACCAGGTCACGGCTGCACTGTATGCGCGGAGGAATGACTTCATCAATTTCCCAATGACCGCACAAGCGATCCATGAGAGGGATGTGGGCTTTTTCAGGATTGCTGGCTTCCCAAAGGTACAGGGCTGCATTGATTGTACCCACATAGCCTTGTGAGAACCTGTGGTGGATTCAAGCAGTACAGGAATAGAAAAGGTTTCCACTCCACCAATGTGCAGCTTGTGTGTGACGACAAGCAGCACATCATGTCAGTCGATGCGAGATACCCTGGTAGCACCCACGATGCGTTCATCCTACGCGACAGAGTTATATCTGACATATTTCAGCAGCAGCCAGAAGGGCAGAGCTGGCTACTGGGAGACAAAGGGTACGGCCTGACCACCTGGCTCATGACACCCCTACGCGTGACACGGACAGAAGCTGACCGTCAATACAACATGGCGCACATTGCGACGCACAGCATCATTGAGAGGACCATTGGCATATTGAAACAGCGTTTCCCTGGACTATTCCGGAGGCCACTTGCAATACTCTCCTCAGATTGTCGGTCACTTCACTGTTGTGTGCTACATGCTCCATAACAGCCATCATGAGGCAGCAGGAGCTGGTAGTGGAACCCGAAGACCGACATGAGGCTCCAGTGCATGATGATAGTATTTTGGAAGAGCAGGATGAGGATGATGACGACGATCAGGAAAGCATGCAAGTGCCTGATGCCGGAGCACGAGGTCGGAGGAGGGCCGTCCATCGTGCCCCTTTAACGATTGCTCGAGCACTGCGCCAGCAGCTCATCCGTGAACGCTTCAACTACTGATGCCTGAGGGCTCTGCGACCACTGTTGCGCATGGACATGTTTATTCTTTGCAGTTGTTCCTACGTTGTGTTGTGTTAATGGAACATGAAACAGTTTTAATGAAAAAATATTTTATTAAAAAGTTAATGTCACTGTAATAAAATATTTGTTGTATCAAACTATACTTTTTAATATGACTCTTGAAGATCACTTAAAAACTTTAAGATCACTTATAAACTTGTAAAGTTACAGAACAATTTCAATGTGAAAAATCTTACACTCTTAAGATCACTTAAACTTCAAGATCACTTTTAGGTGCAAAATTAAATAAATTACAAAAAGTGAGGGCATTTACACCAAGATCACTTAAAAACCCTAAGATCACTTATAAGTTGTAAAGCTACAAAACTTACAAAACAATTTCAATGTGAAAAACGCTACTGCAGCTACATCAAGAACAAGAACAAAAGCAGCAAAGAAAGGCTGTAACCATGTCTCATCCACATCTCAGTGAATGTTCACTTCCTCATGGGGGTGTCATTTGATTGGCCGGGCTGTGTGCCCTTATTGCAGCAGCTACCTCCCTGACGGCCTGTGCCGACACTTGCATGCCCTCCCTGACGGCCTGTGCCGTCAATTGCACTCCCTCGGACATTCCCTCCCTAAGTTCCCGTGTCATTACTGCTATTTCTTCCGTCAGGACCGTCCCGTCTTCACCCACTGCACTGACGCTACCGATGAGTGATCGGGTAAGCTCCATACCTAATGCCACAACCTGAGCCGCATCTGTTGCACGCTGCATCTCAGGAGAGCGTGTCTCCAATCTCCTCCTCCTCTGCCTGGGTCTGCCTTGTGGCACCACTACACAAGGAGGTGCGGGCTGGGCCGGTGGGACGCTCTGTGTTCCAGACGGCAGTACCAGAAAGAGAGGCGCAGGCTGGGCCGGTGGGACGCTCTGTGTTCCAGACGGCAGTACTAGAGAGAGAGGCGCGGGCTGGGATGGTGGGTGAATTGGTGTAAACTGCTCCATTATATCACCAGCACCACTGGGATATGCAACATCGGAATCAAAATCATGGAAGGTGGAACCAGAACCTATGCAAGGGGTTGAAACTCTGATGCCCTTTGATGGGGGCTCATAAACATTAATTTGGAAGCTCTCCCCGTAGACATTTCAGTCATCGCTGCAATCATCCAGTCTGGATCGTCCGCATCTGGTTGTACTGGTTCTTGTTCTGTATCTTCAGGATCCTCAGGGTTGGCATCATCATCATCATCATATTCTGCAAAATTCATCAGAACAGTCAAATGTTTAACAGCAAGGGAGGGGGCAGGATGGGTGGCATGAGTACTCTCACACATAGGCCAGGCAGCAGGTTGATTTGAAGGGCCACAATGCATTTTCAGGACTTGCCCTCTCCCTTGCGTGCAGGCCCAGCATGTGCTGTACTGATTGCTTTTCTCTATGTATGACTCATCATAGCAGCTACCCTCTGTTCCAAGGGTGTCAGTGGATGCAGATTGGGCGTGCCTCCTCCTGTCCGAGTTGCTTCCCTTTTGTTGTGGGCCAATTTCTTCTGCAAAGAGTAAAATATAACTTTTTACAGAATGCGTCATTCTGCAGGGTGGGACATATACGTTACAATTACGATTACATTAAAAAATGAAAATATTACTTACACTAACTACTTGACCAAGGTTGTGCCATTTCTTTTTACACTGACTTCCAGATCTCATGGTATGCACCACTGCGCAGTAATCTTCTGCAACTTTGTTCCAGCGTTTCTTCATTTCTTTTGGTGGCACTTTTATGCGACCTCTGTTGCTGGTATCTAGCGCCTGCCATCTCTGCTCAATGACGTTGACTAATATCTCCACTTTCTCACGCAAAAGATTCTTTGTTCTTGGTGGACGTTGTTCCATTACTGTATTGAATTGACACTCTTACTTTTCAAAACGCACAGCCCTTAATTTGCATGCACCTATGCAGCACCTGTTCTGGAAGCTGAGCAGTGAAAAGCAGCACTCGCTGATTTCAACAGGTGATTTATTCAACATTGCTGCTAAAAGCACTCCTTCAGACACCAAAAAATCACCAAAATTCAATCCCAAGCCTTTCCAGTGGTCCACGAGACAAATCAGCACTTTTCTTTAAGTTCCTTTAAAAATGGCCGAGTGCCAATGTTTCTGGGCTACTGTGCGTGCGCGCACGCTCCAACACGCGCGCACAGGGCTGCTGCACGACGCTCCCTCATTTGATTTAGCCCCGCCCCCCTCCACTTGCAGAATTGGTGCGCCTCTGTGGCTCTGCCCCCCGCTGCTGTCTGCGCACCGCGCCGAGCTCCCAGGGACCAGCAAGGAGCCCGAGAATTACGAGGTAGATTTTTGTTGCGCTTTTAGGCGCGAAAAACGGGCATCCATGTCGGGGCTGCGCTGTTCGAGGCGTGGCCCGAAACTTGACCCCTAGTCTCTAGTGGAAAGAAAACCCTAGCTACTTGAGTCTCATCATAAATGTAACTCCTCATCACCAGTAATGTCCTAGTGAACCAATGTTGCACCTTCTACATTGTTTTTATACCCTTTCTATTAATAAATCACAATGCTGCCTGGTTAAAGTCTGGTCTCTGTCTTTCAAATGAGACATTAAGCCAAGTGTCTGCTCTCAGGTGGAAGATCCCATGGCACTATTTCAAAGAAGAGCAGGGGAGTTACTCCTGGTGTACTGGACAATATTTATCCGTCAATCAACGTCACTTATCTGATCGTTATCACATTGCTATTTGTAGGAGCTTGCTGTGCGTAAATTGACTGCTGCATTTCCTACATTAATTGCAAAAGTGACTGCACACCAAAAGTAAATTGGCTGTAAAGCACTTTGGGACGTCCTGAGGTTGTGAAAGATGCTATATAAATGCAAGTCTTTTTGTTGAACATTTACCTCCTTACTATTGTATTCAGTGTCTCGAGATAAAGAACCAAGAATCCCATTTGCCTTTTGTTTTGGTCTTATCTATTTGGGCCGCCACCATTAATTACCGCTATATTTGTTCATCATCATCCCTCTACACCATTTAAAATCTTAAGATGCATTTCCTTTTCCTATACATATTTCAGAATGTATTATTATTTTTCTACATTGTACTGCATCTGCTACCTATCTGACAACTGTGCTAGCCTAATGATGCCCTCCTGTATCCTGTCACCACCTGCTCATAGTTTGCCATTGTACCAATTTGGTGCCATTCCACTATTGTTGTCTCAAGCCCCAAGTCTAGATCGTTAATAAGATTGACTGTTAAACCCCGATGGAGGACTCCATCTTTCCTGTCTTTTAGCCTTCCCTTTGCTTTCGGTCCTCCAACCATCTGTCCTAGTAGCCACATTCATTTTACATAGAATTACATAGAATATACAGCACAGAAACAGGCCATTCAGCCCAACCAGTCAATGCCCGGCTTTATGCCCAACACGAGTCTCCTCCTGTCTTTCTTCATCTAAATCTATCAGCATAACTCTCTCTTCCTTTCTGCCTCATATGCTTATCCAGCCTCCACTTAAATGCATCAACCACTCCCTGTGGTAGCAAGTTCCACATTCGCACCACTCTCTGGGTGAAGAGGTTTCTTCTGAATTCCTTATTTGATTTCTTGGTGACTATCTTATATTGATAGATTCTAGTTTTGCTCTTCTCTCTTGTGTCTACTCTATCAAAATCTTTTTCCTTGTCATGAGTGTCTTATTTAGGTATCTTGCCAAATACTTTTTGATAAAGCATTAACTGCATTTCCATATCTACCTCTATTATTTATCTGAAGAACTTTAGTAGATTGGTCAAGCATGACCTATATTGCCTGGCCCTGATATCAACTCGTGTTGCTCCAAGTGCTTGATTATTTCACTTTCATAATACTGTGAATCAAACTGGCAGCTATGCTGGATCATGTCCTATGCATATTGTGACATTTCAGTTATTTTAAATTGATAGATTTTCAGCACAAGATCACTGTTCAAGCCTCTCCAACTCTCGACAAGCGGAAAAGCTTGAATGGCAGTAGCTATAGTCCACCAAGCAGCCCCACCATCATCCCACGGCTCCGAGCTATACAGCGTAAGTGCAAATTTCATTTCTGTTTAATCCTGTGCTTTGCAACTGCTTTGTAGTGCTTGGCAAATAAGGTATATGAAAGAGAAGTGATTGAAATGTGATGCTTTATTTGTTCATTTATCCTCTGCGTAGAACTTTCCTGTACTTATGGGGCAGGGGGAAAAAAATGACCCAAGGCTGAGGGAATTTGTATCTTTGCAGTACGTTTTGTCCAGACAATCTCTTTCTTCTTCTGGACCAAAATCTTGCTTTTCATTTGTCATGGCAGTTTTGACTGTTCCAAAAAGACCTGGGCAAAAAAATTTTTTTAGATAGAGCATAGCAGAAAAAACGCACTGAACAAATATGTATTCTCTGCACCTCATTGGGCCATGGAGACAGCATCTTGGTTTGGGTCTTCCACATCCTCCTCTAGTATTAGTCACCCACTTGTTTAGACTCTTGGTTCTAGTGCTGCACCAACACCAGGAACCAAATGTACTGACATACAGGAACTGAGATATTATTGAAGCTGACTGGATAAAGACAGCACCTGATGTAGAGACATGGAGATCAGGGGGTTTCTGTTTATATCGGTGCTGATTGAGTTGATCTCAGCCTGGTGTCATGCCAAAATTGCCCTCGGTGGACTCAAACTAGGGTGGCGGGCGGGGAAATCACCCAGGGCACTAATGGTACTGACTCCTACTGGAAAGTATGTGGGAGGATGGGTATCGGGCTGGGCTTCCATAACAGAATACCCCCCACTGTGATATATTATCTAGACTCACTGAACTTAGAAGAGGTAGCAGAGAACTGCTGGTGCCTGTGGGACTGTAAGCCAGAGTCTGGGCCTTTTAGAGAAAGGGACAAGATTGGCAACAAAAAGTGTCGCAAAGTAACTTGAGTGGTGTATTGCTTTTGTTACCAGTGGTTATCATAAATTGCCTTTCTAAATACCTTTTCTCAACAATATCTGCACACAAATAATAGAGTCACAAACAATTGTGTACTTAAACTAAAATGGACAGCTTTTTCCCCTCCCCCATCCTCCCCCATTTTGTTTATTTTTCTCAGTGAGCTCCAAAACCGATGCTGCCAATTCCAGCGGCCACCGCAACAGCATATATGTATACCAACAGGATGTGGATATCGCGAGTGAATGTGCAAGCAAATCCCTCAGTAGGGCTAAGACAAAAGGCAAGATTTTTGTGTTAAATCATCAGCAGGCAATAAATCTTCTTGGTACTTCATAATGTACTGTTCAGTGGTGACCCTCCTAAAGCAAGCAAACAAATTCTGTCGGTCACCTAATGTTTCCGATGTGTTTGTACATTCGCTTTAGTGACCATGGGGGCCATTTTGACTGTGCAATAGTAAAATGTAAAACGAGTCAATCGTCAACTGTTTTACATCTCTCCTGATTTGTATTTCCATTGGCACACAGTCAAAAACCCCCATCCCATGTGCAGTCTGAAGTTGTTGGCTTGTAATGAGCTAACTGGCTTTCATTGGGGCATGTTAGATTCTCCGTTTAAGCGAATAGTTCAACATGCCTCCCCTCACCTCTGTCAAGGTGCTAGATGACACTGCTTTCCCTTCCTTCCCCCTCTCCAGTCCTTGGATGTCAGGTCACCCTGCTTTGCAGTAGCTGGCTATCTAATGGTAAGTTAATTCATTGCCGAAGGCCATCGAGCCCAAGGCCTATGTGCTCCCAACTCTGGAGTCAAACACAGGAATTATCCACGCAAAGAGGAAAAACGAAACAAAACCAAATGTCATCAATATTAATGACTCAAGTTTTATTTTAAATTCCTCTCTCTCTTTGCTCTGTGCTGCTTCATATGGTCTGATTATTTTAATAGTTGTAGATTATAGACATTATAGACCGTCTGTTTCTCCAACCCCCTTGAAGGGTAATGAAAGCTTAGAATGAACTGCCAAGCAAGGTAATAGAGATTAAAAACATTGGGGTTAATCAAAGTCCAATTAGATACCATGCTGAAAGTTAATACAAGACGAATGGGTTGAATGAGCTGACCTTTCTTCATCCTCGACTTCACTTCTTTTGAAGTGAATGCTTTCGTATTTTGACAGCCTGACTCTAGGCAGTCACTACTGAACAGTGCATTTAAGATTAAATCTGCCTGTCTGTCAATCGACAAACCGATCCATCTTTTCCTCTCTTCAGCGGGTTCTGCTCCTGTCGCCCATCGGCTTGCTGCTGGAATTTGGCCGTTTCTCTTTGGCTCTCGGATCTATTTAGCAAACACCGAAGCAAAGTGCTTTGACTTTTAGGATCTTTTCTGCTGGGATTTGGTGGCCTTGATGATGCGCTGTTGCTTTCTGTGTCGCCTGGCTGTCTCTCGGCCTTTTTTTTTTTCGTTTTGTTTTCCATTTGATTTTAAATCCAGCTGACAATTGCTGTAACCCTGCAAGGGGGTAAGTCCATATTCTGAAGACTCTTGCATTACTTGTAACACATTTAGTGTTCTGACTCTGTTTTGTACAGTTACCCTTGATGAGAGCAATAGAACCTGGGGTAAAAGCACAGTCTACCGACATGAAGATTATGACGAAGAAGTGCAGAAAGCTTGCAAGAAGAAAGGGCGGACTTGGGGACCCAGTTCTATGCAAACCAAGGAGCGAGCCAGTTGTGAGGAAAGGTGAGAGCTGCAAGTTGGGCTTTGTTTCCCCACTCACTCATTATTATGTTACGATCCAATTCTGGGGAGTCCACTGGTAGTCCTCCAGTAGCCGTTCTTCATTTGTGAGGTTAAACTGAATGTTGCCCAACTATTTGACTGTGGAGGGCGTCACAGTTGTGCCTGAACCCACATTTGCCCGATGTTCACTCACCTCTTAGCAAAGATGGTAGAACAGGAATGGGAACCCATGCTGAATCAATCCACGCCCCCACCCCTCTCTCTTCTCCACCCCCACCCCCCAACCTCCTTTTCATCTCCACCCTCCCTCCCACCTCCTCTCCTCTAACCCCCCCCCCCCCCACTTCCTTTCTTCTCCTCCAGCTCCCCATCGCTCCCTGCCCATCTTGCCCTCGCTCTCTCCTCTCTTTCCGCCCCCCCCCCCGACCTCCCTTCGTGTCCCACTCAGCTGATTTAAAGAATGTTAACCTGAGCCATAGAGACTAGGAAGACCCTGTTGGATCTATGGTCTGCTGAATTAGCTGGTGATCAGTGAAGTGGTGATAACAGGAATGCTATATAAGTGCTACTTTAAGGAAAAATATTTATAAGGCTATGGGCAAAGAGCAGGGGACTGGGATTAATTGGAAAGCACTACCAAAGAGCCGGCCTCCTTCTGTGCTATAAGATTCTATGATTGTAATGGGCCTCAGCACCCCTGGGTTAAAGAGGAGAAATTAGGCAAGCTTCCCATCCTTGGCTGGCAATCTGTTTGGCATTCGGCGAAGATTAAATGAGACTCGGTTGCGATGCCCCCATCATTCATACCAGCTGCTAACAATCACTACCTAGCCTCATCGGTGAGACAAGCCGCTTGAGTAAGGTACCGGAGCATGCCTGTGGATCACTTTCAGGACATAAGAATGAAGGAGAAAATTGGCAGGTCAAGCAGGAATTTTTTTTTAAACTTATAATGGTATCCAAATGGGTTATCTTTGCCCTATTGTGCTATGAAACTGTATGTAACTAACTGGGAAGACAGTGTTCCTGGTCTGTGAACCTGAGGAGAACCAGTGTTCCTGGTCTGTGAACATGCATATAACTCACCCTGTAGCGAACCAGGGCTGCTGAGTGATAATTGTTGAAGAATGCATCATTTTCCTTTTTGATGACTCTTTTCTCAGAAGAGGCTGTGTGCATGGCTGCCTGATCAGCTCCAGGCCTGGATGCTCTTCTCTTTTACTGTACATGTTGGATCGCTAGGGAGCAAAAGTAGAACACAGATGTATGATGATATAAAATAAGAACATAAGAATTAAGAGCAGGAGTAGGCCATTCGGCCCCTCGAGCCTGCTCCGCCATTCAATAAGATCATGGCTGATCTTCTACCTCAACTTCACTTTCCTGCACTATCCCCATAATCCCTTGATTCCCTTAATATCCAAATGATTTTTGTTTTAAATTTTAGGACAAGACCTTTGTCAGACGGCAACAATCCATGGTCTACAAGTTTATTGAAGACTCCAACTTTACCTCTAACCTCAGTTTTTGCAAATGTTGCAGACCAGGGTATGAATTTTGACCTATATTATTATTAAATGCCTTTTATTCCACATCTATTGTGGTTCCATTTGCAGCTTAACCAGCTGCTTTTAGTCTAGTCAACAACAACAACTTGTATTTATATAGCATCTTTAATCTAGTAAAACATCCCAAGGGGCTTCACAGGAGTATTATGAGACAAATAAATTGACGCCGAGCCTTATAAGGAGAAATTAGGGCAGATGACCAAAAGCTTAGTCAAAGAGGTAGGTTTTAAAGACCATCGTAAAGGAGGAAAGAGAGGTAGAGAGGTTTAGGGAGGGAGTTCCAGAGCTTAGGCCCTCGGCAGCTGAAGGCACAGCCACCGATGGTTTAAGCGATTAAAATCAGGGATACCCAAGAGGACAGAATTTGAGGTTGGCAGATATCTCGGAGGGGCTGGGGGAGGGGTGTGGGGGGGGCGGTGAAGGAGATTAGAGATATGGGGGGGGGGGGGCGAGGCAGTAGAGGGATTTGAAAACCAGGATGAGAATATTGAAATCATTGCTTAACTGGGATCCAAGGCAGATCAGCGAGCACAGGAGTGTTGGGTGAACGGGACTTGGTGTGAGTTAGGACATGGGCAGCTGCGTTTTAGATGACCAAGTTTATATAGAGTAGAATGTGGGAGGCCAGCCAGCAGTGCATTGGAATAGTCGAGTTTAGAGATAACCAAGGCATGGATGAGAGTTTCAGCAGCAGATGAGCTGAGGCAGGGTCGTTGACGGGCGATGTTACGGAAGTGGAAATAGGCCATCTGAGTTATACCGCGGATATGTGGTCGGAAGCTCATTTCAGGGTGAAATATGACATCAAGGTTGCGAACAGTCTAGTTCAGCCTCAGACAGATGCTAGCGAGAGGGATGGAATTGGTGGCTAGGGAAAGGTGTTTGTGGCGGGGACCGAAAACAATGACTTCGGTCGTCCCAATATTTAATTGAAGAAGATTTCTGCTCATCTAGTACTCAATGTCAGGCAAGCAGTGTGTGAATTTAGAGACCATGGAGGGATTGAGAGAAATGGTGGTGAGGTAGAGCTGGGTGTCATCAGCATACAAGTGGAAACTGACACCATGTTTTTGGATGATGTCGCCAAGGGGCAGCATATAGATGAGAAGCAGGAGGGGGCCAAAGACAGATCCTTGAGGACACCAGAGGTAACGTTGCAGCAGTGGGTAGTGAAGCCATTGCAAGCGATTCTCTGGCTATGATTAGATAGATAAGAATGGAACCAGGCAAGTGCAGTCCCACCCAGCTGGATGATGGTGAAGCATTGGAGGAGGATAGTGTGGTCAGCCATGTCAAAGGCTGCAGTCCAGTCGAGAAGGACAAGGAGGGATGGTTTACCTTTGTCACAGTCATAAAGGATGTCATTTGTGATTTTAATAAGAGCCCTTTTGGTACTGTGGTAGGAGTGGAAACTAGATTGGAGGGATTCAAACATGGAGTTCTGGGAAAGATGGGCACGGATGGTCAAGGAAATTCATTGGTGTGACAGTAGATAATGTTTTGAGAATTAAACCAATGTAGGGAGATGACAGGGTACCAGACCAGCTTTAGTTCACATGAGTTTGTTGATTTCATGTTGGAGGAGGTACAAGTACCGATAGTGTTGCTGGGCTAGGAAAGGGGAAATCTCACAGTCTTCCTGCTCCTGTTCATGATCATATGGTTACCTGAACGTTGAGACCCTCTGGTATCTCACCCAAGTGGTCATTATTCATATCAGCAACTCGCCACGGCTTCTCCAGCAGCACCTCCCAAACCCGTGAAATCTACCACCTAGAAGGACAAGGGAAGCAGGCGCATGGGAACACCATCATCTCCAAATTCCCCTCCAAGTCACACACCTTCCTGACTTGTAAATACATCACCGTTCCTTCATCGCTGGGGTCAAAATCCTGCAACTCCTTCCCTAACAGCACTGTGAGAGTACCTTCACCACACGGATTGCAGCGGTTCAAGAAGGCAGTTCACCTCGGGATGGGCAATAAATGCTGGCCTGGTCACCGATGCCCACATCCCGTGAATGAATTTTTTTTAATTAAAAATTCTGAGCCTTGAAGGTTGACTACATGGCAGAGGCAAATCACGATTCAGCCCAACCTTTTCTTTAGCTGATATCTGTCCGTCCATGTGAGGAGCAGGCTATCTGACCGCCTTAGCCTGGGGTCACTGGAACCAATTGTATTGTCCCTACAACAGCCTTAGAAACAGAAAATAGGTGCAGGAGCAGGCCATTCGGTCCTTCGAGCCTGCACCACCATTCAATATGATCATGGCTGATCATGCAACTTCAGTACCCCATTCCTGCTTTCTCTCCATACCCTTTGATCCCTTTAGCCATAAGGGCCACATCTAACTTCCTTTTTAGTATATCTAACGAACTGGCCTCAACAACTTTCTGTGGTAGAGAATTCCACAAGTTCACAATTCTCTGAGTGAAGAAGTTTCTCCTCATCTTGGTCCTAAATGGCTTACCCCTTATCCTTAGACTGAGACCCCTGGTTCTGGACTTCCCCAACATTGGGAACATTCTTCCTGCATCTAACCTGTCCAATCCCATCAGAATGTTATATGTTTCTATGAGATCCCCTCTCATTTTTCTAAATTCCAGTGAATATGAGTCTAGTTGATCCAGTCTTTCTTCATATGTCAGTCCTGCCATCCCAGGAATCAGTCTGGTGAACCTTCGCTGCACTCCCTCAATAGCCTTGGCTGAAATCAGCTAACACAGCGCAGTCTTGGCAATTGAACTTCGTATGGTTTGTATGGCCGGATAGACCCTCTATGTCATGTGGGGAAGCAGATGAAAGAGTTTGTTTTCCATGTTCCCATACTTTAGTATATATTTTAAGCCAAGGAAAGAAATGTGTATTCCCTGGGAGGATGTATAGATTTAGGCCCAGCGTTGACCTTAAATTTGGGCACTCGTCTCAAGAAAATGTTCCAGATGATCACGCCGTTCATTATAACTGGATCGCAGCCATTGATCGCAAAGAGATAAATATAAATGCAAATTATTTCTTTTTAAGGGTACTTGCACTCGGCAAATAGTTCAGCTTTCAAATGATCTCGCATTCAGAGATCCAGTGCCCCTGACGGCCTGATATATAAAGTCATTGTCCGGTGTAGAACTGATCTGAATTTCTGAGGTTAGATCCCAGGACTGTGTTGATTTAGATTAAGCCCAGTTGGGACCTCGACACCCCAGCAATCAGCCAGGGTTCATACTCCTAATCAGTAGCCAGTTAAATGTGCACATGTCCAGTGAGGAACTGAATGAGGAGAGAATTTCTCTCCCTTTCTTCCCGCCCCCCCCCACTCAAATTTGTGCTTGCGTCTCAAGAAAATGTTCCAGATGATCAGAGCAGGAGTAGGCCATTTGGCACCTCGAGCCTTCTCTGCCAATAAGATCGTGGCTGATCTTCTACCTCAATTCCACCTTCCTGCACCATCCCCTTGATTCCCTTAACATTCAAAAATCTATCGATCTGTTCTGAATATACTCAACAAATGAGCATCCACAGCCCTTGATCTCTCTTTTTGTAAACACGTGCCTTTTAACCTCAGTGTTGGTTTATAACCGGTGCTGGTGGAGGTACTGAACTGTTCCATTGTCTTATCCACAGGGAGCGCTTCTGAGCAGACACGAGCAGCTGAAGACTACGAAAACCGACCAAAGCAGTCCAAATTACCTAATCAGGTGTATATTGATCTACCTCTTCGTAAAGATCATCAGGGAGAGGGAGATGGCGGCAGTGAAAGTCAGGAGGAGGCGACGCCCGTCAGTTCAGCCAACAGCACCCCGCAGGTCACTCCCACAAACAGCCTGAAGCGGTTAAATCAGAGGAAGAAAACTGACATGGTGCTGTACGGGTGTGCTGTGCTGCTTGCATCTGTGGCCTTGGGGTTTGACGTCCGAGAAGTGAACAAATCACAGGGTTCAGAGGAAATTGAGGTCAAGGAGGAGAAGAAGAAAAGGGAGAGCCTCTTTCAGAGAACCAGCAGGTTCCGCAGAAGCACAAGTCCTCCGAACAGGGCAGTCTCCAAAAAGGACGAGACAAACATTCCCTCGCTGAACTCGCACGCTGTTAATCTCTTGTCAATGTCTTCCATATCCGAATGTAATTCCACAAGGTCCTTGCTCCGGTCGGACAGCGACACGCCCCTCACTCCCGACAGGGTCATCCACAAACCAGAATTCTTGACTGACAATCCTTTGAACAGTTCTGTAAACGGAACACACGGGAATCTGGACGGGTCGCCTTTGTCGGATGCTGATGCGCCTGTTTCTGTGATGCTCAGAGAGTCCCGTGCAGTGCCAGCAAAGGGAGCTGCTAAACACTATGTCACCCACCAGATGCCATCTGAAGGAAGCCCAGCCAGTAAGTTTTTTGTCAATGGCCACAATCCCAATCAGGTGTCTTGCTCGGGGGCCACTCTCTGGAAGGCTGCATCATGAGTGAGGGGATGTCGATTTGGGCCTGGAATTCCCCACTCCGCACCTGATTTCAGTCGCACCACTAGGCCAGTTACCAACCGGAGGCCAGGGTACGTCTCTCACCGGAAGAGGCACAGAAACCTCCCCCGTAGGACCAATATTCTATTAAACTGTCGCAATTCAGTCGAGCTCTGTCACTTGTATGGAACCTGAGAAACCTGTAAGACACATACCCTTGTCTTCTCTTGCTGGAGAGCAAGAAAAGGAAAGAGAATAACACTGAATGAGGCAACAGCCACCATTGCTCGCAAGGCAATGACTGCAGGGCTAGAGTTATGAGGAACAGCACATATGGTGAGAGTCACAAAGGGGAGGTGGGCTACAAATCTCCATGGGTCATGTTATGAGTGCTATTGCACGACATGGAAAGAGGCTTTGGTGCTGTGAAGTACTAACTATTTCCAGAACCGTTGTCCTATTTATTAGGCGGTATGATTTTCATTTTTGGGGTATTCTCTCGATTATGTGCCAGCCTGATGTAGCCACAAAAGTTAGCTTGTTGACTTCATTGCATTGTACAATTGTTGCTATTTATTTGGATGCAGAATCTTACTCCTTTCAGATGAATATGAAACCATTGATCTTTTTTTCCTGTTAATTTCTCTTAGCTAATGGAGTTGCCGACTCCAGTCCACGCAGAGAATCATCAGAGTTCCCACGTCTTCCAGATCCCAAAACCATGTACCCAGCGTCTGCAAGACGGAGAACCCCAAAAAGGGACGCGACGCCCGAGAGACCAAAATCCGGGGACATGGTGCCTCGGCCTCGGCCTTCCATGCCCCGAATCAGAACAGACCCCTGGCGACTTGTGTCTCACTCGATCAGTCAAACCGAGTCCCCAGAAGGTGCAGGCGATGCCACGGCACCTAGTTTGGACGTACTCCTCACTGCCGAGCGTCGACCCAGTTTGCCTTTTGGTGCCTGCTCTCTACTCGACATGGACATGGAAGGCCAAAGCCAGGATGGCACAGTGCCCCTCTGCAGAAGTGAATCCAAGCCGAGCAGAACAAGTGGCTTGGAACTGGAGAAGGAGTTTCTGTCTTAGCCCTCACTGCCTTGGAAACCGCACCATGCAAATGTTCCCTTTGTTTTATTTGGGAGAGTAATTATATGAATGCAATGAACCTTGTTCGGGGAAAAAATGTGAACAGAATGTAACTTTCTTTCTAGGTATTGTGTGGCGCTTTTTTTTTAACTGTAGGCCCATGGGGTCCCATCTGATCAGAACAGATGAAGAATGTCATCTCACTAAACTCTCCATTACCAGCTCACCCTTGCGTCCTGGATCCGAGCTGGATTTGATCTTGGGTCTCTGGTACAGAAGGACTGTTTATCCTGCACCTAGCTCTAGGTCTCAGATTTTGGGGAAAGGAAGTGCATCTTGTTGCAAACTCGATCAATTTACTGCACGTGAAACTGGAGGATCAGTTTTGCTTTGGCCCGTGGTATATTGCATTTTGAATATTTTTGAACAGCAACAAAATTTCATCTGCGGTCATTACAGCATGCCGGTTGCATATTTAAATTGCAAGGCTAGTTGGGTTTTTTGGGTTGTCTGTCTGCAAAAACTTGATTAGTCTTTTATGCATTGAATGCTTTCTTTACTGTGGTCGAAGAACTTTGACACTCTCCATACATGTATATTGACTTGATGTTCTCTTCTAGCTCGCGATCTTAATTTTTATTTTTCTCTGGCAAAGTCAAAACAGTTGTGTAGCGACAGTATCCTTTTTACTGTGGTTTCCACATAGTTACCTTCTCAAATGCCAAAAATGAGCTACCTTGCTCCAAGGTTTTCGTGGTAGTCACCATCAATGTTCCCTGTAAGCTGCACGGTCTGTTTTTTTTAATGCACGGTCCCTTTCAATTTCTGCACACGTGTGGCATTTACAATGTAAAAGCCAGTGAGCGGCCTGAGAGGATCCTTGCAGATGACTGCACAGCTTGGCGGGAACATTGGTCACTATGCAAGTTCAATCTGAAAGCTGGTGAAGCAGCCATATTGCGCAGATTGTGAATGAATGTATTTTTTTTACATAAATCACAAAGCCCCCCACAATGGCGCATGTGTAGCGGTTCCATTGCGTGAACCGTGGGAATGCCCCAGAATGCCCCTCGTCTGTGCTGAGTTCGCTGATCTCGGGCGGCGTAGCAGTTAGGGGTGCTACAATGGACTGCAGCACCCCTGCCTTTGCACTCGTGATCACTATATAGCAGACCCTTGCCGTGGACATTGAGGAGGAATTTCTTCTCCGAGGGTTGTAAATCTGGAATTTGCTGCCTCAGAGCTGTGGAAGCTGGGTAATTGAATAAATGTAAGACAGAGATAGAAGTTTTTTTAGCCAATAAGGGGCAGGGAAATGGACCTGAGTCCATGATCGGATTGGCCATGATCGTAGTAAATGGTAGAGTAGGCTTGAGAGGCTGTATGGCAAACTCCTTTTTATGTTGAGGACAGAATTATCCTTGCAGTCAAATGGCCTACTAGCACTAACTGTCAAGGCTTGCTCGCGCATGAGTTGTGGCAATTTGTCTGAGGTAATAGAAGGGGCCAGTGAGGGAGGCATCACCTTCAAGAAAGGATGAGCGGAGAGGGCCAAACCAAGGCTGTAACTTGCACTGTGTAAACAAACAAAAGGGATACTGTTTTAAGGTTCTGTTGCAATAATATATGTACTTTCAAATTTGACCATTAAATAGAACTATTTGGAAAAGGAACTATACTGTAGACATTGCCACTTAGATCTGAAGTCTTAATGTTGAATCATTTCTGAGAACTATAACCGTTTCTGAAATGATTTAAGAAGGCTATCATTTAAATGAAATGACTGGGATTAATGGCTCACTAATTTTAGAAGTTAAATTTCAGAAAATTGTAGCTCAGATTATGTACATTAGTATAAGGTCATAAAACTCCACCGCCACGGATATTTTTTAAACTGCAATTTAACCTTTAGAAAACTAAGTAAAAACCACTCAAACACTGGAATTAGTTGATGGTCAACTGTTTTTACAGCGCTTCCTCAATTTGTTTTGAGAGCAAAAAAATGGCGACGAAGACTTGTGTGAAAAGCTTGTCGAGTGTGAATCACTTCATCTTTGGTTTCCACTAGCCTGCCTTCTTATTGACTTATTCTATCCAGGCTTCAATGGTCCACTAATAGCATATTTAAAATATTCTGCTGCTAGTTCTCAACATGTGTGACAAGCCTTCTCAAAAAGTTAGTGTGTCAAATATAGTCTGAATGCTGAAAATTTCATTTTTACAGGTCTACTGACCACTTGAAACACTTGATTTCTTTTGTACTGTATAGCTGTGGCTATCATAGATTTGACTGATTGTATTTAATTTGTTCTGACTTGTAACCCAGTGTTCTCTTGATGCGCCCCATCACCCAGTTTGCCTTATTGATTTTTGCTTGACACTAACTGTACCCTAAAAGCATCTAATCAACTATCGCTCCCAAGTCCTTTTTACAGCTACAATCCCTCACAAAGTTGTATGGTTTTCATGTTGATGTGAAGCAGTTATTCGAAGAAAATTACTCATTTTGAAGATGTTTCTAATTTTCTTTTGGTAGATGGTTAACTTTGGTTATCTCACAACCAAGAGCTGAATTATAAGTAAATATTACATTCCACGATACTGAGTAAAGGCAAGTCCTTAGTTTCCAGTATCAAATGCAGCAAAACTCTGGAATTAGCTAAATCCGCATCTTTTTTTAGTGCAGGGCATGTAAAATCATAAACATTTGTGAGGTGTTGTACCTTTCAAATGTCTAATTATTTCTTCTTATACTAATGTTTCTTTGTTTATGGTTGGATTTATACTGAATTTGCTGAGTTAACAGGCATTTTACATCACAGCAGCGGCCAGTTGACGTCGCTGCCAAATTTTAGCGATCTATGTTCATATTCTTTTGCCTCCTGAGCTCCCTCTACAGCCCTGTAGACGCGCTGAGCTGCTTCGGTGTGCCAGCATGCTCAGTGCCAGAGTTGCAGACAGGGTGTAGGGTTCAGTAACTCAGTGCAATCAGAAGAAATTCTCCTCTTTTCTCACCCCCCACCCCCCCAACACACACACACTCCGATTTCCCAGGAGAGTGAGTTTTTATTTCAGGAGATGACCTGCATGGGGGCCGTTTCCAGGTCCCTTTGTCTGAGACCATGGTTCATACCACAGTAAAAGCATCTATGTGCGTGCGGGCTGTTGTAACGCTCCAGCCGTTGTAATATTTCTAAAATTAAATTATGGTATTACAGCAGCGGTTTGAGTTTGAAATGGGTCACTAAGGGTACAGTTCCTCACAAGTTAAAGGAAAAAGGGATCAGTGGGAGGACTTTGTACCCCTGCTGATTGTGCCTGGTTTTTGTTGTTGCAAGAATCATTGTGTTTTAAATTAAACCTTTTTGTACGTATACCAGCGGCCAGTAATAATCAGGGAAAAGCAAGAGGATCCAGTGATGATTCAGAGTTTCATAAGGGTGAACTTTTTTCAGAGGATGTCATTTTTTATGACTTAAGTTGTCCAATAAGTACTAAACTTTTATGTAGAAAATGGAACATTCGGACCTGTAATCCAACTGATTCATCTTGCCAGTGTTATTGTGTACTTTAAAACTAGCTAAGCTTATTGAAATAACTGATTGTTGATGGAATATCATCACCTTTTACCTCTGTTCAAATACAATCTTAGTTTTTATTTTAAAAGCATTAATTACTGTACATTGAGAGAGAGACTGATTGACTTTTGCTACTCGAATCATACAATATATTTGTGCGATGATTTTTCAGTAAAATAAGGAAGCTATTTGTACCACTATGTAAATCATCTGTCAAAGGTCTTTTCACTTGAAGATGCTGCTTTATATATTTGTTTAGTTGTATTTTTACTGCAGTTTGAGACTTTGAATAATATTTATGTAAAATCTTAGGTATTAAATAAGAACTTGTTTTATATTTTGCCAAGCAGGCTTGGCCCATGCTGAATCCCAGCAAAGGCTAATGGGAGTCCTTTTTGAGAAGTTCAGCATCAGAGTACGTGTATAGCCCATTTTGTTTCCCTCGTCTAAACGTATCTTTTTTGGAATGAAAGTCCTTATTTTTAAAAACAAAAATGAAAATCTCATTTCATAATGAATCCTGTCTTAACAGAACAAGAATTGCAGAAACTAATTCTGTTGAACGGTTTAACCTAAACATAAACAAACCATGGAAACCAGAATTGTTGATCTTTGATCAGTGCCACTGTTTACTTTGGGTGAAGTGAAATCTCCTTTACTTATAATGTACACGATCAATCATAGGAACATGGGAACAGGAGAGGGCCTGCTCTGTCATTTGATCAGATCACAGCTGATCTGTACCTCAACTCTGTTAATCCAACATTGATCCATAAAGTTGCTAATCCATATAAAATACCTAATAAAAATTGGTCGATCCCAGCATCCGCAGTCTTTTGGGGGAGACTGTTCCTTATTTCCACTACCCTTTGGGTGAAAAAGGAGCTTCCTGATTTCTCTCTGGATTGGCCTAGCTCTAATTTTGAGATTGAAGGGGGAACAAAGAAGGCACAATGATTCAATGTTAATTGTCTGAATCTAACCACGTGTAAACTATACAATAAATACATCAGTACCATCCATTTTAAATGTCCTTCCTGGATAAGGAACCTAATTTTAATAAGAGCAAAATGATTTATGATAGTTTTAAAATATATATATATATATAAAAAATATATATATATATAATCCATATTATGGGATTCTCCCAGCTGCGAGGGGTAACTGAGTTCACGTGTAGACATGGGGAGAGAACACAATCTGGTTTGGCTGCTGTACCCTGTGTGTTTAACCAGCCTGTGTATACTCACACATGCAAGATACCAGGGGGCAGCTGGTACCTGTGGGAGTTATACCCCAGGAAGAGTCAGTGCCTACTTGAGAGCTGGGGAAGAGGCTACTTTGTCTTAACATTTCATTCATAGAATGGTTACAGTACGGAAGGTGGCTATTTCGGCCCTTTGAAGCCGTGCCGACGAGTCCCACTCCCCTGCCCTTTCCCCGTTCCTTTTCTTTCCCCCTTTAAACCTAATTTTCCCCTCATCGAGGCTTGGGCATTAGTCCAGTCTATCAACATTTACATTATCCAGTCATCCTCAGTTAAAATCCCATAGTTATAATAAGGGTGTCCTTCAGCCAAGTCCCTGTTCAGTATTCAAATGGGATGATTAGTATCTGGTGCTCATGGGGTAGTTATATTGGTGAAGTGCAGGAGAGTTTTGGTGTGGCCAGTAATTCCAAGCCGAAACAAAAGAAGGATCTCCTGCAGTGTCCTGCGAAGGGGAGTGAAAATTCTACTTGATTATAATGTCCTTTTGATATGTCTTGGATTTTCTATTCGTCTCTAGGCACTGGCTAGAACAAATCTAGCTCCAGCATATTCACTCTCTTGTGGAAATGAGACTTCCGTTGCCCATCCCCATCCCATTTGAGACAATTTCAAAGTGAAATTCTCCATCTTAGAAGTTATCTTGCGCTACACTAGAACTCTGGCAATGTAGAAGCAAATAATACGAGATCTTCGCTAACTGTGTTAAAAATGTAAGATAACTCCCTGAAGCCAGCGTGTTTCCCTATACAATGAATTATGTTTGAATGTATCTGTTTTCAACAGGACAGAGAAACTGAAGATTGTATTGCTGTTGAGGTCACTCACAAAATGCATTTTTTTTTAAACTAAGTTATTACTGGAAAGCAGTGGACTTATGTATTGGATTTTAATTTGTTTTAAATCTATATCAAGTGTTTACAATGGTGTCTGAGTAGGGAACAAGGCAGTCTGATAATGCTCCACACAGTACTACAGTAACATACACCGAGCTAATGCCTTAAGAAAATAACTGACATTCCTATTTTGAATTAAATATAGTGGTATGAAACATTAACAGCTTGAATTAAAACAGATTTATTAATGGGACGTCTGATCCCTATTTTATTATCGCCTGCCTTTCAGATACAAATGAGAGATTTCCCCAGATCGGCAGTCTGATTTCTAACTTAATGCTAATGCTGAATATAACTAAAAAATTAGGTGCGCGCTAGCAATGCAAGAGCAAGTTACTGGCTCTCTCGCTAAAATTCTAATACAATTTCTTCCCCTCCCACCACCACTGGAAATCCCCAGCACCCCTTTACATTCTCCCCCTTCTAGCCAGACACTACTGCCAAGTGGGCAATAATGCATCCTTCCACTGCATGGGGAAGCCTTTTCTCATCCATGAACATAAAGTTGGAGTAAGGGGATGTCATTTGGCCCATTGACCCCACTCCAATCAGAATCCATGTATTGTGTTTCATCACCTTTTCACCGCCTTCTGCTCATCTACTTCAAAGAACATCTCTTGGGTGGGGCGGGAGAAAACCGGGCATTGCTATTAATATCTAAACCTCAATTTCCTCCCTCCCTTCTCAACAATTGGAGTAAAATAAATTACCTTTTTAAATGCTAAGACTAAAGCAATACAGTATTAACTACACTTTTTTTAAACTCTTGCAAACTGCTATGGGTGTTACTCCTGCCTGATGCTGGGCTGGTGTGAACGGTTGATGTATAACTACATTGTTTTTGTGCCTTAAAGTCTATTTTGCATTAAATACGGTGGATCAGAACAAACAGCCCACTGATGTTTGTAATTGATTGAAAAAGGATACTGTGTTGGGTGAAGCTTCGATTATTGCACGTTACTGCTCATAGACAATAGAGTAAATGTTAGAATATACTGTTGTATTGAAGGACCCTATATTCAGCTGCCACATTGCTGTGTGCATACCCTGATTGACTTCGACTGAGTTAAACTGATTTCACGTTCCCAAAAAAGTTTTTTTTAAATGCTAAAATAATAAAAATACTGCAAAGTATTTGGGTTAAACAGCCTACAACATTTGCAGTGTAATTTGTAACTCTTTCACTTCTAATGTTGGGTTTCTACATTACAATACACAGCTGCACACACCAAGTGTGGTCAACATACCCATGTATGTTTTGCCTTAAAGGAAAGGTATTTAAATAGTGATGGGCGTATTCTTTGAGTGGATTGTGTAAGCAGTTAGCACAGGTGGGATGGATATAATTGGACAGTAGAATCGGCTGGTCAGTTTTACTTGTATCGTGGGTGCTCTTTGGAATCGAGTGTTAACACTGTTACAGTACAAATCTACAATGGATGTGTGTACTACTGCATATTTTTCTGTAGCTATAACTTGTTTTTGTATTTTAAGTCGTAGTTGGCACCCACGGTACTGTCGAGGAAAATCAGTGCATCACTTTCTGCGAAAGAGATTATTTGTACGAGATAATTGTGCTGTACAGAGAGAATTCTGGCACTTTGTTTGGCCACCAGATGCATATCAGTTTTAATAAAAACCCAGTTTTTCAGTAAGCTGTTGTAGTCTTTTGATATTTACTATGGTTCTGTGGAGGAAGATACAGGACTATGGGGAGAGGGAGGGACTGGAATTGTTTCATAAACTGGCAGAGACACAATGGCCTTATGGGTATAAGAACTAGGAACAGGAGTAGGCCATCTAGCCCACTCCACTTACCCACCTGCTCCCCATAACCCTTAATGGTTAAAAATTTGTGATTTGAATACATTCAATGAGCTAGCCTCAACTGTTTCCCTGGGCAGAGAATTCCACAGATTCACAACCCTCAGAAGAAATTCCTTCTCAACTCTGTTTTAAATTGGCTCCCCGACCCATGGAAACAACCTCTCTGCCTCTAATGATAAATGAAACGTGGTTGCTTTAAGTCCATTTTCTTGAGGACAACATCTGGTTGGATGGTCAAGGCAGATGTGAATAATCCCTCTTGTGGTATAGAGTCAGCCATGGTTCTGTGGGTGGCACCTTGAGCATATGATAGAGGCTGGCACTTCCATGCACTACTGAGGGAGATATCTTTTGGGCAAGACATTAAACTACTATAGTTCAGGAGACCAACTAGTTGGAATAATTAAATCTGTGTTTAGAAGTGGATTGGCCAAGGTTGGCTCCCAAAATGAGGTCTAAATGAGAGTGAGCTAGAGAGGAATCTATGCATTTGTATGTCCCTATTCCTAAATAGGAAACAGGATAACATTTACTGAATACTGCAGGCTAGTATTCAATATGTCCTTTGTTTTTGTAAACAGAGCAATATTAACTTGCTGTATGGAAGTTTGATTTTCAGCTTTGCACATCCCATACTCTTAGTACAGATTTATTGTATTCAGTAGGGGTGAAGAAATGATTGTAATGTAGACTAGATTTTCCCTTTCCTGGCCATTCAGCATGGGATTGATTCCTTGTCAAGATTTTGCCAGCTGTAAAGTTGAAACAGGATAAGCCTCTGCATAAGGGAAAATAGAATCAGTTGCCAGGATTTCAGATATCCACTGTCTATAATCATAAAGCATAATGACACTAGATGTAGCATCAATGCTTCTATACCTCATTGTATTCAAATTGATCTGAAAGCACATGAGGTACACTGGGCTCCAAATCAGTCCAGTGATGCTGTAATTTAAGGACAGCCTAAATTCTCCTAGTCTATCTCCACTGCCTGACAGGAGCATTTTGCTTTCTGTACCTACATACAGTAGATAGACCACATGTGGAGACCACTGTAGGAGCGAAATGGCAGAGGCAATCATCCTGAGGTGCTCTCATCAGCCCTTCATGGTTGGTGTTTTTTGGCACCAGTGAAGGTCTAGGTTTCAACCTCATCCATTCCCACACTCACCTGGGTTATGATTGTTCAATTCCACACATGACCAAGTCAACTGGAAGAATATGCAATCAGTAGCCCTGTACATTAACATCTGGCCAGTTGCAAGTCCATTTACTTCAGTCTGCAAGTTGGGAAGTAATACCTTAATACTTCTGAATGGCACTCCTTATCCAAGGGTCACACTATAGTGTAGCCCTGGCCATCCATGTAACACATCATCTTTAACAGTGGAATATTCTTAGGAAATGACAATCATTTTTGGACAGTGAAACTATTTTTGCATGGGATTCTCATTCCTCCCAAGCTAGAGCTCTTGCCCCAACTTGGGTTTTATATTAGAGCTGCATTAATATTCTCCAATAAGAATTACAAACCAAGTATAGTAAGTAAACTGCCTTTATGACCAACAATTGCCTTAAAAATCAAACTGAATTGTGGATGCAGGACCATTTTCCTCTCGTCTGAGCAGATAAAAAAAAAAACAGAGGTAGGGGGGGGGGGAAGAGAAAGGAGAACCACACAAGTTAAAACATTGAAATAAGTGTCAGGGAAAATACACCGTGCAATTGTTAGCCCTCTATAATACTATACATAAACCCATTGACAGTATGCATCACCTGAAGTATGAACTAGAACTCCAAGTAGGCATTGTATTATGCAACTTAAAGGCTCCAGACTATTGCATTTTGCAACTGAGAACTGCAAGTAGATTAACCAGGACATAAAGGGCAACACATCAAAAACTACTCTAGAATGTGCCAGTGGATTTGCTCTCTATTCTGCGAGCTTTTTGCTTGTGAGCTTGTGTTGGCAAGGTGGATCTGCCAAACGGAGGCCATTAAACAATGGCATGGTTTGAAGTTGATGTGCACCACTCAACAGTACATAACCACAGGAGTCAGCAATGCAAGTTTGGCCAGATTTAGAAGGGTTGTTGTATCCACGTCTGAAATTTGATTGTGGCTACCACCCATCACCAGTCTATTTTTAACACCCAACTTTTCTTACTATAATGCCTTTTGTGCGAGCACTAAAGTTGCATTTCACCCACTATTTTGTTACTGACTAGATCTACTTTCCAAAGCTTCTGATTAGTGCTACTAACACTTCCCTAGATGAAGTACATCACCGCTATAGTAGACTCTTAACTGAATCGGAGTGCAAATTTAATGGAGTAAGTGTCAAGTGTCCACACAAATTAATTGAAAAAAGTTTGATTGTCACCTTAGAAACCAGGCAACATCCTAGACTTTGTAGCACTAACTACTTCTCCAGGTGCAGGACAAACAGGTGATCCAGAAATAGATACTCTGCCAATGCAATCAGGAAACGTCTTTCTCCGGGCTCACACCTCGGAATTCTCTAGGACCCTGACCAGCTTGCACCAAACATTTCGTGGGATGCATAGGATATGTAGAGGAAGCCGTCAGAATCCCTGAATTCTTGGTCCAATTGAGCAATGGTAGCACACATATTGGAGACACTTCTGTTCTTCACCACAAGATAGAAAACTTGAGTCGGTGACACAGCCAACCGGTTCCTGAGGAAAGGACAAATCCCATTAATAAGAAAGCTGCAGACGTATCTCAAATCGCATCCAAATCCATTGGGATGTGGATTTAAAAAAAATATATATAGTAGCCCCCAGAAGCAATATTACATAGTATCTACAGCACAGAAACATGCCATTCGACCCAACAGGTCTATGTCAGTGTTTATGCTCCACACAAGCCTCCTCCCATCTTACATCAGCATATCCTATTTATTTCTCCCTCCCCCTTAAATGCACCCACAATATTCACTTCAACTACTCCTTGTGGTAGCAAGTCCACATTCTAACCATTATGGGTAACATCTCCCAAATTCCCTATTCATAGCCCTTAATTTCAGTCTCTCCCACAAGTGGAGACCTTTCTCTTTTCCCCTCCTCCCAGTCTAGCTCATCAAGCCCTTCTATAGTCTTAGACCTCAATCAGATCACCCACTCAGCCTTCTCTTTTCTAGAAAAATAAGCCAGTTGTTCAATCTTTCCTGACCTCATTTGTATCATCCTTGTAAAATCTTTTTCTGCATCTCCAACACCTCTATAATCTTTATTGGTACAGCAGTTTAGATACTGCCCCCTTCAATTGGGTGGAGGGACAGTGCCCAAGCACATTCAGTGCCAATAACCACACCTACCCCTGCACAAAAACAGGTCAACATTGGAGACAAGGTCCATACACGAGTGGAGTTATCAAGAAAAGAAAGACAAATGGGATAACTGCCACTTCAGTCCTAGATCCACAGAGGCAGGGTATGAACAGCTGTGCCACATGCACAAAGCAAGGACCATTTACAAATGGTCATTTAGCACATGCATCAAACCCCATTTCACAAATAACAGTACTAAAACCAAACAAATCAACTGTTCGCCAAAAAAATCAGATTTTCTTCTCAAAACCAGATGTTGACAAAAAAAAAAATTAAGAAGCGACTTTAAATTTCAAACACAGGCCTGATTAAACATGCTACTCGAGGCCTTGTCAATGGTACCTGATGATGGTACTGAAATGGCTAATGATCACATCCTGAGGAACCAGGAATTTGGTTTTATCCAGTGAGTGCAGATACCTCTCCTCAGGATACCGTTCCACAATTACCTGTAGAAACAAACAAAGGATCTTCAACTCAGAGAGAGAGAGAGAGAGAGAGACTGAATCAACCCCCCATGGCAGAGACCACTCACCGGTACTTTCTGTGGGTACTTGGACCGAATAAGCGCAGATTCCTCCTTCCGTGCAGCTATTTAAGACAGAGATGGAAAACAAACAGTTCAAGCTCCCAGACCCAAGTGAGTCCCCTTTTTAAAAAATACAAGTCAGAAAGGTAGTTCGCTCAGCGCCAGTAAGACTCACCAAAGGTCTTTCTGTGTTTGAAACGTTGAACTCCGGGAGTCCGGTGCACCACCGCCATACTCTAGCTTTTCCAACCTACTTTCCGACCAACACTTCCTCGTTTGTTCGTTTATTTATTTTTTTTGTTTAATTGTGTTGCTGGGTCGGCGGTGGGGACCGGACCTTCCCGTTTGGTTGGAATGAACTGCTAGGCAGGTAGAGTGCAACTTGTTGTTGGTGGTGGTGCCTATCAGCATCTGAGCAGCAAACAGTGGCTCAGTATATATATATATATTGATTCCAATCCACTTCCGTCCACTTTTCATGATTGTCTGTTGGTCTTGGAACCACGCTGAATCCAATCAGGATAGCAAAATAGACCTTTTGCCTCTTTAATTGCCAATTAGGATGATTGTGCCTTCAATTAAATGTCATTTAGCAAAAGTGCCCCCTTTTAAAAGGAGCACACACTCCAAATTATAATTAAAACAAGGGGAAAATTATTAAATCATCACATTTTTCCTTATTCCCCGTGCACTCCAATCCCTTTTGCACCGAAGAAAATTATTTGAATTGGCGGGACTAACTCTTTTAAATAATACAATTCAACCATTTGCCCCCTTGTTAAAGGGGCACAACCACCAGAACCTACAAACTACCCAAAAACGTTTAAGAAAACCGAACAAATCGAATTAAAATGTTGTTCCCAGGGTTCAACACCACCTCCAGTGTGCCAACGCAGCCTTCGGTCGCCTGAGGAAGAGAGTGTTCGACGATCAGGCCCTCAAATCTAGCACCAAGCTTATGGTCTACAGGGCTGTCGTGATACCCGACATCTGAGCCAGGGTGTCCCTGGAGATGGAGCACATAATGTCCACTGGTATGCTCACGGCCTTCCGCGGGAGGTGGGCGCCGGAGGCACTGGCATGCATCATTTCAACTGGGAACAGAATTTTAATTTGATTTAATTTAATTTGAATTGACAAATGTTCCCTTTAATTTCCAATTGTTAAATTGTGGTTTTTGGTGCCCTCAGAAAAAAAGGAGCACGTGATTTAAAGTTGATTTAAAGTTACTTTTCAAAATAGTTGTAGTGATACTCGCCCTCCTGTATGGCTCAGAGACAGTAGACACCTCAAATCGCTGAAGAAATACCACCATCGATGTCTCCGCAAGATCCTGCAAATCCCCTGGGAGGATAGATGCACCAACATCAGTGTTCTTGATCAGGCCAACATCTCCAGCATCGAAGCACTGACCATACTCGACCAGCTCCGTTGGGTGGGCCACATTGTCTGCATGCCCGACACAAGACTCCCAAAGCAAACGGTCTACTCGAAACTCCTACACGGCAACTGAGCCCCAGGTGGCAGAAAAAACATTTCAAGGACATCCTCAAAGCCTCCAGGCAGTCGGTGGGGATGTTGCACTTTATCCCAATGGCAGGCAGTGACTAGTGGGGTGCCGCAGGGCTCAGTGCTGGGACCCCAGCTATTTATAATATACATTAATGATTTAGATGAAGGAATTGAGTGTAATATCTCCAAATTTGCAGATGACACTAAACTGGGTGGCGGTGTGAGCTGTGAGGAGGATGTTAAGAAGCTGCAGGGTGACTTGGACAGGTTAGGTGAGTGGGCAAATGCATGGCAGATGCAGTATAATGTGGATAAATGTGAGGTTATCCACTTCGGGGGTAAAAACATGAAGGCAGAATATTATCTGTGTCATGTAACACCACTGTATTACTGTATACACTCAACCTAGATGCACACCTTGACCACAAGGGGTGAACTTGTGGGAGACACTCCTTACCTGATCACTCAGGTATAAAAAGAGAGGTCCCACACAGGGTCACTGTCTTTGCAGTCCTGTGAATAAAGAGTTCAGGTCACAGTGTGACCTTGTCCCCAGAATGTGCCTCGTGTGGTTTCATACTGTAGAGTAAGGACCTTACATTGGCGACGAGAAACGGGAATTCACGACCCACGAGAATGGCCACCGGTTGCACAGAGGAACGGTACTGTGTTGGGGAAGACTGGGACGATTTTGTCGAGAGGCTTCAGCAAAGCTTCGTTACGAAAGAATGGCTGGGGGATGCAGCGGCTGACAAGTGAAGGGCTCATCTTTTGACCAGCTGCAGACCAAAGACTTACGCGCTCATGAAGGACTTACTAGCACCTGAAAAGCAGGCAGACAAAACCTTTGAAGAACTTAGCAAATTGATCGGGGAGGACCTCAAACCGGCGAGTAGCATACATATGGCCCGACACAGATTCTACACCCACCAACGTCATGAAGGACAGAGCATACTGGACTTCGTAGCGGACCTCCGGCTTTTGGCCAGCCTCTGTAAGTTCACAGATGCCTGCACAGGGGAGATGCTAAGGGACTTCTTTATCGAGGGCATCGATCATGCGGGAATTTTCTGCAAATTAATTGAGACCAAGGATTTGACCTTGGAAGCGGTGGCGGCGATAGCTCAAACTTTCATGGCCGGGGAGGAAGAGACGAAAATAATATATACGCGCAATTCTGCTTCTTAACGCGTCGATGGATCAGGGAGTCAACATCATCAATGCGTCCCAGAGCCCCGCAGGCAGGCAGGGGCAGTCCGGAGCAATAGACCCCAGAGCAGGACTTCAACAGAGACAATGGCAGGCTGAACGGCCATTCACGCCATCACAGTGGACAATGCGGCCCGGGATGGGGCCATTGACACCCACTAATAGGGTACTTAAGAGCAGTCAAAGGGACAGTCAGCGCGGAATGCCTGGCCATAGCCCTTTTGTTCCCAACAATGGAAACTTTAACTCATGCTGGAGGTGTGGGGGAAAACATTCAGCTACATCTTGCAGATTTCAACAGTTTGTCTGCAGGAACTGCAATCTCAGTGGCCACTTAGCTCGAATGTGCAGGAAGCCTGCAACCAGACTAATATATGAGGCGGATGGACCAGAAGAGGGTTCTTTGAGGCAGGATGACTTTTGGGGCAAATCGATGGAAGCCGAGGTTCAGCGGGTCCATGTGGCGAATGTTCACAGTTCATACACCAAAACGCCACCAATGATGATGAGGGTTTTATTAAACGGTATCCCAGTACGCATGGAGCTGGACACTGGGGCCAGCCAGTCACTCATGGGCGTTCAGCAATTTGAGAAGCTATGGCCACTTAAAGCCAGTAGACCCAAATTAGCACGTGTTGACACACAATTACGGACTTATGCTAAAGAATCATTCCGGTGCTAGGCAATACAATGTTGGCTGTCACACACAATGGGTTAGTGAATCGGCTGCCGCTCTGGATTGTCCCGGGCAATGGTCCCGCACTGTTGGGGAGGAGCTAGTTAGCCAAGATGAACTGGAAATGGGCAATGGGAAATGGATCACGCAATATCATCTGTGGAGCAAAGTTCGTGCTCACAGGTCCTACAACAATTCAATTCACTATTCCAACCTGGCGTTGGGACTTTCAAAGGCACTAAAGTAGTGATACACATCACCCCGGACACCAGGCCAGTGCACCACAAAGCCAAAGCGGTGCCGTATGTGATGCGGGAAAAGATCGAGAGCGAACTGGACCGGCTGTTGAGAGAGGGCATCATCTCGCCTGTCGAATTCAGCGACTGGGCGAGCCCCATCGTTCCCGGACTTAAAGCGGATGGCTCTGTCAGGATCTGTGGCGACTACAAGGCCATCATCAATCGGGTGTCCCTACAAGATCAATACCCGCTCCTGAGAACGGAGGATCTTTTCGCCACGCTGTTCACCAAGTTGGACCTCACTTCAGCCGATATGACCCAGGAACTGGCCGACGAATCTAAACTACTGACCACCATCACCACGCACAAGGGACTGTTCGTTTATAACAGGTGCCCGTTTGGCATTCGATCAGCGGCCGCGATTTTTCAATAAAACATGGAATGCCTACTTAAATCCATTCCTGGAACAATCGTATTCCAGGACGACATCCTCATCACGGGTCGAGACACCGAGGAACAGCTCCACAACCTGGAGGAGGTGCTACACTGACTGGGCCGGGTAGGCCTGCGACTCAAGAAGTCTAAATGCATGTTGTTAGCTCCTGAGGTTGAGTTTCTGGGCAGGAGGGTTGCTGCAGATGGGATTCGGCCCAACAAATCCAAAACAGAGGCAACTCAGCAAGCACCCAGGCCCTGCAACACATCGGAGTTGCGTTCATTCCTGGAACTGTTGAACTATTTCGGGAACTTTCTGCCGAACTTGAGCACGTTGTTGGAGCCGCTACACGTGCTCCTGCGTAAGGGTTGCGATTGGTTTTGGGGGGACTGTCAGGAACGGGCTTTTGATCGGGCGCGAAACCTACTTTGTTCAAACAAGCTGTTGACCCTGTACGACCCCTGTAAAAAATTGGTTCTGACATGTGATGCATCGTCCTATGGGGTTGGGTGCATGTTGCAGCAGGGCAATGCTGAGGGTCAAACTACAACCTGTCGCTCTCTCAAGCAGAACTGGGAGATGGAATGGTCGAGAAGGAAGCGCTTGCATGTGTCTACGGTGTAAAAAAAATGCATCAGTACCTATTTGGTAGGAAGCTTGAATTAGAGACGGACCACAAGCCATTAACATCCCTGTTGTCAGACAGCAAGACTGTCAATGCCAACGCATCAGCTCGCAAACAGCGATGGGCTCTCACGCTAGCTGCTTATGACGACTCCATCCGGCACCGGCCCGGCACTGAAAATTGCACTGACGCGCTCAGCAGACTTCCACTGGCCACCACTTGAGGGGGCAGCTGAGCAAATCGCCGAGATGGTCATGGCTGTCGATGCCTTTGACAGCGCAGGCTCCCCCATCACAGCTCGCCAGATCAAAATCTGGACAAACAGAGATCCCCTCCTATCCCTGATTAAGAAATGTGTCCTGACTGGGGATTGGGCGCCCGCACACGGAGCATGCCCTGAGGAGGTCAGACCGTTCCACAGACGGATGGATAAGCTCTCCATCCAAGCCGACTGCCTACTATGGGGCAGCCGGGTAGTTATGCCCCAGAAGGGCAGGGAGGCATTCATCAGGGATCTCCACAGCGAGCACCCAGGCATTGTGCTGATGAAGGCATTGCCCGATCACATGTTTGGTGGCCAGAATTGATTCAGACCTGGAACACTGTGTTCGCAGGTGCACAACGTGTGCCCAGCTGGGTAATGCCCCCAGGGAGGCCCCGCTCAGTCTGTGGCACTGGCCCACCAAGCATTCATGTTGACTACGCGGGCCCATTCATGGGTAAGATGTTACTTATTGTGGTAGATGCGTACTCGAAATGGATCGAGTGCATCATTTTGAATTCATGCACGTCATCCACCACCGTGGAAAGCCTACGTGCGATCTTTGCAACCCATGGCTTGCCGGACATCCTGGTTAGTGATAATGGCCCATGTTTCACAAGCTACAAATTCCGAGAGTTTATGTCGGGCAATGACATCAACCACGTCAGGACTGCGCCGTTCAAGCCGGCCTCCAATGGCCAGGCGGAACGTGTGGTCCAAATGATTAAGCAAGGTGTGCTCAGGATTCAAAGGCCCTCCCTATAATGCCGCCTATCATGCCTTCTGCTGGCCGATAGATCCCGACCGCACTCGCTCACGGGGGTCCTGCCCGCAGAGCTACTAATGAAACAGACACTCAAAACTCGGTTGTCCCTCATTTACCCAGTCCTGACTGACATAGTTGAGGGCAAGCGCAAGTCACAAAATGAGTACCATGACCGTAATGCGAGGGGGAGATGTATAGAAATAAATGATCCGGTATTCGTATTCAATCACGCCATGGGGCCCAAATGGCTTGAAGGCACTGTAATTGACAAAGAGGGGAATAGGGTCATCGTGGTAAAACTCAACAATGGTCAGATATGCCGTAAGCATCTGGACCAAGTAAAAAAAGGTTCAGCATCGACACGGAGGTACCTGATGAAGACCATGAGATGGAGCTCACACTACCGCCAGTGAACGAACAACAAGAGCAATCAGAAGAATGCACAGTCCCTGAGGTCAGCCCGGACAGGCCAGAATCACCACAGGTGACAGACACTCACGCCAGTGTCCAACAACCAGAGCCCCAACTGCGGCGCTCCACGAAGGAGCGTAGACCACCTGAAAGACTAAACCTATGATTCCAATAAGACTTTTTGAGGGGGAGGTGATGTCATGTATGTAACCACAATGTAACACCACTGTATTACTGTATACACTCAACCTAGATGCACACCTTGACCACAAGGGGTGAACTTGTGGGAGACACTCCTTACCTGATCACTCAGGTTTAAAAAGGGAGGTCCCACGCAGGGTCACTATCTTTGGAGTCCTGTGAATAAACAGTTCAGGTCACAGAGACCTTGTCCCCAGAATGTGCCTCGTGTGGTTTCATACTGTAGAGTAAGGACTTTACAATCTGAATGGCGGCAGATTAGGAAAAGGGGAGGTGCAATGAGACCTGGGTGTCATGGTGCATCAGTCATTGAAAGTGGGCATGCAGGTGCAGCAGGCGGTGAAGAAGGCAAATGGCATGTTGGCCTTCATAGTGAGGGGATTTGAGTATAGGAGCGGGGAGGTCTTACTGCAGCTGTACATGGCCTTGATGAGGCCTCACCTGGAATATTGTGTTCAGTTTTGGTCTCCTAATCTGAGGAAGGACATTCTTGCTATTGAGTGAGTGCAACGAAGGTTCACCAGACTGATTCCCGGGATGGCTGGACTGCCATATGAGGAGAGACTGGATCGACTGGGCCTGTATTCACTGGAGTTTAGAAGAATGAGAGGGGATCTCAGAGAATCATATAAGATTCTGACGGGACTGGACAGGTTAGATGCAGGAAGAATGTTCCCGATGTTGGGGGGTTGGGGGTCACAGTTTAAGGATAAGGGGTAAGCCATTTAGGACTGAGATGAGGAGAAACTTCTTCACTCAGAGAGTTGTTAACCTGTGGAATTCTCTACTGCAGAGAGTTGTTGATGCCAGTTCATTAGATATATTCAAGAGGGAGTTAGATATGCCCCTACGGCTAAAGGGATCAAGGGGTATGGAGAGAAAGCAGGAAAGGGGTACTGAGGTGAATGATCAGCCATGATCTTATTGAATGGTGGTGCAGGCTCAAAGGGCCGAATGGCCTACTCCTGCACCTATTTTCTATGTTTCTATGTTTCTATGACACCTGGGAGTCCCTGGCCAAAGACTGCCCTAAGTGGAGGAAGAGCATCCGGGAGGGCGCTGAGCACCTCGAGTCTCATCGCCGAGGGTATGCAGAAACCAAGCACAGGCAGCGGACTCCCCACCCACCCTTTCCTTCAACGACTGTCTGTCCCACCTGTGACAGAGACTGTAATTCCCGTATTGGACTGTACAGTCACATGAGAACTCACTTTTAGAGTGGAAGCAAGTCTTCCTCGATTTCGAGGGACTGCCTATGATGATTCACTTCAGTCCCTCCAGTGCCGATGGTCTCCTGGGTAAAGGCACTGCTTGCTCTGAGATTGAGGCCACACCGTTCCTGGTTTGTGCTCATTGCTGGTTCACAAGGTAATTACAGAGGAGTAACACTCAGTGGCCTTTTTTGGATTGACTTGTAAGATTTGACACTTGAAAGAAAGACTTCCATTTATATAGCGCCTTTCACGACCACTGGACGTCTCAAAGTGCTTTACAGCCAATTAAGTACTTTTTTGAGTGTAGTCACTGTTGTAATGTAGGAAATGCAGCAACCAACTTACGCACAGCAAGCTCCCACAAACAGCAACGTGATAATGACCAGATAATCTGTTTTTTAGTGATGTTGATTAGGGACAAATATTGGCCGGGACACTGGGATAACTCCCCTGCTCTTCACTGAAATAGTGCCGTGGGATCTGTTACGCTGACTTGAGAGAGGCCATAGTTTAATGTCTCATCCGAAAGACGGCACCTCCGACAGTGCAGCGCTCCCTCAGTACTGCACTGGAGTGTCAGCCTGGATTTTTGTGCTTAAGTCCCTGGAGTGGGACTTGAACCCACAACCTGTTGATTCAGAGGTGAGTGTGCTACCCACTGAGCCACTGATACTAGGTTACCCCAGGGTCACCAAACAGAAATATAAAATCAATTTGGAAAGTAGGGCACGATTAATATAATAAATAAGCAAAAAAAAATCCAATTCAATAATATGCTTGATAAGCAACAGAGAAAAAGCCACCAGTTAAATGACGATATTGTCATTGGCCTCCACAAAACATTCCATATGGTTGAGGAAGGCATCAAGCGTACCGGTGGACACTGCATGCTCCTTCTCCAAGGCCTTCCAGGTACGGACAATGCTGTGGAAGTGAGGCTGGCAGCCAGAGCGACACCCCCGCCCATCCTGGGCCTACAAATTGCTGTCTCAGCGAGGCCCAAGAGCAGGCCCCACAGATGACCCTCTGACTTACCCACACTCTCTCCGCACCGGGTAGCCAACCATTAGGAGCGTGGGGCTAAAATTCATCCAGAGTTGGAGGATCGGGCCCTTCAAATAGCCAAAGAGGGGCTGAAGCCTCTCGCACTGATGTGGGGCAAGGGATCCTCGAGGCCGTAAAAAAAATCACCCGCGGCCAGGGAGTCCGTGAAGACACTTGAAAAGCTATTGCACATGACTGCTCCATGTGTCACTCTACATCCCAGTTCCCCAGTGTGCAGGGGAGGACCCCACACTGATGCCTCCTTTCCAGGCTGAAAAGCCCAGACTTCTCCAATCTTTCCTTATTACTCAGACCATTAGCACTCAGGATCGACCTCACGACTGTTCTCATTGCCCCCAACGCCTGAATGTCTTCCTTTGTGTCTCGGTACTCAGACTGGGCATATTGCTCAAGATGTGGTCTGGCCAGAGCACTGCACAGTTTGATTGTGACTTGCTGTGTCTCGAATTCGACTGTTTGGGCTGTGAGATCCACTGTGACAGCCATGGCTCAGTGGGAAACAGCCTCGCCTCCGAGTCGGAATGTTGTGGGTTAAAATCCCACTCCAGAGACTTGAGCACAAAAATCTTCACTGCAGTAGAGTACTGAGGGAGTGCTGCACTGTCGGAGGTGCCGGCTTTTGGACGATCCACCGAGGCCCTGTCTGCCCTCTCAGGTGGATGTAAAAGATCCCATGGCGCTATTACGAAGAAGCGCAGGGGAGTAATTCCTGGCCAATATTTATCCCTCAACCAACATCACTAAAACAGATTATCATATCATTATCACATTGCTGTTTGTGCTAAAGTTGGCTGCTGCATTTATATAGCACCTTTCATGTCCTTGGAACCTCCCAAAGCACTTTACAGCCAATGAAATACTTTTGTAGTCACTGTTGTAATATAAATGCAAGAATTTACTTTCTTTTACCTCGAGGGACACAGCATTATTCACTGGCGGATACAATCTATGGGGCCGACTGCAGGAGCAGACATCACATAATTTGATTCTCACCTCCCCAGTCGTCATCTGTCAGCAAAGCAGATTATTTGGAGCCTGATGTCTCCATCGTTCTTGCGCCTGTTGAGTGATCAGATCCCTTTATTATTCAGATGCTTTAGAAGGGTCTTGGCCAACGTACTCCCAGAAACAGTTCCAGGAGTGAGCTGCCGTGAAGTTTCCGCAGTCACCCTGACCCCTGCACAATGTGACAACGGAGCGCCGTCTAACTCCAGGGGAACCCCCCTTTTCACCTGATCGCCTCAAAGATTCATAGCAGTGTTTTGCAAAAGCTGCACCATCATACAGCAACAACTTGAATTTATACAGAGTCTTTTACCTAGTAAAGCATCTCGAGCAACGTTTTGGAGGTCCCACGCAGACAGCTCACCCGCCTTGACATGCAAGAAATCGCACATGCGCGAATATTTGAATGGGCCGTACAGCCAGTTAAAGGGACCATGCACAAAAAAATAGATGGAACATTGGTCTCGAGGCGTATTACAGCAGCATTATCAAACAAAACTTGATGCCGAGCAACATACGGAGATATCAGGATAGATGGTCAAAAACTTGCTCAAGGCGGTAGTAAAGAACATCTTAAAGGAGGATAGAGAGGGATGGAGGTGGAGAGGTTAAGGGAGGGAATTCCAGAGCTTCGGGCCCATGGCTGTCAATGGTGGAGCAGTGGAAACCGGGGATGCACAAGAGTGCAGAGAATGGTACAATTGGTCTCGGAGACCCAGGGTTGGGAGGGGAAATTGATCATGTTCCCCTGTCCTGCTCACTATCCAGTAACAACTGATGGACAAGGGGTGAAGAAAAAATTGGGTTCACTTATGATGCCCCGCATTTAAATGACATGCCGACCGAGACTACCACATGAATAATCACTGAGGCGAAGTATCTGACTGGAGCCCGTGGAACTATAACCTGACAAGCAGTCGCTGTCTTCGCAAGCGTCTTGGGGCGCTTTTCTACGATAACGGCGCTATATAAATGAAAGTTGTTGTTGTTCAGGGGAAGAGGGAAGGGAGAAATTGAAAGAAAAAAATAGAAATGTTAACACGTGGTGATTTGAGACTTTAAAACAGTATTTGAAGGTGGCACATTTTAAATATAGTACTTTTTATATAAGTGATCCACTAGGTGGCAGTATAACATCACCTTGCTTCAGAATCAGGACTGTGTTTTTATTCAGGAAGAGGATGGAGAGGGAATGTTTTGCTCCCAGTGTGGATATGGCTCTATAATGCAATCGGGCCGAATCAACGACCCGTGCTCCTGTCTAGCGAGGTTCCTCACTGGAGTGGAGCCTGGCAAAATGACCCTTTACAGGGAGAGACAGACATTTTCATCACATTTAAATTAAGGCAGCTAATTTGCGCAATGCAAAGGTCCTCACGGCATCTCCTCACCAGCAGACTCAGCACAAGATAACACGGGAATCACCAGAGGCACATGAAAGGGCGGTGCTCGCTGACCTACAATGGCCCCCGGTTAAGCAACGCCTCGATTTCAAAATTTTTCATCCTTGTTTTCAAATCCCTCCGTGGCCTCGCCCCTCCCTATCTCTGTAATCTCCTTCAGACCCACAACCCCCTGAGATACCTGTGCACCTCCAATTCTTCCCTCTTGAGCATTCCTGATTATAATCGCTCAACCATTGTTGGCCATGCCTTCTGTTGCCTAGGCCCTAAGCTCTGGAATTCCCTCCCTAAACCGCTCCGCCTCTCTTTCCTCCTTCAAGATGCTCATTAAAACCTACCTCTTTGAGCAAGCTTTTGGTCACCTGTCCTAATTTCTCGTTATGCAGCTCGGTATCAAAAATGTTATCTCATCATCATCATCAGCATCATGGGCAGTCCCTCTAAATCGAGGAAGACTTGCTTCCACTCTAAAAGTGAGTTCTCAGGTGACTGAACAGTCCAATACGGGAATTACAGTCTCTGTCACAGGTGGGACAGACAGTCGCTGAAGGAAAGGGTGGGTGGGGAGTCTGGTTTGCTGCACATTCCTTCTGCTGCCTGCGTTTGATTTCTGCGTGCTCTCGGCGATGAGACTCGAGATGCTCAGCGTCCTCCCGGATGCTCTTCCTCCACTTAGGGTGATCTTTGGCCAGGGATTCCCAGGTGTCGGTGGGGATGTTGCACTTTGTCAAGGAGACTTTGAGGGTGTCCTTGAAACGTTTCCTCTGCCCACCTGGGGCTCGCTTGCCGTGTAGGAGTTCCGAGTAGAGCGCTTGCTTTGGGATTTTTGTGTCGGGCATGTGGACGATGTGGCCCACCCAACGGACCTGGTCGAGTGTGGTCAGTGCTTCGATGCTGGGGATGCTTGTCTGATCAAGAACACTGACATTGGTGCATCTATCCTCCCAGTGGATTTGCAGGATCTTGCGGAGGCAGCGTTGCAGGCTCGAAGGGCCGAATGGCCTACTCCTGAACCTATTTTCTATGTTTCTCCAGCGATTTGAAGTGTCTACTGTATATGGCCTACGTCTCTGAGCCACATATGAGGGCGGGTATCACTACAACCTTGTAGACCATGAGCTTGGTGACAGATTTGAGGTCTTGGTCGTCGAACACTCTTTTCCTCAGGCGATCGAATCCTGCGCTGGCGCACTGGAGGCGGTGTTGGACCTTGTCCTCCATGTCTGGCCTTGCTGATAGTAGGCTCCCGAGGTCTGGAAATAATACTCTTGTGAAGCACTTTGGGACATTTCACTACATTAAAGGCGCTATATAAATACAGGTTGTTGTTGTTGTTGAAGCAGATTCAATAGTAATTTTCAAAAAGGAATTGGATAAATACTTGAAGGGGAAAAAATTGCATGGCTATGGATAAGGAACAGGGGAGCGGGACTAATTGATAGCTTTATCAAAGAGCCAGCACAGTGGGATAAATGGCCTTGTTTTGTGCTGTGTTATTCTAAGGTTCAGCGTCTAGTTCTGCTGTACTGTGGGATTTGTGTTGACATGTACCCATGAATTAGAATTCAATATTTCACCAACAAGAGAAAGAACCAGGCTCCAGGACAGATCAGGGAGTTTATCCAGTGTGTTTTTTTTGGTAAGCTACACAGACAACCATCAGCCCGAAACCAAATGTCTGGGAAAAGAAAGACTTCCATTTATGTAGCACCTTTCATGACTACCGGACGCCTCAAAGTGCTTTACAGCCATTGAAGTACTTTTGAAATGTAGTAGTCAGTTTAGTAATGTGGGAAACGCGGCAGCCAACTTTCACACAGCAAGCTCCCACAAACAGCAATGTGATAATGACCAGATAATCTGTTTTTTTTTCTTATGTTGATTGAGGGATAAATATTGGCCAGGATATCGAGGATAACTCCCCTGCTCTTCTTCAAAATAGCACCATGGGATCTTTTACGTCCACATGAGAGAGCAGACGGGGCCTCGGTTTAACGCCTCATCCGAAAGACGGCACCTCTGAAAGTGAGTGTCAGCTTAGATTTACGTGCTGGAAGTGGGACTTGAACCCACAACCTTCTGACTCTGAGACGAGAGTGTTTCCCACTGAGCCACAAAAGGAACCTTAACAAATTAAATGAACAATCTATTTCCAGTTGCGCTGATGCACTCCAATCCTTCTGGTCCCCACCGGTTACGGTAGTCTTCCTGATGCCCTCCTTAAACCTCTCCGCCATTCTACCTCTCTCTCCTTTAAGACACTCCTTAAAACATACCTCTTTAACCAAGCTTTAGCTCACCTGTTTTAATTTATCCTTAAGCGGCTCGTGGCAAATTTTGTCCGATTATGCTCCTGTGGGACATTTGTACTGCGTTGAAGGCGCTACAGAAATACAAGTTGTTGTTGGTGTAGGCCCCAGGTTGATCTCCAGTTTGTGCTGAGTAAGCTGCGCTCAGCCAGGTACTGTAAGGACAGTACAGTCTCAGTATCCTTGGCTCAGTGAAAGGCAAGTTGTCCAGGCTTATAAAGCATTATCCAGTGGCTGCTCTGTGTGTGGACAGTGGATGAGGCTCACATGGCCAAATGGCCGTTTGCGGTAAGCACAAGCAGAGATACTATTGCAAAAGCAAAATACTGCGGATGCTGGAATCTGAAATAAAAGCTGAAAATGCTGAAAATCTCAGCAGGTCAGGCAGCATCTGTGGAGAGAGAAACAGAGTTAACGTTTCAGGTCGATGGCTCTTCATCAGAACTGGAAAAGTTCGAAATGAACAGATTCTTAAGGAGCACTGGAAGGAGGAGGGGAGGAAAGAAAAGGGAAGGTCTGTGATAGGGTGGAAGACAGGAGAGATTAGAGAGACAAAAGGGATGATGGGCCGACTTGAGATGGTAATGGCAGAAGTTAGAAAAAGATTAGTCCAGATAGTGTGTGAATGGCAGAATAATATTATTGGTCTGGGATGGGATGGATTGGCAGGGGAAGGATCAGCAAAGTCACACTCCTCACCTCTATCCAACGACCACTCTCACTGGGTGACCATCACATGAGGACAGGGTTGATCCAACTGAAGTGCTCCCATCCCAGTCGAAGAGCCTGCTGCCAGCCACTGTCAAGGCTCACACATGACCAATGGCACTGGAGGGCGGAAGAGTTTGTGTCTTCGGGAAGGGAGGGAAGAAAAACCAGGGAAAACAAGACAGAAACCGGAAGGTTAAGACATGAGCAGGCTGGAAAGTGAGCAGATTGTGGCAACAGCACTCTCTGTTTATAGTGAATAAACCCGCAGCAAGGCAGATATAAACAAAAATAATCATTCCTTTCTCTCCCTTTCTTTTCTGAAGACATCGACTGTAAGAAAGACTTGCATTTCTATAGCGCCTTTCACAACCTCAGGATGTCCCAAAGTGCTTTACAGCTAATGAAGTACTTTTTGAAGTGTAGTCACTGCTGTAATGTGGGAAACGCAGCAGCCAACTTGCGCACAGCAAGCTCCCACAGTTAGCAATGTGATAATGATCAGATAATCTGTTTTTAGTGATGCTGATTGAGGGATAAATATTGTCCAGGACACCGGGGATAACTCCCCCCCCCGCTCTTCTTCGAAATAGTGCCGTGGGATCTTTCCGTGAGTACAGGCGGGGGCCTCGGTTTCACGTCTCATCCAAAAAACGGCACCTCCGTCAGTGCAGCACTCCCTCGGTCATCAGGGAGCTGACAGCCCTCCTTAATCCAAGGGCACTGGGGTAGATTGCAGCACCCCCAATTCCGCCCCAGCCCAGATTACTCAGTTATACTGAGCGAGCTCATCGCCTGTGTCGTAGAATCATACACCGCAACCTTCCGACTCAGAGGCGAGAGTGCTGCCCCTGGGCCACAGTTAACACCGTGTGCAAACTTCCACTGCTCGAAGTGGTCTTGTGTGACAGGAGCCAATGGTAATGCACAAGCAGGCGGGCTCTCTGCTAAAAAGAACATTTCTACCGAAGGTAACGATTCATGCAGGAAGTATCGCAAATCCTCTTGTATTTTACCCAGGTAGTTATTTATCATCTGTGGGCCTTACCTGATAGCCACACAGAGCAGGGTAGCCATTTGCTACACATTATTATACAATATACAAGATACAGCACAGACTGAGGCCATTTGGTCTGTCGTGCCTGTGCCGGCTCTTTGAAAGAGCGATCCCATTAGTCCCACTACCACCGCCCTTTCCCCATAGCCCCGCAGAACGCTTTTTTTCAAGTTTCTATCCAATTCCCTTTTGAACATTATTATTGAATCTGCTTCCACTGCCCATTCAGGCAGTGCATTCCAGATCTTCACAACTCGCTGCGGTGAAGAAATTCTCCTCATCTCCACTCTGGTTCTTTTGCCGTATTACCCGAGAATATTAAATTTACCTGTACCAGTAAATGATGTATTATTGGCTGCATTCAATTGCTTGCCCTCTGCCCTCTGCCTCATAAGATGGCAGGTTCAAGCCCCACCCCCCGACTCGGTCACACGATCTACATTGATGTTGTGCTGAGTGACTGCTACATTGTCAGAGGTGCTGCCTTTCAGAGGAGATCTTCAGCTAAGGACTGGTCAGGTGGATATAAAACATCCCGTGGCACTGTTTGAAGGAGAGCAGAGAATTTGGTGGGTCAGTTGTGGCTCAGTGGGTAGCACACTTGTCTCTCTGAGTCAGAAGGTTGTGGGTTCAAGTCCCACTCCAGAGCCTCGAGCATAAAAACCCAGGCTGACACTCCAGTGTAGTGCTGAGAGAGTGCTGTCTTTTGGATGAGATGTTAAACCGAGGCCCTGTCTGCGCTCTCAGGTGGATGTGAAAGATCCTATGGCACTATTTCGAAGAAGAGCAGGGGAGTTATCCCCAGTGTCCTGGCCAATATTTATCCCTCAAACAATATAACAAAAACAGATGGTCATATTGCTGTTTCTGGGAGCTTGCTGTGTGCAATTTGGCTGTCACAGCAGTGACTACACTTCAAAAGTACTTCATTGACTGTGAACATCCTGAGGTTGTGAAAGGCGCTATATAAAATTCTCCCAATTTCCTGTTTAACGTTCCTCTCTCAACCCACACAACTAGAAACAGACAAACTGGTCATTCACCTCATTGCTGTGTGACTTGACTGCTGTGATTCCCAAAACAACAGCAACTTGCATTTGTATAGCGCCTTTAACACAGTAAAACATCCCAAGGCGAGGTTTAGGGAGGGAATTCTAGAGCTTAGGGCTGAGACCGTTGAAGGCACAGCCAGCACTGGTGAAGCGATGAAAATCAGGGATGCGCAAGAGGCCAGGATTGGAGGAGCGCAGACATCTCGGGAGGGTTGCAGGGCTGGAGGAGGTTACAGAGGTAGGGAAAGGAGCGCGGCCATGGAGGGATTTGAAAACAAGGATGAGAATTTTTAAATAGAGGCATTCAACAACAATGATTGCATTTCAAGAGCGATTCATTGGTAGGGAAGCATTTGGGGATGTGATAAATGTAGATTCTTACTTAATTGGCTGTGAAGGACTTTTGGGACGTCCTGAGGTTGTGAAAGGGGGCTGCATCAAGGCAGGTTCATTCTTTCGACATGCTTAGTAAAAGTAAGCAGGTGACTGCTTCGAGATGAAGGAGAGTTGGAAGGTCGACACATTGTGAGAGCAGGGCATGTGTTGGCTCGTTTCTAACAGATCGGAAATGGCAACAACATCCCATTGCAGTGAGGAGCCCCGCACACTACAGACACGGAGTCAGGAGCTGCTGTGAATTCAGAGCCTGAGTGGGGTGATTGTGTGGCGGGGAGGGGATGGAGGAGGGGGCTTGAGTTTACTATAGAGCCTCATCAATAGACAACACAGTTCCACTAAATAAATTCTTACACTGCAAAAATTCAGGGACAATACTGTTCTCCAAACACACACACACAAAGACTTTTAATTCATTTATGTAACTATTAATATGCATAGTTATATTTATGTATGAATATATTAAACAGATAGATTTTGATGATAGTGCAAAGCACTAGCACTCAGCCCTGCAGTGAATATGTGCATTCAGTACCAGTCCTGATTGCCCACTGTGATGGGCTGGGCAACACTCCAAGTGTGTCAGCAGGAGGTTCCAATTCCTATCAGTGATTGTGCAGAGAACTGGCACTACGCAATGTAATGTAGAACGGGGACAAGAGAGCATGGAACAGATTCTGATCAAGGAGAGTGTTGTTGATTGCAACTCTTGATCTATAGCCCCCCCCCCACCCTCACTCCTACACCAGACCAGGTCATGGTGTCAACTGTGGCTCAATGGCAGCACTCTCGCCCTCCCTGTGTCAGAAGGTCGTGATGTATGATACTACAATACAGGCTAGGAGATCTCTGAGTATGATTTAGTCCCGCATCAGCTGATATCAGACGACAACAACAACGTATTTATATAGCACCTTAAATGTAGTGAAACATCCCAAGGCGCTTCACAGGACAGGGCAGAAATAAGGATGCTACAATTGACATAGGTGGTTGCAAAAGATCCCATGGCACTATTTTGAAGAAGAGCAGAGGAGTTATCCCCTGGACTTGATGGCTTACATCCTAGGGTCTTAAAAGAAGTGGCTGTGAAGATAGTGGATGCGTTGGTTGTGATCTACCAAAATTCCCTGGATTCTGGGGGGGAGGGGGGGGAGTCCCAGAGGATTGGAAAACCGCAAATGTAACGTCCCTATTTAAAAAAGGAGGCAGACAAAAAGCAGGAAACTATAGACCAGTTAGCCTAACATCTGTCATTGGGAAAAAGCTGGAGTCCTTATTCAGGAAGCAGTAGCAGGACATTTGGAAAAGCATGATTCAATTAAGCAGAGTCAGCATGGTTTTCTGAAAGGGAAATCATGCTTGACAAATTTGCTGGAGTTCTTTGAGGATGTAACGAGCAGGGTGGATAAGGGGGAACCAGTGGATGTGGTGTATTTGGATTTCCAGAAGGCATTCGATAAGGTGCCACATAAAAGGTTACTGCACAAGATAAATATAGAAACATAGAAACATAGAAAATAGGTGCAGGAGTAGGCCATTCGGCCCTTTGAGTCTGCAGCAACATTCAATAAGATCATGGCTGATCATTCCCTCAGTAACCCTGTCCTGCTTTCTATCTATACCCCTTGATCCCTTTAGCCGTAAGGGCCATATCCAACTCCCTATGAATATATCCAATGAACTGACATCAACAACTCTCTGCGGTAGGGAATTCCACAGGTTAACAACTCTCTGAGTGAAGAAGTTTCTCCTCATCTCAGTCCTAAATGGCCTACCCCTTATCCTAAGACTGTGTCCCCTGGTTCTGGACTTCCCCATCATTGGGAACATTCTTCCTGCATCTAACCTGTCCAGTCCCGTCAGAATCTTATATGTTTCTATGAGACCCCCTCTCATCCTTCTAAACTCCAGTGTATAAAGGCCCAGTTGATCTCGTCTCTCCTCATATGTCAGTCCAGCCATCCCGGGAATCAGTCTGGTGAATTTTCGCTGCACTCCCTCAATAGCAAGAACGTCTTTCCTCAGATGAGGAGACCAAAACTGAACACAATATTCCAGGTGAGGCCTCACCAAGGCCCTGTACAACTGCAGGAAGACCTCCTGCTCCTATACTCAAATCCCTTAGCTATGAAGGCCAACATACCATTTGCTTTCTTCACCACCTGCTGTACCTGCATGCCAACTTTCAATGACTGATGAACCATGACACCCAGATCTCATCGCACCTCCCCTTTTCCTAATCTGCCGCCATTCAGATAATATTCTGCCTTTCTGCTTTTGCCCCCAAAGTAGATAACCTCACATTTATCCACATTATACTGCATCTGCCATGTATTTGCCCACTCAGCTAACCAGTCCAAATCACCCTGCAGCCTCTTAGTGTCCTCCTCACAGCTCACACCACCACCCAGTTTAGTGTCATCCGCAAACTTGGAGATATTACACTCTATTCCTTGATCTAAATCGTTAATGTATATTGTAAAGAGCTGGGGTCCCAGTACTGAGCCTTGCGGCACCCCACTAGTCACTGCCTGCCATTCTGAAAAGGACCCGTTTATCCCGACTCTCTGCTTCCTGTCTGCCAACCAGTTCTCTATCCACGTCAGTACATTACCCCCAATACCATGTGCTTTGATTTTGTACACCAATCTCTTGTGTGGGACCTTGTCAAAAGCCTTTTGAAAGTCCAAATACACCACATCCACTGGGTCTCCCTTGTCCACTCTACTAGTTACATCCTCAAAAAATTTCAGAAGATTTGTCAAATATGATTTCCCTTACATAAATCCATCCTGTCACTGCTTTCCAAATGCACTGATTTCATCTTAAATAATTGATTCCAACATTTTTCCCACTACTGATGTCAGGCTAGCCGGTCTATAATTACCCATTTGCTCTCACCGTCCTTTTTTAAACAGTGGTGTTACATTAGCTACCCTCCAGTCCGTAGGAACTGATCCAGAGTCGATAGACTGTTGGAAAATGATCACCAATGCATTCACTATTTCTATGGCCACTTCCTTAAGTACTCTGGGATGCAGACCATCAGGCCCTGGGGATTTATTGGCCTTCAATCCCATCAATTTCCCTAACACAATTTCCCACCTAATAAGGATATCCTTCAGCTCCTCCTTCTCAGTAGATCCTCGGTCCCCTAGTACTTTCGGAAGGTTATATGTGTCTTCCTTCGTGAAGACAGAACCAAAGTATTTGTTCAACTGGTCTGCCGTATCTTTGTTCCCCATTATAAAATCACCTGAATCTGACTGCAAGGGACCTACGTTTGTCTTCAATAAAACTTCACGGGGTTGGAGGTAATATAGTAGCATGGATAGAGGATTAGCTAACTAACAGAAAACAGAAAATCAGGAAAAATGGGTCATTTTCCGGTTGGCAAACAGTAACTAGTGGGGTGCCGCAGGGATCGGTGCTGGTCCTCAACTATTTACAATCTATATTAATTACTTGGATGAAGGGACTGAGTGTAATGTAGCCAAATTTGCTGATGATACAAAGATGGGTGGGAAAGCAAATTGTGAGGAGGACATAAAAAATCTGCAAAGGGATACAGACAGGCTCAGTGAGTGGGCAAAAATTTGGCAGATGTAGTATAATGTGGGAAAATGTGAGGTTATCCACTTTGGCAGAAAAAATAGTAAAGCAAATTATAATTTAAATGGAGAAAAATTGCAAAGTGCTGCAGTACAGAGGGATCTGGATGTCTTTATACATGAAACTCAAAAAGTTAGCATGCAGGCACAGCAAGTAATTAGGAAAGCAAATGGAATGTTGGCTTTTATTGCAAAGGGGATAGAGTATATAAGTAAGGAAGTCCTGCTACAACTGTTCAGGGTATTGATGAAGCCACACCTTTCGTACTGCGTACAGTTTTGGTCTCTGTATTTAAGGAAGGATATACTTGCATTGGAGGCTGTTCAGAGAAGGTTTACTAGGTTGATTCCAGAGATAAGCGGGTTGGTTGTCTTATGAAAGTAGGTTGAGTAGATTGGGCCTATACTCATTGGAGTTCAGAGAATGCGAGGTGATCTTATCGAAACATATAAGATAATGAGAGGGCTACACAAGGTGGGTGCAGAGAGGATATTTCTACTCATAGGGGAAACTGAAACTAGGGTACATAGTCTCAGAATAAGGGGTTGCCCATTTAAAACTGAGATGAGGAGGAATTTCTTCTCTCAGAGGGTTGTAAATCTATGGAATTCTCTGTTCCAGAGAGCTGTGGAGGCTGGGTCATTGAATATATTTAAGGTGGAAATAGGCAGATTTTTGAGCAATAATGGAATAAAGGGTTATGGGGAGCGGCTGGGGAAGTGGAGCTGAGTCCATGATCAGATCAGCCATGATCTTATTAAATGGCGGAGCAGGCTGAGGGGCCGTATGGCCTACTCCTGCTCCTATTTCTTATGTTCTTATGTGCCCTGGCCAATATCTAACCCTCAATTAACGTAACAAAAACAGATGATCTGATCCTTATCTCATTGCTGCTTGTGAGATCTTGCTGTGATGAAATTGGCAGACGCATTTCCCTACATTACAACTGTGACTACACTTCAAAAATGTACTTCATTGGCTATAAATCACTTTGGGTCGTTCTGAGGTTCAGAAGAGCGCTATATAAATGCAAGTTCTTTCTTTATTGAAAATGGGTCAACATAAGTCCAGCCCCAGAATGAATGCTCTCATGAAAACTCGACAGACCATATTCTTCAGGAGCTGGTACGGGATGCCAGTGCAACCAACTCTTGCCACCCAGTCTCCTGCACCCACTGTAACGGTAAAGGTGGGGGGATTAATGCACAGTCACACAGGCCTCACACCCAGGGGCCCTGACCAAATATGGCCCCCCAACCAGGGCAAATGTAAAGGCCCTGGTAAAACTCAGGATAACGCAGAAAAACCGCAATCACCGGACTGAAGCATTCCAGCATTTACAAATACTCTCAGAGCTGGGCAAAGCAGAGTCGGGAGATTCGTTACAATGTAAACATTCCCCTTCACAGTGCACAAGTTACAAAATATTTGTTCAGACAGGAGGAACCGTAGAAGCAAAGGCAACAATGCCACAGTTTTGCTGTTACTTTCGCGTAGTGGGGACAGCATGTTTTTGCAGTGGCACTGCCTGCCTTGCCTCAGTGACAGCACTCTTGCCTCTGAATCAGAAGGCTGTGGCTTCAAAGTCTAACTCCAGAGACTTGAGCATAAAATCTAGGCTGGCACAGAGTACAGTACTGCGGGAGCGATGCACTATCTTTTGGATGAGACGTTAAACCAAAGCCTCATCTTCCTTTTCAGGTACAGTTAAAAGATCCCACGGCGCTATTTCGAAGAAGAGCAGGGGGGTTATCCCCGGTGTCCTGGCCCATATCTATCCCTCAACCAACATCATTAAAAAACCAGATGATTTGGTCATTATCACATTGCTGTTTGTGGAAGCTTGCTGTGCTCAAATTGGCTGCCACCTTTCCTACATTACAACAGTGGTTGGCATTTCAAAAAATACTTCATTGATTGTAAAGCGCTTTGGGATGTCCTAAGGTCGTGAAAAAATCGATATAAATGCAAGTTTTTCTTTCATAGAGACATACAATAATGTAAGCCTGGGACTCCAGAAGTGTTTGTAGCTCAGAAAATGGCCAACAATAACTTGTATTTATACAGTGCCTTTACCCTAATAAAACATCCCAAGGTGTTTCACAGGAGCGTAACCAAACAAAATTTGACACCGAGCCACATAAGGAGATATTAGTGCAGATGACATGTTTGGACTGTTCAGCCACCAAAGAACTCACTTCAGGAGTGGAAGCAAGTCTTCCGCGATTCCGAGGGACTGCCTATGATGATGATGATGAGATGTAGGTTTTAAGGAGGGTGTTAAAGGAGGAGAGCGAGGTAGAGAGGCGGCGAGGTTTAGGGAGGGAATTCCAGAGCTTAGAGCCTAGGCAGCTGAAGGTACAGCCGACAATGGTGGAGTGATTAAAATCAGGGATGCTCAAGCGGCCAGAATTGGAGCAGCGGAGATATTTCAGGGGGTTGTGGGGCTGGAGGAAATTACAGAGATAGGGAGGGGCGAGGCAACAGAGGGATTTGAAAACAAGGATGAGCATTTTAAAATTGAGGCGTTGCTCAACCGGGAGTCAGTGTAGGTCAGCGAGCACAGGGGTGATGGGTGACTGGGACTTGGTGCCAGTTAGGACACGGGCAGCCGAGTTTTAGACGATCTCAAGTTTAATATTGCAGTTGTATTGAGTTCAAAGGGATTGTAGCTCACCCGACAGCTTTGTTGGTGTAGGCAGCTATTAACTGAGTTGGAAGGTCCCAGGTTCGATTCTGGTCTGTGCTGAGTTAGCCGGAAGGGGCAAAATCTGCCCCAGTTACCCAGTACCCCCTGCCCGCTCCACTCCCACACTCATCTCTCTGTCCTTGGCCTCTTACACTGTTACAATGAAGCTCAACATAAGCTCAAGGAACAGCACCTCATCTTTCATTTAGGCACTTTGCAGCCTTGTTGACTCAACATCAAGTTCAACAATTTCAAACCATAACCTCTGCCCCTATTTTTTTTCTGTTTTTTTTCTCTCTTTCTCGTAGCAGCTGTTGATGATTCTGCCATTCTCCTTTTATACCCTATCTAGACTCATCTTTTTTTCTTAACTTGTCCCATTGCCATCTTCTTTTGCCCTAAAGAAAGAAAGACTTGCATTTATATAGCGCCTTTCACGACCACTGGACGTCTCAAAGCGCTTTACAGCCAATGAAGTACTTTTGGAGTGTAGTTACTGTTGCAATGTGGGAAACGTGGCAGTCAACTTGCGCACAGCAAGCTCCCACAAACAGCAATGTGATAATGACCAGATAAACTGGTTTTGTTATGTTGATTGAGGGATAAATATTGGCCAGGACATGCACCATCATCCCTTTTGTCTCTCTAATCTCTCCTGCCTTCCACCCTATCACAGACCTTCCCTTTTGTCCTTCCTCCCCTCCGCCCTTTCCCTGCCCCTGCACTTGCTTAAAAACCTGTTACATCTCTAACTTTTTCCAGTTCTGATGAAGGGTCATTGACCTGAAACGTTAACCCTGCTTCTCTCTCCACAGACGCTGGCTGGCCTGCTGAGTGTTTCCAGCATGCTCTGTTTTATTTCAGATTGCAGCATCCGCAGTATTTTGCTTTTGTATTAGTGTTGGAAAACGGTTTGCCTCCCATGGCCGAATAGTATGCCAACACTGCACTATCTGGTCCCAACAGGTGAAGAATGGCCACTTGGGTGAGGTACCTGAGGGCGAGCAGAAATCGTTCAAACTAATACCAGCGAGGAATCAATGCCTTCAGGAGGACAGGATAACAGGTGGTCTTGTATTGTTATTCTCTAGGCTCAGGCACTGGCTATAACTGCAAAAGTGTCAATGTCTCCACCCCACCACCACCCCCACCCCCCCACCCCTAACCTCCTTTCCCATTCATCATCATCATAGGCAGTCCCTCGGAGTCGAGGAAGACTTGCTTCCACTCTAAAAGTGAGTTCTCAGGTGACTGATGAGACCAATGCGGGACCTACAGTCTCTGTCACAGGTGGGGCAAACAGTGGTTGAAGGAAAGGGTGGGTGGGGAGCCTGGTTTGCCACATGCTCCTTCCGCTGTTTACGCTTGATTTCTGCATGCTCGCGGCGATGGGACTCGGGGTGCTCAGCGCCCTCCCGGATGCTATTCCTCTACTTTGGGTGGTCGTGAGCCAGGGATTCCCAGGTATCGGACATAAGAAATAGGAGCAGGAGTAGGTCATTCAGTCCCTCGAGCCTGCTCCACCATTCAGTAGGTTCACAGATGATCTTCTACCTCAACTCCACTTTCCTGCACTATCTTCATATCCCTTGATTCCCCTAGAGTCCAAAAATCTATTGCTCTCAGCCTTGAATATACTCAACAACTGAGCATCCACAGCTCTCTGGGGTAGACAATTCCAAAGATTCACAGCCCTCTGAGTGAAGAAATTTCTCCTCATCTCAGTTCTAAATGGACAACCTTTATTCTGAGACTGTGACCCCTGGTTCTAGACTCCCCAGCCAGGGGAAACATCCTCCCAGCATCTACCCTGTCAAGCCCCTGAAGAATGTTAGAAGAATTTTATTTGTTTCAATGGATCGCCTCTCATATTTCTAAACTCTAGGGAAAATAAGCCCAGTCTACTCAATCTCTCCTCATAGGACAATCCTCCTATCCCAGGAATCATTCCAGTGAACCTTTGTTGCACTCCCTCCAAGGCAAATATGTCCTTTCTTAGGTAAGGAGACTAAAACTGTACAGTACTCCAGGTGTGGTCTCACCAAGCATCTATATATTGCAGTAAGACTTTTTTACTCTTATACACCAATCTTTTTGTAATAAAGGCCAAAATACCATTTGCTTTCCTAATTGCTTGTGTGCCTGCATGTTAACTTTCTGTGATTCATGTACAAGGACATCCAGTTCCCTCAGATATTTCCCAATCTCTCACCATTCAAAAAAAAATCTGCTTTTCTATTTTTTCTACCAAGGTGAATAACTTCACATTTCATCCCATCTGCCACCTTGTTGCCCGCTCACTTAACATGTCTATATCCCTTTGTAGCCTTTTGCATCCTGCTAACAACTTAGCTTTGTATCATCAGCAAACTTGGATACATTGCACTCGGTCCCCTCATCTAAGTCATGGCTATGGATTGTAAATAGCTGAGGCCCAAGCACTCATCTTTGCTGTACCCTACTAGTTACAGCCTGAAAATGACCCGTTTATTCCTACTCTGTTTTTTGACTGATAACCAATCCTCAGCCCATGCTAATATATTACCCCCAATCTCATGAGCCCTAATTGTGTGTAATAACATCTTGGGTGGCACCTTATTGAATGCTTTTAAAAAACCCAAATACACCACATCCTACATGGGCTTGATGGGCTGAATGGCCTCCTCCTGTGCTGTAACCATTCTGTGATTCTATGATCCACTGATTCCCCTTCTCTACTCTGCTAGTTACAACCTCAAACAAAATCTATATATGAAATTGTTGTGGGTAGCACTCCCACCTCTGAGTCAGACGGCTGTGGGTTTGAATTCCACTCTGTGGACCTGAGCACACAATCCAGGCTGACACTCCAAAGCAGTGCTCTGGTACTCAGAGAGTGCTGCTCTGTTGGAGGTGTTGACTTTCATGTGATATGTAAAACCGAGGCCCTATCTACCCTCTTGGATGGTGTTTAAAAAACATCACATGGCACTATTTCAAGGAAGATTGGCAGAGAAAGATGATTTATCAAATTGCTGTTTGTAGGAATTTGCTGTGTTCAATTTGGCTGCTGCCTTTCCCTACATTACCCCAGTGACTACCGTTCCAAAGTACTTCATTGGCTGTAAAGTGCTTTGGGACGTTCTGAGGTTGTGAAAGTCGCGAAATAAATGTAACTTTTTTCTAATTAAAAAAATCTATTTCCTTATCCATGTAAAAACTACTACTGATTCTGCTTCCAACAATGTAGGGCGCTCCAAGCCGAACAAAAACGATCTACTCACCTCTCCCTTCCTACAGAGAAAGTCAACCTTGGGGGAGGGGGTGAGAGGTTTGAGAGAAGGGAAATCAGATGGAAAGGTAATGGGACCAAGACTGTGCAGGAAGGGATCCTGCAATAGGTGGGTGTCTGTATTCCCTCGGGAACTGTTGTGCATTGAGCAGGGACGTGTGTGTATTTCCTTTATCTTAAGCATATTCCGGATTTAAATAGGATGCATTTTGCAAAGCAGCGCTGGGATTTCCAAAGTGAATGGGCACGTCCCAGGAGCTGATGACGATTAGGGTGTATATGTAGTGTCACCAATTGAAGGCTGGCTTATGATTTTAGGACAGGGGTGGGGGCAGAGATGATCAGAGAGATTGCTTTGAGCAAGTGGTTTGGGGCTCAGTTTGGCAGCAAGGATGTTGGGATTGAAGTGTGAAGTATTTGCTCTCCCTCAGTGCTGTGCCTATTGAGTGTAAGACGACAATTAATCAGCCTTTCTCGCCCTGTGGACACTGAACCTGACCATTTCTTCCCGTCCTAATAGTGAAAGGGGAGATCCTGCCAAGCTCAGGGAAGGGAGGGAAGAACTGACTGCACGATGCTGAATAGGAGGCGCGGGTCCATGCCTGCACCTTCGGCTGCCTTCGACCGCTGCAGGGCTGGCGAGAGGCTGCAGGCAGCGCTGGCGGGGCTGGCGGAGCTTGACCTGCTGAAGGAGAGGCAGAGGGAGCTGGTGAGAAGGGCTCTGGACACGGAGCCACCCCGAGACAAGTGCGGCAGGGACGAGAGGAGCAGGGAGAGCCACTCGGAGGAGCAGCGGTTGGAAGCCACCCTTAGCGCCCTGAAGGAGCAACTGGTAAGGAATTGTAACCCTCCCCACTACCAGAAATACTTTCCCACCTGACAGCTGCTATTTTACAATGTTTAACCAAAAATAGCAGAGTTTGATTTATTTCCAATGTTTCTGCTAGTTGATATTTAAGAGCAGTATTCCAATCCTATGTTTAAAGGAAATCAGTAACTTTTAACGAGTTGTTGGTCTAAAGATTTATTGCCTAACTAGAAATCCCCAAACATTCTGCTTATATATTTGCATTTTGCTTTACAAAATCCAATGTTTGCTATTGATATATTGCACATAGATAACATGCAATGGATATTTCAAACGGTCTTGTATATACTTAAGGGATATGCTATATATTTAAGAATTAGACATGTATCCAGGGGCTCTGTGTGTATTTAGGGTTTCTGACATGTTTAAGAGTTATATATGCATATATTTAAGAATTATTTCTATATGTATTTAAGGGTTGCATAATGTTTTAAGATTTTTACAAATATATAAGAATTACCAAGTGTATTTAAGATTTCTATGTTCAAGAGTTATATATGCTTATTTATTTCAATGGTGTAGATATGTTATATAAGGGTTATACTTGTACATATTTAAAGGTTCTACGAATATATTTTAGGATTAAGTAGAAGGGTGTATATATAAGGATTTATACATGCATATATAGAAGGATTTTATATAACTACGGTTAATTCCTCATGAATATTTCGCCACAAATCGTGATTGAAATTAAGACTCAGAAATATTGCAAACTCCTTGCACAGGTCCCTCAATCTCTCTCGCCCACTCCCGATAAATTTGTGCCGTTTTTCTCTCTTTATTAAAAAAATTCGCAAGTCAAAGGTTTATGTAAACATAAATAAAACATTCATTGTTTAAAATAAAAATTAGCCGTGGATTTGAGTCTCTTGACGGGGAGCACATCCCAGTGATTCACCCCTTGGTTGAACAGCTTGGTGCGGTGTTTCGCGGCTAATTAAATGTTCGTGATGGCAAAGACGGCGAGCCATCAAGTCTCAATCCACATCGAACGGGATACACATCCGCGCGTACAAGTTGCATTTCCCGCAAAACCGTCTGCCCACACTTAAAACATCAACAACTCATCAACTGGGTGTGAAAACTGGCCAGGTTGTCTCCCAGCCCAGATTCCCTTCCCCCCGCCGCTCTCCTGTGACAATTGCTCTCTGGGCTGCTGCTGTTCCGGTGGCTCGCTCGTTGCTCATTCATTGCAGTCCTCTGGCACACCCCCCCATTCCTTTTTCTCAATCCTCCCCCCCACCAAGGGGACATCTCCACCAACCAGATTCCAGCTGCTTCCAGCCTTGAGATTTCAAATGGCAAAATTTTGCAAAACACCTTTAATCCATTCTAAAAGCCTGAATCATATTTCCTATTGTCTTCTTGTAAAAAGAAAGACTTGCGTTTATATAGCGCCTTTCACGATCTCGGGACTTCTCAAAGCGCATTACAGCCAATGAAGTACTTTTTGAAGTGTTGTCACTGTTGTAATGTAGGAAACACGGCAGCCCAGTTTGCGCACAGCAAGCTCCCACAAATTTGAAAATGACCACATAATCCGATTTAGCGATGTTGATTGAGGGATAAATATTGGACAGGACACTGGGAATAACTTCCCTGCTCTTCTTTTGAACAGTGCCATGGGATCTTTTACATCCACCTGAGAGACCAGTAGGGTTTAATATGACCAATGATCCCAATAAGCTGCGCAGTCATGCAACACTCTACAGGTTCCACGCAGCCGGTGTGCTGGCCCTTAAAAAGAAAAACCGCGCATGTGCGGAATTTTCAATGGCTCATGCGGTCCGCCAAAAAATAAAAATGAGAGGGAACATTGAATATGACCAATTTAACTGGGAGGAGGAGAGCCGGAGTAAAATATTTCAAAGCCTCTGGGGAATGACTGTTCACTGAAGGCTGCTTTAGCAATAGACAAAAAGATAAGATAAAGATGTTTAGGAAATCAAACAAGAGGAGAAATCCTCTGAGAAGAATGGGGCATTGATGTGACCTTGGTAAATAGCGGCAGTACCTGTTAATTAAAGGCAGACAGGGAACAATTGCCTTTAAGACAAGCCTCCTCCTTGGCTGGGTTGCCTGATTAAAAAGCTGTAGGTTGGCAAGTCCCAGATAATTGCACGTTTTCAGGTTGTGAGGACACCCTTTCATTCATAGATCGGCGTAACGTGCTTTTTCAAGGTGTTACTTCCCTTTTATTCCGTAGTATTTAGCCCGGTTACTCAGCACTTTTATGACCGTTTTCTCCCTTTTGCCTTTCTTAAAGGAGCTGATTTATGCCGTTTGATGGTGCTACTCACCCTCTGGTACCTGACCTGAGTGAGCCGGGACAGTTAAGTGTCAATGTTATTCGACTGCAGGGGCATCGCCTGAGTGATCCACGCCTCACCCATGGTCGCCTAGAGGTCACTTGACAAAGAAAAGAAAGACTTGCATTTATAAAGTGCCTTTCATGACCTCAAGACAACCCGAACGCTTTACAGCCAAGGAAGTACTGTTGAAGTGCTGTCGCTGTTGTAATGTAGGAAACGTGACAGCCAATTTACACATAGCAAGCTCCCACAAAAAGCAATAAGGAAAATGATCAGATAATCTGTTTTTAGTGATGGTGATTGAGGGATAAATATTGGTCAGGACACCGGGGATAACTCCCCTGCTCTTCTTTGAAATAGTACCGTGGGATATTTTACATCTAGGGGAAGCTTTGCAAGGCTGTTCGCACCAAGTGATAGGAAGGAACACCATCGTTCATGGGGGTGGGTCTACATAACCCAAACTTGCACAACTTCGCCTGACCTTTGACACCGTGCACCAGAACATTGGGTGTAGCACCAGTGCTTTTTTAAAAAAAAACTTTTATTTCCCTTCAATCTTCTCCCCTCCTGTCCTGACAGTGTCAGGTTCCCATTCCGTGGGTGCCTCTCCCAAGTGGCCATTTTGTATCTGTTACATCTTGACAGTGGGCTGCTTGACTGTGGGAGGCGTCACATCTGAGCCTGATCTGACCCTTATCTGACGCCTGCGCACTTGCTTGCAGGTCGTCATCAGATAGCAGTCAGGAGTGAGAGCTGCTGGTGCTTCCTTCCTAGCCTTGGGGAACTGAGGCCAACCTTAACTCTACCTCTGCACCGAGGGGGAATGAGCCAAGGAGTTTCTGGCCCGTATGGGCTCAATTATACCCTGCTTTTCCCAACTGAGCAAGCTGGGGAGCTGAACGCCAGAATTAAAGGGGAAGCATAAAGTCTGGCATTAGTGAGACGAGAAGCTGGGATTGTTCTCCTCCGAGCAAAGAAGGTTAAAGGGAGATTTAATAGAGGCGTTCAAAATGATGAGGGGTTTGACAGAGTAGATAGGGTGGAACTGTTTACGTTGGCAGGAGGATCAGTAACCAGAGGATTCAGATTTAAGGGCATTTGCAAAAGAACCGGAGGAGAGATGAGGAAGAATTTTTTCTACACAGCCAGTTACGATCTAGAATGCGCTGCCTGAAAGGATGGTGGAAGCTGATTCATTAGTAACTTTTAAAGGGAATTGAATAAATATTTGAGAAAAAAAAAATTTGCAGGGCTATAGGGAAAGAGCTGGTAAGTGGAACTAATTGGTGATAGCTCTTTCAAAGAGCCGGCACAGACTCTCTGGGCTGAATGCCCTTCTCCTTCTGTGCTGTACGATCCCACTGCAAATTGATAGGCACTATCAATGTGTGAAAGGAAACATAACATTGATGCTTATTTTCTTCAAAACCTGGAGCGTGACAAGGTCGTAGGTCATTCCGACAATTTTTCTTTTGCTTTCATCTTCCTCGTGTCAGTTTTTAACTCAAGTATGTGGCTCTCTCTCTGAGCACATGTTGAAAGCTGTAATTGTAGGAAACTGAATACTTGCATCACATAATCACGATTAATGTCTTTGTTTTTCCTGAAATGTCTGACATGAGATCTTTGTGACGTACTAAATTATCAATGACCGCTGTATATCTTCAGGACGGGTTTTGTGACCCGCTGCCATTAATCAAGAAAGTCTAGACTTCAAGATGCTTTGGCTGCACATTAGTCAGTTTTTGAAGTGGATTCGGGTCATTGCAAAACTGTAAACAGACACACCAAAAATAAATCACTTCAGATTCTGTCATTCCAGGAGGTAACTCCATCTCTTTTCCTTCTCATTGGGTAGTTTCATCTAGGAAAAGTGATAGATAATAGTTATTTTTGTAAACAAAAAGCTCTCTTGAATACTCAGTAAATGTGTTTCCCTGTGTACCCAGCTGTACAGATCAGGAAGGCCCGCGTTCAGTCACCACTCTGTGCTGAAACATACCCCATACACGTTATATGCAAAGTGTCAGCCGTGGCTCAGTGGATAGCACTCGCCTCTTTCAGTCAGAAGGTTGTGGGATCAAGTCCCACTCCAGAGACTTGAGCACAAAAATCTAGGCTGACACTCCAGTGTTAGCTGCACTGTCGGAGGTGCCGTCTTTCGGTAAGCCCTGCCTAGCCTTTCAGTTAGATATAAAAGATCCATTGGCACTCGAAGAAATGCAGGGGGGTTATTCTTAGTGTCCTGGTCAATATTTATCCTTCAACCAACATCACTAAAGCAGATTGTCTGGTCTTTATCACATTGCTGTTTGGGGGTGTGCAAATTGCCTGCCGCGTTTCCCACCTTACAACAGTAACCACACTTCAGACGTACTTCATTGGCTGTAAAGTGCTTTGGGATGTCCTGAGGTCTAAAAGCGCTCTATAAATGCGTCTTTTTTCTTTTTATAACGTGGGAGATGGGGAACTATGGTGAAGCAGGGTTTCATGACCTCTGTGAACGGCTCTCTCTCCCATTTAACTTTCTTCCGGCCTTGCAAGTCCAGCGTCCCACGATTTTCATGGGTATACGTGAGGGAATGGGCACTGCCATTTTAGTTTTAATTGAAAGAGTAGTAGAGGCAAAAACTCGATGGAGTCACCAGAGACAGTTAGATGCCACGACGGGGGAGCTATGGATACCCTATGGTTAGATGGGCTGAATGGCCTCCCTCATCTCTGTTTATCTTTACGAAGTGGCAGCCCTTGCCAGCATGGAACATGTGCATCCTCGAGGCTGTGGGGACTCTCGAGGTCCACCCATTTATATTCAACTGCAGCCCAGCCGTACGTCAGGAATACATGAGAAAAAAATATTTGTCTTTCTAGTTTTTTTGTGTAAACATCCTTGTTTGCTTTCCAGTCACATTTGAGAAAACAAGATGCGGGGCTGAAAACTCACCTGCAACACTTGGACCGACAAATCAGCGAACTCAAGCTCGATGTCAACAAGGCTTCCACTGAGCAGCTGGAGAGTGACAGCAGGCCCAGTTCAGGTAAGGTTGGACAGGTGGCAGCTTTGTGTCATGGAACTGAACGTGTTGGGGCTCCCCAGGACTTTGGGAGTCTCCCCTGTTTACACAGTGGGGCAGACCACATAACCGAGGATGCTCGTAGCAACAGGAGGAGGCCATTCAGTTCCATTGAACGTGTTCCGCCATTCTGTTAGATTGTGGCTGATCTGTACCTTAACACCATCTACCCGTCTTGGTTCCATATCCCTTAATACCCGTGCCTATCAAAAATCTGTCGTGGTTTTCACTTCCATTTGCTGGTCAGAAGCTTTCTTTTATGTCAGGATGAGGTATCTACAGACCAGTGATGCACACACCATGTTGTTGTCATGTACATGATATTCTTTCTTGGATATGGGCTTCGCTGGCAATAATTGCCCATTCCTAATTGCCTTTGAAAGGCGGTGGTGAGCCGCCTTCTTGAACCACTGCAGTCCGAGTGCTCCCACAGTGCTGTTAGGGAGGAAATTCCAAGATTTTGACCCAGCAGCAATGAAGGAACGGTAATATATTTCCAAGTCGGGATGGTGTGTGACTTGGAGGGGAACTTGGAGGTGATGGTGTCTCCAAGCACCTGCTGCTCTTGTCCTCTAAGTGGTAGAGGTCGTGGGTTTGGGAGGTGCTGTCGAAGAAGCCTTGGCGAGTTGCTGCAGTGCATCTTGTAGCTGGTGGTGGAGGGAGTGGATATTTAAGGTGATGGATGGGGTACTAATCAAGCGGCTGACTCTGGTGGGCTGAGAGCTCATGGGTCTGAATGAATAGCTGCATATGGTAACTGACAGTGGCCATTTAAGTACTCCATTGGCAAATTATTTACCCTCTGACTGTGTGGTGAACTATTCTGAAAGGATTTAATACGGTAGATGTAGAGAAGATGTTTCCACTTCTGGCCAAGTCCAAAACTAGGAGTCACTAATAAATCCAATAAGGAATTCAGGAGAAACGCCTCTACCCAGAGAGTAGTGAGAATAGGGAACTTACTATCACTTGGAACAGCATAGATGCATTTAAGGGGAAGCGAGATAAGTACATGAGGAAAAAAGGAATAGACGTTTATGGTGATAGGGTGGGAGGAGTTTATGGTGATAGGTGTGGAGCATAAACACAGGCACTGACCTGGTGGACCGAACGGCCTATTCCTGCTGTTAATTTTATGTAATGTTATTCTTTTATATGAATGGAACTGGCTTTAAATATAATGGACCCGTCCTTTGACAAGGTTACAGTCTCTATGATTGATTCCTGTCAGATCCTGTTTCAGTGACCATGCTCTTGCTTGTTTATCCTCTACCTTTCAGCCAGGCACCTTACCGAATGAATAAAGCATTCGCCCCAGGACTAGACTCGCTCTGTTGAATACATAACTCAACAGCGTGACACAAGCCTGGAAACTGGGTAACGCAATCTAATCATACAAAATGCTTAATGCATTTGTATCGGGTTCCCTGTCCCGCTGTGCTTCCACAATAGCATCTCATGGCCTATTCTGCAGGCTCCCATTTAGAACCATACACTCAGGTGTGTGTATCTCACTGCTGCCTGTAGGCTCCAGTGCCAGCTCGGACACATTATTAATCATGCCATTGCTGTAAGTGCAGCCTAAGAGCTTTTTCTATTTTTAAGGTTGCTGTCGTGCTTCGAAACGCCATGGAGTCCCTTCTGCTTTAGGTAGCGAGCCTCAGACAGGCAGAGTAATCACTATCACTAGAGGGGTTGTGCTGGATAGGCTAATGGGACTCAAGGTAGACAAGTCCCCTGGTCCTGATGAAATGCATCCCAGGGTATTAAAAGAGATGGCGGAAGTTATAGCAGATGCATTCGTTATAATCTACCAAAATTCTCTGGACTCCGGGGAGGTACCAGCGGATTGGAAAGCAGCTAATGTAATGCCTCTGTTTAAAAAAGGGGGCAGACAAAAGGCAGGTAACTATAGGCCGGTTAGTTTAACATCTGTAGTGAGGAAAATGCTTGAAGCTATCATTAAGGAAGAAATAGCGGGACATCTAGATAGGAATAGTGCAATCAAGCAGACGCAACATGGATTCATGAAAGGGAAATCATGTTTAACTAACTTACTGGAATTCTTTGAGGATAAAACGTGCATGGTGGATAGAGGTGTACCGATGGATGTGGTGTATTTAGATTTCCAAAAGGCATTCGATAAGGTGCCACACAAAAGGTTACTGCAGAAGATAAAGGTACGCGGAGTCAGCGGAAATGTATTAGCATGGATCGAGAATTGGCTGGCTAACATAAAGCAGAGAGTCGGGATAAATGGGTCCTTTTCGGGTTGGAAATCGGTGGTTAGTGGTGTGCCACAGGGATTGGTGCTGGGACCACAACTGTTTACAATATACATAGATGACCTGGAAGAGGGGACAGAGTGTAGTGTAACAAAATTTGCAGATGACACAAAGATTAGTGGGAAAGCGGGTTGTGTAGAGGACACAGAGAGGCTGCAAAGAGATTTAGATAGGTTAAGCGAATGGGCTAAGGTTTGGCAGATATAATGCAATGTCGGAAAATGTGAGGTCATCCACCTTGGAAAACAAAAACAGCAAAAGAGAATATTATTTGAATGGGGAGAAATTACAACATGCTGCGGTGCAGAGGGACCTGCGGGTCCTTGTGCATGAATCCCAAAAAGTTAGTTTGCAGGTGCAGCAGGTAATCAGGAAGGCGAATGGAATGTTGGCCTTCATTGCGAGAGGGATGGAGTACAAAAGCAGGGAGGTCCTGCTGCAACTGTATAGGGTATTAGTGAGGCCGCACCTGGAGTACTGCGTGCAGTTTTGGTCACCTTACTTAAGGAAGGATATACTAGCTTTGGAGGGGGTACAGAGACGATTCACTAAGTTGATTCCGGAGATGAGAGGGTTACCTTATGATGATAGATTGAGCAGACTGGTCTTTACTCGTTGGAGTTCAGAAGGATGAGGGGTGATCTTATAGAAACATTTAAAATAATGAAAGGGATAGACAAGATAGAGGCAGAGAGGTTGTTTCCACTGGTCGGGGAGACTAGAACTAGGGGGCACAGCCTCAAAATATGGGGGAGCCAATTTAAAACCGAGTTGAGAAGGAATTTCTTCTCCCAGAGGGTTGTGAATCTGTGGAATTCTCTGCCCAAGGAAGCAGTTGAGGCTAGCTCATTGAATGTATTCAAGTCACAGATAGATAGATTTTTAACCAATAAGGGAATTAAGGGTTACGGGGAGCGGGTGGGTAAGTGGAGCTGAGTCCACGGCCAGATCAGCCATGATCTTGTTGAATGGCGGAGCAGGCTCGAGGGGCTAGATGGCCTACTCCTGTTCCTAATTCTTATGCTCTTATGTAATCCTAATACTTTTGCCCTCCGGGCAGGCAGGCAGATTCTGACAGACTCGCTCAAGCAGCAGAACAGCCATTCTTTTTGTTTTGTGAGCAGACCTAACATATGACACAGGCATTGTTGTGTGCACAAGAATTTCAGTAACAGTCAGTGCCTTTTACTTGGAGAGCCACATCTCGTGTTCAACAAGCCAGTTTAAGCCTATACTCAATCGGGTCATTTTCTGACTTTACCACTCCCAGTCTGTGTGGTATTGTCCCCTCAAAGCACATCTCTCTCGGACATTAACTCTCCTTATGGCTTCTAATTGCTCTTTGATTAACCCCAATGTCAGTGCATCTATTGTATCTTCTATCTTCCATGGTCACGTATTCCGATCATTCCGGAATTTCCCTTTATGTCCTATTTCCTTGGCTGACTCTGAAGGAATCATAGAAACTTACAGCATAGAAGGAGGTCATTCGGCCCATCGTGCCTGTGCTGGCCCTTTGAAAGAGCAGTTGTGCTCAGTCCCACACCCTCCCATCTTTTTGTCCGTAACCCTGTCAGTTCCTCATCCTCAAACACCTGTCCAACTCACTATTACATTTATTGATGGGATCAGTTTCCACCACCTGTTCAGGTGGAGTGTTCCAGACCCTGTCGACATTTCACTCCTCTCTCCCTCTCGATGTTTGCCAATGATTTTAAATCTATGACCTCTTATTATTGACCCATTCGCCAGAGGGGATAGGTTTTCTCTATCTACTCATCACTTGAAAACCTCTATTCGGTCACCTCTTAATCGTCTCTGTTCCCAGAAGAACAGTCCTGACATTTCCAACCCCTCCTCAACTGAAGTCCCTCATCCCTGGTAACACCCTGGTAAACCTCCCCTGTGCCCTTTCTGAGGCCTTTACATCTTTCCTGAAATGTGGTGCCCAGAATTGTCCACAATACTCCAGCTCCACTGGCTAACCAGTGATTTGTAAAGTTCTAGCACGATCTCTATCATAATATTCAGGGTTTATCCTATCTATACCATTCCATACTTCAGTTTTTAATTGACATCCAAGGCTGCAAAGTTGAAACTTCTCCAGTCTCTCCTCCTTAAACTTGGGATCAATCTCGCTCTTGCCGGCAATCTTTCTAATGCAAGTTTATGTAATGAGGTGGTGACCAAACTGAACTTGGTCCTTTCAGCCGGGTCTGATCGATGCATTGTAAAGCCTCAACAAATCTCCCACACACTTGCATTCTACGGTTCAGGCTTTTCCCCTGAATTCTATTGAAGATGATCTTGCCTATCTTGGGTCACTTTCCAATTCTCCCAGTGATGGATTCAATTCCATAAAATTATTCAATCAACATGTAATGTTGATGGGGTGAGATGAATTCACTGGGAGGAGGCTCGTGTGGAGCACAAACACCAGTATGGACCAGTTGGGCTGAATGGCCTGTTTCTGTGCTGTAGGTTATGTGTAATACTTGTACATTTCTCAGCTAAATGTTTCTGTCCCAGTAGCAAAAACCTCTTGCAGCATCCTCTGTGTGCAATGCACTTTCTACTTGTCATTTTCAGTTCACCACTAGTGAGAAAGAGATGGTGCCAGTAGTTACAATTAACGGTAAGGGTATAATAGTAAGCAGTAAGGGTATAGTAACCTGGTGGTTATGGTAGCAGACCAGTAACCTGGAGGTTGTGCCTCCAAATCCAGGCATGGGGTGATCCCAAATAAATCGGGTCATTTATAGGCTGGGGGAGGAGTAGATAATCTATGGAGAGTGCTCACTCAAAGTGTGGCATTTTAATCACTCCTGCCCTCCACCCGATCACAGACCTCTCTCCCTTTCGTTCTTTCCCTGTCTTCCCTTTTCCATGATTTGCTTAAAAGCTGTTCATCTTTTATACATTCCAGCGTTGATTAAAAGGTAATTGACCTAAAACGTTAACTCTCTCTATCTCTCATTCTCTGTCTCTCCTTCTCTCTCTGTCTCTGTCTCTCTCCCTGTGTCTCTCTCTGTCTCTCTCTGTCTCTCATTCTCTGTCTCTCTCTCTGTCTCTCTCTCTGCACAGATGCTGCCTGACCTGCTGAGTGTTTGGATTTTATTTCAGGTGCCCAGCACGCTGCAGTATTTTGCTTTCTATTGGTTGTGCAACGCTTGTCGATTCCGTGTGCCTAATGGGTACCATCTAAGTGTTATTTTGTTTCTGACCCGCAGGGTTTTACGAGCTGAGTGACGGGGGTTCCTGCTCCCTGTCCAACTCCTGCACTTCCATGTACAGCGAGTGTATGTCGTCCTCCCAGAGCAGCCTGCTGTACTCGGCCGAGACCAGGGCCAGCAAGTCGGACTACCGCCCTCAATCTGCCGACGAGACCACCGTGCAGTTGGCAGCCTTCAAGCAGCAAGGGCCTGCTGGCAAGCGACCTGGCCAAGGGATCAAAACCACCACCGAACCGCTGCTCACCTTTACCAGCAGAAAACCAGGAGTCCACAGGCCGAGACCGGTTTCTACAGGTAGTGCTGACTCTCCATCTTACACGTGCAAAGTTGCCCTGAAAGAAAGAGAGAACTTGCATTTATATAGCACCTTTCATGACTTCAGGACGTCCCAAAGCACTTCCCAAAGTGTAGTCACTGTTTGGCCCACCATGCCTGTGCTGGCTCTGAAAGTGCTCTCCAATTAGTCCCACTCCCCTGCTCTTTCCCCATAGCTCAGGAGATTTCTCCTTTTCAAGTATGTTTTTAATTCCCTTTTGAAAGTTGCTACTGAATTTGCTTCCACTGCCCTTTCAGGCCGTGGATTCCAGATCCTAACAACTGGCTGCGTAAAAAAAATTTGCCAAATCTCCTCCCCTGGCTTTTTGCCGATTATCTTAAATCTGTGTCTTCTGGTTACCGACCCGCCTGCCAGTGGGAACAGTTTCTCCTTAGTAACTCTATCAAAACCCCTCATTATTTTGAATAACTCTTATTAAATCTCCCCTTAACATTCTCTGCTCTGTGGAGAACAATCCAACATAAGAAACGCAGCAGCCAATATGCACACAGCAAGTTCCCACAAACAGCAATGTGATAATGACCAGATAATCTGTTTTTGGTGACATTGATTGAGGGATGAATATTGGCCAGGACACTAGGGAGAACTCCCCTGCTCTTCTGCCCAATCGCCAAGGACGCAGGTGTACCTCTGCACGCCTCCAGTGGGTGAAGTGATCACTGAGGGTCTGTGTTGCCCAAAGACCCAGACATCAAGCCTTGCATCATATGGGCAGTTTCACCTCATTATATCCATGGACACCCCTACCAGGGGAAGGTCTGCATCACCCAACCTCCCAGAAGGCATAGGCTGTGGGCTAAATGCGTGCAAGAGCTTAGTGTTCATTTGAAATTCCTCTCCCCATCACTTTAACGGTGGCAGCATCATTTTGAGGCTCTTGTGAGTTTCAACTGTGTTCCCAAAAAAATCATCAGGCTTCTATTTAATGAATGGAAAATCCCACACAGACGCAGTAACCCCTCCCCCTCCAAATTCCCAATCTGTGTTCCTGTCGCGCAAAGCTCGGGGTGGGGTCGACTCTGGGAAAATCCCCCTTGTACCTACATTAGCTCACTGCTAAATTCTCAGGCATTTCCTTCAGCGGAGGTCCAAGGTTGGGAAAGAGGCTCTATCAATGCAAGTCCGTCCTTCCTTCCTCCCTCCCTCCCTCCCTTCCTTCCTTCCTCTAGTTCCTGCCTCTCATTCGTTCGTTCCTTCCTTCCTCTTGTTCCTTCCTTCCTTCTTCTCGTTCCCTCTTTCTCTCTCTCTGGATATAACCAGAGCTTCAAATTCCTGACTGACCGGGGATATGACTAATGGGGAGATACATCGATTGACGGGACACGACTGACAGACAAAATAATGAGCAAGGATTCCCAATATTGTGACGTGTATTGTTCTCCTTCCCCTACAGGTGACTTGGAGAGATTTGTACCGTTGCGAAGAGATTTTCCAGCTGCGTCTGATCTGAAAGTGCTGCCGCCTGTGTGCCCCGGTGGCAATCTACAGCCCAACATAGCAGATCAGAAGTATCGATGCCATCTAGTCTCTAAGAACAGCAGTGATGTTTACAATTACCCCAGTCCCCTCCACGCGGTGGCTCTGCAGAGCCCTTTGTTCTGTCTGACTGGGAAGGCGTTGAGTGCGGACAACAGGCACATCCTCAGTGGCGCCGCACCACCTAATCTCGCAAGTAGGCCACTTGAAACCAGGCTTGGCTACGTCAGTAAACTAACCCAACAGCACGCGGGTGGGATCAGCAAGGCCGCCACGAACAGAGACCCCGAAACGAGGCCGAAAGCTGTGATGCGGGAGAAAGACCTTGCGCTCCCCGCTGAGGCTGTGAAAAATAACAGTAACAACAACACAGCGAGGGGGCAAGTTGAGAAGGTGGCCGTCCTGCAGTGGGGCAACAGCTGGAGAGAGGTAGGACTTCCAGCAGAAACCGTTGGCACCGCAAGATTGAGGCGGCAGGTGGAGCCCGGCTGCTCGATGCTCCCAGTCTCGGCTAATCGCCTGGGGGAAGAGTCGAAGGCCGGCGGCAGTGGTCAGCACTTCAGATCAGGGATGAAAGACTCGCTCGCGACCGGTGGTACAGGAGCCTGCTCGGGTCTACCCGCGCAGTCCAATTCCAGCCGGCTGGCCTGCGACGGTCCCGCGGCACCAGGCCCCGGAGCACCTCAGAGGACCGGCCAGAGGTCGGGGGTCACGGCAGGGAGAGGCGGGGAGACCTTGCGCAAGAGCGGTTTCGTGCACGCCCAGTTCGTGCCTGCGGAGTCCCGGCAACGGGGGCAGGTGCTGCCGGCCTGTGGCAAGACCAAAGTGGCGAAGATCAAGCGGAGGAACGGCGAGACGGCACGGGTTGGCAAGCGGCCGCCCACCCGAGTTGGCGGTGCTATGGGAACTCCCGTCGACAGGAGCAGCGTCATGGCAACTGCTGGCGTGAGCCCCGAACCGCCGGGCCGGTCGTGCTCGGAGTCCAGTCTTCACCCCACGTGTCACGGGCTGGTGTTCCAGGGCCTGGCCCTCCACGGAGTCCCCAAGGCCGGTGAGCAGGGGTCGAAGGCCAAGCAGCGCCGGTGGCAGTCGTCAGTCGAAATATTCACCAGGACCCCCGCCGGCCGGCCATGCCACAGCGCCCAGCGGCCGAGGGCGGGGAGGATCGGGGCGGCACGCGCCGCCAGCTTCAGCCGGACGCCGAGGAGCCGGCCCGGGGCCCGGAGCGAGTCGGACCAGTCGGAGTACTCGGCCGAATGCGCCTCGCTCTTCCACTCCACCATCGCCGAGAGCAGCGGGGACGAGCTCTCCGACCACACGGCCAACTGCTTTGGCGACGGCGAGGGGAGCGGGAGCGAGGGTGGCCCCAGCATGGAGCAGGCGGACGGGAGCGCCCTGGTCTGGCCTCAGGGTTCGGCTTCGGCCGAGTCACTGTCGGCAACTGGCTGGAGCCGCCGCTCCGAGGCCAGGATTTGCCGGATAAAGGCGTCGAAAGCGCTGAAGAAAAAGATCCGGCGATTCCAACCTCAGGCCTTAAAGGTTATGACCATGGTTTAGGGGTGTGAGCCCCAGGCGTATCCCAGGGAGACCGCACGCTGGGCACTGTTGTCCCGAGAAACAAAAGAAATGACCTTTTAAAAGGAGAGCGGCGTCCAGTCGTGAACTGCAAATGACCTTTGTGTTAGGGCAGGGGTCCTGCTACATGTGACTATATGGGCCCAGTCTTGTCTAACTTGTCATTTTATTGTGTATAATAATTAATGTTCCTATTTCAACTGTTGCAAGAGCATTGTGTGATAATATGAATAAAAATACTCCATTGTGATATTGGACTTGGTCCCGTTGCTTTTGTGTTACAGTGTTCCCAGGGAGATGGGAGTGCAGGGCAGAAGATGTAAACTGTCAGTACAAGTGTTACTGTTCCAAGTCACTTTGGGCAGCATGATCATTCCTTGTCCACTGTGCTGCAGAGTTCAAAAAGGTGAACAATAGGGTGTCAGGAATAAGAAAAGTCAGGTACAGCGTCTTAACTCAAAGGAAAATACTGGTGTGGAATAAATTACTAGGCAGAACTATGAAGCAAACTATTAAATGGGTCTCACAGCCCAATCAACACCTAAAACACATGATAGAATCATAGAATGGTTACAGCACAGAAGGCCATTCGGCCCGTTGAGCCCGTGCCAACTCTCAGCTAGTCCCACTCCCCCACCCTTCCCCGTAGCCCTGCAAATGTTTTTCTTTCAGATACTTATCCAACCCTTTTGAAAGATAAAATTGATTCTGTCTCCACCACCCTTTCAGGCAGTGCATTCCAGATCTTAACCACTCGCGTAAAAATGTTTTTCTTACGTCGCCTTTAGTTCTTTTGCCAATCGCCTTAAATCTGTGTCCTCTGGTTTCGCGACTCTTCTGCCAATGGGAACAGTTTCTCTCTACCCTGTCATAATCTGGTCATCTATTTCATTGCTGTTTGTGAGATCTTGCTGTGCACAAATGGCTGCCGCATTTCCCTACATTATAACAGTGACTACACTTCAAACGTACTTCATTGGCTGTAAAGCACTTTGGAACATCCTGGAAAAGGCATTGTATAAATGCAGGTGTGTTATTTAAATGGGTTCAATGGACAATTGGGTGTCTTTCTGGGGAGAGAAAGGATCGAGGGATCTGGTGAAAATACAGATAGATGGGGTTTAAAGAGTCAGGCTTGTTTGAACCTAATGGTCTATTCCGGTTCCCAAACGTTCTTATCTTCTTACTTGACAATTATTTATACTAAATTTTTGCTCGTGACTAACAGAAGAGAAATGGCCAAAATTAGGATGCCTAATCAATCAAACCTCCCTGCTCGGTTAATTAGTTGAAGGTTGATGGTGCTGGGTAATTAGTCGAAGATGGATGATGCTACCATGGTGTGGTGCCAAGGATGTAGACCAGAAGGCCCCATGTTCCGATTCCTGGGTTAGCTGATTCCAGCCGGTTGGACTTGGAGTGCTCTAATTGGCCTCAGCACTTCTGGTCTAAAGGGAGGTGGGGAGAGAAAATCAGCCAGGATAGTCTTAATTTCTCCTAAATCTCTGCGCTCCTCCAATCCTGGCCTCTTGCCACTGCATTGAGCATCCCCGATTTTCATCACTCCACCATTGGCGGCTGTGCCTTCAGCTGCCTAAGCCCTAAGCTCTGGAATTCCCTCCGTAAACCTCACTGACTCTCTATACCTCCCTCTCCTTTACGACGCTCCTTAAAGCCAAGTTTTTGGTCACCTGACCTAATATCTCTTTATGTGGCTTGGTGTCAAATTTTGTCTGATAACGTTCCTGTGAAGTGCGTATGACCTGTTAGAAAGTTTGTGTGTGTTTGGGCAGTGTGTAGGGATGGGAATAGATTCTGTTGCGATGGCCTTCATGGTTACATATACTCGTTTCAAGGCGTGAGTGTGTAGAGTAGCATCAGGGCCTGTGGAACTGTATTCCCCACCTTCAGGAGACAAGGAGAGAAAACAGGAAAGAAAAGACAAACTTTAGAAAAATAACAAACTATTCTAGCCCGAGAAAGACTTGCTGGTGTTAGCAGGAGGGCACACCTTGGCACACTATTCCTGATTTAGCAGAGGCATTAACTCAGTTCAAAATAAACAGGGGTCTGGACAGAGTAGAAAGAGAAAGTGTTCTCATTGGCAGAAGGATCAAGAATTGGGGGACACAGCTTTAAGGTGATTGGCAGAAGAACCAAAGGCAACAGGAGGGAGAACTTTCTTACGCAGCAAGTGGTTAGGATCGGGAATGCATTGCCTGACAGGGTGGTGGAGCCTGACTTTCAAAAGGGAATTGGATACGTACCTGCAGGGCTACGGGGTAAGGGCTGGGAAGTGAGACGAAAGGGTGGGGGAGTGGGACTAGCTGAAGTGCTCTTGCAGAGAGCCGGCACGGGCTCGAGGGACCGAATGGCCTCCTTCTGTGCCGTAACCATTCGATGATTCTATTAACAGGTTAACCCCCCACATTAAAATAGTGCACAGGAATGTCAGACAGACATGCAAAGTTTTTTTTCTGTTTGCTAATATCACCAGCGGACATTCCTAGGCTCGTAGCACTGACTGCAGCTGCCGCTCCAAGGGCTTTGTATCCATCCCATCATCACCCGTTGCTGCCCATGCTGTTATAACTGGACACTATTAACTCTGGGGTTTCAAAGCTTCATTCACTCACAGGAAGTGATTAAATGGCCCCATGAAAGAACTGATCATAAAAACCTTGTCTCTGCAGTACATTCACTGAAATAGGCATGCGCTGACGTTTCCTGTGCTATCTTTTTCAGACACGCTAACAGTCGAGCATTATTTTGCAATTCACCTTGCGCAGCATTAGTACGTTGTGATCCACGGCTGCGCCTGTTCTCGACTGGCATTTATTATTTGTTATCACGGTGCAACTCTTTATGACTGTAAAGACAGAAAGAACTTGCATTTATGTAGCTCCGTTCACAACATCAGGATATCCCAAAGCACCTTACAGCCAATGAAGTACTTTTTGAAGTGTAGTCCCTGTTGTAATGTATGAAACGTGGCAGCCAATGTGTGCACAGCAAACTCCCACAAACAGCAATGTGATGAGTAACCAGGTAATCAGCTTTTTTTTGAAGTGATGTTGGTTGAGGGATAAATATGGGCCAGGATACCCAGGGTAACTCCCCTGCTCTTCCTCAAAATAGTGCCTTGGGATCTTTTACCTCCACCTGAGAAGACAGAGAAGGACCTTGGTTTAATGTCTCATCCAAAACAAGGCCCCTCTGACAGTGCAGCACTCGTGAGTCTCAGCCTGGATCTTTTGCGCTCAAGTCTCTGGAATGGGGCTTGAACCCTTGACCTTTGGACCCAGGGGCAAGAGTTCTATCCACTGAGCCACAACCAACACCAAGCAGCTGTGTCCGAAGGGTCTGAAATAGTGGGGTGGTGAGTGGGGTTAAATACTCGTATTTAAAAATAAAACCTTAGGAAGTAAGAAAATGTGAGGCGATGATCTCTCCCCACGTGGTCTCTCCCCACCCCCGCTCCTTTAGATAGTGGACTGTACTGAAAGAATGAATGATGTCCCCAGCTAAGGCCTCTCTTTGTTGTTTGTATAACCGCATTCTTTTTACCAGGCAGCAGGTACTAAAAGCATGGCCAATGTCAACAAGCAGCATCGACAAATTAATCGCCCCAGGGTAAAAAAAGTAAAGAAATCAAACTCTTTACACGCTCGCAGTCTGGCCACGAGAGCCTCTTCATCAAACACAAGTGGGCTGTTGGCCCAGTACTTCTTTGCTGCTCACAATAAGAGCTTCATTTCTCAGTGTCGGACAGCTGGAGAGTTTGGGGTATCACGGCCATCCCGCTGGGCTTTCCGGAAAGTTCTTTTCCTCCGTTCTCTCCAGATACAGTACCCTTCACAAAGGAAGGAGCGTCACCTTAACGATAACCAGCCGGCACTGCAGTGCAAATGGGAACCCACCAGATAGGAATATAGGAGTGTTTTTGTAGGGGTATGACATTTTGGCAATGGCCCATTGTTTGCTTGACGGTGCAGGCTCGAAGGGCCGAATGGCCTACTCCTGCACCTATTTATTTTCTATGTTAACTGAAAGGTCATTCATAGAGTGCTCTAAACCAAGACATGTTGGCATGTAGTTACCTTTTGAACCCGATCTATGACATGGTCATTGAACGTACACTCCAATGACTGCACTGCACTGCCAGTTCATTGAATCACACAGCGCAGGAGACTATTCGCCCATTGTGCTGTTGAAAGAGCCGTCATCCAATTCGTCCTATTCCCCCCGCTCTTTCCCCATTGCCCTACAATTTTTCTTTTTTAAGTATACATCCAATTCCCTTTCGAAAGTTACTTTTGAATCTGCTTCCACCTCCCTTTCAGGCAGTGCGTTCCAGATCACAACAACTAGCCTCTGAGTCAGAAAGTTATAAGGTCAGAGGTTCAAGTCCCAGTCCAGAGACTTGAGTGCAGAAATCCAGCCTGGCACTCCAGTGCAGTGCTGAAGGAGCGCTGCGCTGTCGGAGGTGCTGTCTTTCAGATGAGACGGTAAACCTCTCAGGTGGACGTAAAAGATCCCATGGCACTATTTCGAAGAAGAACAGGGGAGTTATCCCCGGAGTCCTGGCTAATATTTAGCCCTCAATCAACATCACAAAAAAAAGATTATCTGGTCATTATCACATTGCTGTTTGTGGGAGCTTGCTGTGCGCAAATTGGCTGCAGTGTTTCCTACTTTACAACAGTGACTACACTTCAAAAGTACTTCATTGGCTGTAAAGTGCTTTGGGACGTCCCGAGGTCATGAAAGGTGCAATAGAAAAGCAAGTCTTTTTATTAAATTAATTCTCATTTCCCCTCTGGTTCTTAAATCTGTGTCCTCTGGTCACTGACCCTCCCATCAGTGGAAATATTGTGTGCACCTTGCAATGGAACTCATTGGAAGTTGCGTCCTGTCTGCCCCTGAATTTTGTGTGCTGGGCTATTAGGACGGCCTGTTTGGACCAATGTTCCTTTTAAGCTGCGTGGCTGCGCTCGCTCTGGGCCTCCCGCGCAGCCGGCTCGCCAGCTTTTAAATAGAAAAAACGCACATGCACATACAGTCCACTGAAGCAGCCGAGCGGCCTCTAAAGAATTAAAGGAAACGTTGGTTTGGACCCCTTGACACAGGACCATCCCCTGGGAATCCACTGGGAATCAGAGGCAGAAAACCAGGGGCAAGACCTGCAAGACCAGCTGAGGGCCTGCAAACTATGGGGCCTTCATTTTTAATGTATTCATTCCTGGGATGTGGGCGTCGCCAGCAAGGCTGGCATTTATTACCCATCCCTAATTGCCCTTGAGAAGGCGGCGGTGAGCTGTCTCTTGATCCACTACAGCCCCCGTGGTGAAGGTACTCCCACAGTGCTGTTAGGGAGTGAGTTCCAGGATTTTGACTCAGCGACGATGAAGGAACGGCGATATATTTCTAAGTCAGGATGGTGTGTTACTTGGAGGGGAACTTGCAGGTGATGGTGTTCCCATGCGCCTGCTGCCCTTGTGGTGGTAGAGGTCGTGGGTTTAGGAGGTGATGCCGAAGAAGCCGTGGTGAGTTGCTGCAGTGCATCCTGTAGATGGTACACACTGCAGCCACGGTGCGCTAGTGGTGGAGGGAGTGAATGTTGAGCTTGTTGGATGAGGGTTGCCGATTAAAGGGGCTGCTTCGTCCTGGATGGTTTGAGCATCTTGAGTGTTCTTGCTGCTATTGGCGAACAAACATTCATTCATTCATAGGCAGTCCCTCGGAATCGAGGAAGACTTACCTCCACTCTTAGAATGAGTCCTTAGACGGCTGAACAGTCCATTATGAGAGCCACAGTCCCTGTCACAGGTGGGACAGATAGTCGTTGAGGGAAAGGGAGGGTGGGACAGATTTGCTGCATGCTCCTTCCGCTGCCTGCGTTTGTTTTCTGCATGCTCTCGGTGATGAGACTCGAGGTGCTCAGCGCCCTCCCGGATGCTAAGGACAAAGGGTGTTAAAAAAACAAGCCTGAAGGCTTTGTGTCTTAATGCAAGGAGTATCCGCAATAAGGTGGATGAATTAACTGTGCAAATAGATGTTAACGGATATGATGTGATTGGGATTACGGAGACGTGGCTCCAGGATGATCAGGGCTGGGAACTCAACATCCAGGGGTATTCAACATTCAGGAAGGATAGAATAAAAGGAAAAGGAGGTGGGGTAGCATTGCTGGTTAAAGAGGAGATTAATGCAATAGTTAGGAAAGACATTAGCTTGGATGGTGTGGAATCTATATGGATAGAGCTGCAGAACACCAAAGGGCAAAAAACGTTAGTGGGAGTTGTGTACAGACCTCCAAACAGTAGTAGTGATGTTGGGGAGGGCATCAAACAGGAAATTAGGGGTGCATGCAATAAAGGTGCAGCAGTTATAATGGGTGACTTTAATATGCACATAGATTGGGCTAGCCAAACTGGAAGCAATACGGTGGAGGAGGATTTCCTGGAGTGCATAAGGGATGGTTTTCTAGACCAATATGTCGAGGAACCAACTAGGGGGGAGGCCATCTTAGACTGGGTGTTGTGTAATGAGAGAGGACTAATTAGCAATCTCATTGTGCGAGGCCCCTTGGGGAAGAGTGACCATAATATGGTGGAATTCTGCATTAGGATGGAGAATGATACAGTTAATTCAGAGACCATGGTCCAGAACTTAAAGAAGGGTAACTTTGAAGGTATGAGGCGTGAATTGGCTAAGATAGATTGGCGAATGATACTTAAGGGGTTGACTGTGGATGGGCAATGGCAGACATTTAGAGACCGCATGGATGATTACAACAATTGTACATTCCTGTCTGGCGTAAAAATAAAAAAGGGAAGGTGGCTCAACCGTGGCTATCTAGGGAAATCAGGGATAGTATTAAAGCCAAGGAAGTGGCATACAAATTGGCCAGAAATAGCAGCGAACCCGGGGACTGGGAGAAATTTAGAACTCAGCAGAGGAGGACAAAGGGTTTGATTAGGGCAGGGAAAATGGAGTACGAGAAGAAGCTTGCAGGGAACATTAAGGCGGATTGCAAAAGTTTCTATAAGTATGTAAAGAGAAAAAGGTTAGTAAAGACAAACGTAGTTCCCCTGCAGTCAGAATCAGGGGAAGTCATGACGGGGAACAAAGAAATGGCAGACCAATTGAACAAGTACTTTGGTTTGGTATTCACTAAGAAGGACACGAACAACCTTCCAGATATAAAAGGGGTCAGAGGGTCTAGTAAGGAGGAGGAACTGAGGGAAATCTTTATTAGTCAGGAAATTGTGTTGGGGAAATTGATGGGATTGAAGGCCGATAAATCCCCAGGGCCTGATGGACTGCATCCCAGAGTACTTAAGGAGGTGGCCTTGGAAATAGCGGATGCATTGACAGTCATTTTCCAACATTCCATTGACTCTGGATCAGTTCCTATCGAGTGGAGGGTAGCCAATGTAACCCCACTTTTTAAAAAAGGAGGGAGAGAGAAAACAGGGAATTATAGACCGGTCAGCCTGACCTCAGTAGTGGGTAAAATGATGGAATCAATTATTAAGGATGTCATAGCAGCGCATTTGGAAAATGGTGACATGATAGGTCCAAGTCAGCATGGATTTGTGAAAGGGAAATCATGCTTGACAAATCTTCTGGAATTTTTTGAGGATGTTTCCAGTAGAGTGGACAATGGAGAACCAGTTGATGTGGTATATTGGACTTTCAGAAGGCTTTCGACAAGGTCCCACACAAGAGATTAATGTGCAAAGTTAAAGCACATGGGATTGGGGGTAGTGTGCTGACATGGATTGAGAACTGGTTGTCAGACAGGAAGCAAAGAGTAGGAGTAAATGGGTACTTTTCAGAATGGCAGGCAGTGACTAGTGGGGTACCGCAAGGTTCTGTGCTGGGGCCCCAGCTGTTGACATTGTACATTAATGATTTAGACGAGGGGATTAAATGTAGTATCTCCAAATTTGCGGATGACACTAAGTTGGGTGTCAGTGTGAGCTGCGAGGAGGATGCTATGAGGCTGCACAGTGACTTGGATAGGTAAGGTGAGTGGGCAAATGCATGGCAGATGAAGTATAATGTGGATAAATGTGAGGTTATCCACTTTGGTGGTAAAAACAGAGAGACAGACTATTATCTGAATGGTGACAGATTAGGAAAAGGGAAGGTGCAACGAGACCTGGGTGTCATGGTACATCAGTCATTAAAGGTTGGCATGCAGGTACAGCAGGCAGTTAAGAAAGCAAATGGCATGTTGGCCTTCATAGCGAGGGGATTTGAGTACAGGGGCAGGGAGGTGTTGCTACAGTTGTACAGGGCCTTGGTGAGGCCACACCTGGAGTATTGTGTACAGTTTTGGTCTCCTAACTTGAGGAAGGACATTCTTGCTATTGAGGGAGTGCAGCGAAGATTCACCAGACTGATTCCCGGGATGGCGGGACTGACATATCAAGAAAGACTGGATCAACTGGGCTTGTATTCACTGGGGTTCAGAAGAGTGAGAGGGGACCTCATAGAAACGTTTAAAATTCTGACGGGTTTATACAGGTTAGATGCAGGAAGAATGTTCCCAATGTTGGGGAAGTCCAGAACCAGGGGTCACAGTCTAAGGATAAGGGGTAAGCCATTTAGGACCGAGATGAGGAGAAACTTCTTCACCCAGAGAGTGGTGAACCTGTGGAATTCTCTACCACAGAAAGTAGTTGAGGCCAATTCACTAAATATATTCAAAAGGGAGTTAGATGAAGTCCTTACTACTAGGGGGATCAAGGGGTATGGCGAGAAAGCAGGAATGGGGTACTGAAGTTTCATGTTCAGCCATGAACTCATTGAATGGCGGTGCAGGCTCGAAGGGCTGAATGGCCTGCTCCTGCACCTATTTTCTATGTTTCTATGTTTCTATGCACTTCCTCCACTTAGGGCGGTCTTTGGCCAGGGACTCCCAGGTGTCAGTGGGGATGTTGCACTTTATCAGGGAGGCTTTGAGGGTGTCCTTGTAGCGTTTCCGTTGCCCACCTTTGGCTCGTTTGTCGTGAAGGAGTTCCGAGTAGAGTGCTTGCTTTGGGAGTCTCGTGTCTGGCATGCGGACAATGTGGCCTGCCCAGCGGAGCTGATCAAGTGTGGTCAGTGCTTCGATGCTGGGGATGTTGGCCTGGTCGAGGGTGCTAATGTTGGTGCGTCTGTCCTCCCAGGGGATTTGTAGAATGTTGCGGATTTTGCAAACAAACAACAGCCTGAAGGACCGACGGGCCTCTGGATACCTGTAAGGCAAAGTCCAAACATACATGTATGGTCCTCTATAGCTTGTTGCTGGGCCGTGGATCTGAAAGGGGGAGGCACCAAGGCAAGGAGCAGAGCGGTATTACAAGTGGGCTCTACTTGGTTACAGTTCCAAGAAAATGAGACGTAATGGATGGGAATGGACGCTGTGCACCCCGGCTCTGCCCAATTAGGGACACCCTGGAAATTCTGACCCGACAGTCCTAGAATCATAGAAATCAATCATAGACAAATTACGACACAGAAGGTGGCCATTTGGCCCATTGTGTCTGCCAGTCGAAAAGAGCTATCCAGTCTAATCCCACTTTCCAGCTCTTGGTCCGTAGCCCTGTAGGTTACCGCACATCAAGTGCACATCAAAGTACTTTTTAAATGTGCTGAGGGTTTCTGCCTCTGTCACCCTTTCAGACAATGAGTTCTAGACCCCTCCTACCAATGACTTTAAATCTATGCCCTCTAGTTATTGATCCCTCTGCTAAAGGAAATAGGTCTGTCCTAACCACTCTATCTAGTTCCCTCATAATTTTATGCACCTCAATAAGGTCTTCCCTCAGCCTCCTCTGTGCCAATGAAAACAACCCCAGCCTATCCAATTTTTCCTCATTGCTAAAATTTTCCAGTCCTGGCAACATCCTCGTAAATCTCCTCTGTACCCTCTCTAGTGCAATTATATCTTTCCTGTAATGTGGTGACCAGAACTGCACACAGTATTCCAGCTGTGCCCTAAGTAGTGTTTGAAACAGTTCAAGCATGACCTGCCTGCTCTTGTATTCTATTAATACTCGGTTAATAAACGAAAGCATTCCGTATACCTTTTTAACTACCTTACCTTACCTTACTGACCACTCAACTTCCTTTTCTGGCTCCCATGTTAACTGACATTGTTAACGGTTCTCTCTCCTCAGATACTGTTCCTCCCGCCTTCAAATCTGCCGTCACCACCCCTCTCCTCAAAAAACCAACCCTTGACCCCTGTGCTTGAAATCTACTGCTCCATCTCCAACCTCCCTTTCCTCTCCAAAGTCCTTGAACGTGTTGTCATCTCCCAAATTCGTGCCCACCTTTCCAGGAACTCCATGTTTGAAGCCCTTCAATCTGGTTTCCGCCCCTGCCACAGTACCGAAACAGCTCTCATCAAAGTCACAAATTACATCCTTTGCGACTGTGACAAAGGTAAACCATCCTTTCTCATCCTTCTCGACCTGTTTGACACGTTTGACCACTCTATCCTCCTCCGACGCCTCTCCACTACCGTCCAGCTGGGTGGGACTGCATTTGCCTGGTTCCATTCTTATCTATCTAATCGTAGCCAGAGAATTACCTGCAATGGCTTCTCTTCCCGCTCCCACATTGTTACCTTTGGAGCAACGTGCAGAGGCCCGGCCCGGAAATCAGTGCGGTCCCGGCCTGCAAGACCATCAGCAGGTCGTGCCATTAGAGGGAGCAACGTGTGGCGGCATGCCACTGCAGGGAGCAGCGCGTGCTGCTGCAGGAGGGCGACGGCTGCGAAGAGGGTGACTGGATTTGACATGCAGGCAGGTACAGCAGGAGTGGTGAGGTTGGGGCGGAGGAGCGGCAAGAGTTCATAGAGGGACGTGATCAGGGCTCAAGAGAGGCGTGAGTTTGGGGCCTAGGAGAGGCGAAGGCCCGGGGCAGCATGGACCAACCCACACTGCGATACGTGTGCTCACTAGGTCCGTGCAGCAGAGCTGGTCTCCAGTCGTCTTGGTTAACCCTTGCCACTGGACCAAGACCTAGCTCTGTCAAGCCCGTGTGGTGGCTGGTGTGCAACGGCCACCCCACGTTAAAAAAATCCACGCCCAGGCATCTTCCACCCTTCAACATGTAGTTCGGGACCGGGAATATTAGGTCCTTCATTGAAACACCTGTGAACTCATCCCTTTTTGGCGTGGAAGCAAGTCATCCTCATTTCGAGGGACTGCCTATGATGCTGACCCCTGGTGTCCCCCAAGGATCTATCCTTGGCCCCCTCCTATTTTTCATTTATATGCTGTCCCTTAGCAACATCATCCGAAAACACGGAGTCAGTTTCCACATGTGCGCTGACTACACCCAGCTCTACCTCTCCACCCCGCCATCATCTCTAAATTGTCACACTGCTTGTCTGACATCCAGTTCTGGATGAGCAGAAATGTTCTTCAATTAAATATTGGGAAGACCAAAGCCATTGTCTTTAGTCCTCGCCACAAACTGTGTTCCCTAGCCACTGTCTCCATCCCTCTCCCTAGCATCTGTCTGAGGTTGAACCAGACTGTTCGCAACCTAGGTGTCATATTTGAACCTGAAATGAGCTTCCATTCACATATCCGCAGCATAACTAAACCTGCCGATTTCCACCTCCATAACATTGCCCATCTCCGCCCCTGCCTCAGCTCATCTTCTGCTGAAACCCTCATCCATGCCTCTAGACTTGACTACTCCAACGCACTCTTAGCTGACCTCCCACATTCTTCCCTACATAAACTTGGGGTTATCCAAAATTTGGCAGCCCGTATCCAAACTCGCACCAAGTTCCGCTCACCCAGCACCCCTGTGCTCGTTGTCCTACATTAGCTCCCAGTTAAGCAACACCTTGATTTCAAAATTCTCATCCTTGTTTACAAATTCCTCCATGGCTTCACCCCTCCCTATCTCTGCAATCTCCAGCAGCCTCACAACCCCCCGAGATGTCTGCACTCCTCAAATTCTGCCTTCTTGAGCATCCCTGATTAAAACTGCTCAACCATTGGTGGCCGTGCCTTCAGCTGCCTGTGCCCTAAGCTCTGGAACACCCTCCCTAAACCTCTGCACCTCTCTTTCCTCCTTAAAATCTACCTCTTTGACCAAGCTTTTGGTCATCTGCCATAATTTCTTCTTATGTGGCAGTGTCAAATTTATTGTTTTGTCTTATAACACTCCTGTGAAGCACCTTGGGACATTTTACTATGTTAAAGGCGCTATATAAATACAAGTTGTTGTTGTTAGTTTCCTGTCCTGCTACCTTTAAGGATCTGTGAACATATACTCTCTCTGTTACTCCACACCTCTCAGTATCCTCCCATTTATTATTATTCCCTTGTCTTGTGGCACCTCCCCAAGTGCATTACATCACACTTCTTTTCCCTTATTATCTTTGTAACGCCTGGGATCTGAGTTGTTTTCGAATCCCTCCATGGCCTCGCCCCTCCCTATCTCTGTAACCTCCTACAACCTTCCGAGATCTCTGCGCTCCTCTAACTCTGGCCTCTTGCGCATCCCCGCTTTTCATCGGCCCACCATTGGCGGCCGTGCCTTCAGCTGCCTAGGCCTTAAGCTCTGAAAGTCCCTCCCTAAACCTCTCCGCCTCTCTCCCTTTCCCTCCTCCTTTAAGATGTTCCTTAAAACCTACAAGCTTTTGGTCATCTGTCCTAATATCTCCTTATATAGTTTGCTGTCAATTTTCTTTGATAACTGCTCCTGTGAGGTGTCTTGGGACGTTTTTATTATGTTAAAGGCGCTCTATAAATAAAAGTTGTTGTTACAGAATGTTGTTATATGAGGGCCGGAGTGTCTAGCCTATAAGCCGGTAACTCAAAGATGAAGAACGAGAAAGGAAAGCCTTACTGGGTCCCGCTGATGGCTTAAAGGCTTAATTCATAGAATCATAGAATCATACAGCACAGAAGGAGGCCATTCGGCCCATCGAGTCTATGCCGGCTCTTTCGAAGAGCTATCCAATCAGTCCCACTCCCTCGCTCTTTCCCCATATCACTACAATTTTTTTCCCTTCAAGTATTTATCCAATTCCCTTTTGAAGGCTACTATTGAATCTGCAGCCACCACCCTATCAGGCAGTGCATTCCAAATCCTAACCACTCGTTGTATAATAAGTTTTTCCCCATGTCGCTTTCTTTTGCCAATCACTTTAAATCTGTGCTCTCTGGTTCTCGACCCTTCCACCACTGGAAACTGAGGCTGGAGAGTCGATAAATGGCAAGAGATGGGGGGAGGAGGGGGGGGGGGCGGAACGTTTGACGATTGAAAAAAGATTGGGAGACAAAAGAATCGCTATCTCTAAATTTAAACCTATTCCTGAAAAACACTGGACTGTACATATGAATAGTGCTGTCAGGGTCCATGGACTTTGCTCAGAAACCTTCACGCATGACAATAGTTTGACCTGGAGAGCAAGTGCGATCCCAGGTCACTTTGCTGTGGGGTGCACAGGGTACAGACGCTTTAACCTCAGATTCCCTTTCAAAAAGAAAAGACCCCCTGAGGGGGAGTCCAAAGGAGGACATTCAGCACCAATACTGTGAGAGCTCACTGTACAACTGCCTTGTTTGGATGTTGCTCCTACACAGCTGGGTCCTGTACTTGTGAGCTATAGGAAAGAACTGGCATTGACACAGCCTCAGGGTGTCCCAAAGCGCTTTACAGCCACTGAAGTACTTTTGAAGTGCAGTCACCATTGTAATATAGAAATCCTGTCGTCCTGGCCAACCCTTGCCACTGGATAAAGGCCTATCTCTGGCAAGTCCGTGTGATGGCTGATGTGCAACGGTCACCACACCTTAAAAAATCCACGCACAGGTATCTTCCACCCCCTCAGTTGGAGTTCAGGACTGGAACATCGGGTCCTTCATTGAAACATCTGTGAACTCTTGTGGAAGCAAGTCATCCTCGTTCGAGGGACCGCCTATGATGATGACGATGATGATAGAAATCCTGGGAGCAGTGTGATAATGACCAGATCTTCTGCTTTAATGATGTTGGTTGAGGGGAAAATATTGGCCAGGACACCAGGGAAAACTCCACTGCTCTTCTTCGAAATAGTGCCATGGGACCTTTTAAGACTGGGCCTCAGTTTAACATCACATCTGAAGTACACCACCTCTGACAGTGCAACACCAGAGTGTCTGCCTAAATTGTGTGCTCAAGTCTCTGCAGTTGCAGCTTGAACCCATGATGTTGGGACTCAAGAGGAGAGCGTGCTACCCACTGAGCCATGGCTGACAGCCTTTACAGGCACCTTTATGCAGCTGATGCTAATGGCAGTCTAGGCCCATGATAACCTGTGTTTGCACCAATCTGTCTCCAACAGATTCAGGCTTCAGGCTGTAGCAAAGCAAAACTCACTGGAGTGAGCTGGTCCACTCTACAGCAATCTGAGGCCCAGCATGTTGTCAGAGACCTGCAGCTGACACCAAATATAAAATAGAGGAAGAGTGTCCCGCGGTGACATTTTAAAGCACCATTAGCTGAGTCAGAAAGTCATGGGTTCAAGTCCCACTCCAGAGACTTGAGCACAGAAACCTAGACTGATACTTCAGTGCAACAACAACTTGTATTTATATAGCACCTTTAACGTAATGAAACACCTCATTTTTCTTTGTGGGACACATTTCCTAAATTACAACAGTGACTACACTTCAAAAAAGTACTTTATTTAGTTGTAAAGCGCTTTGGAAAGACCTGAGGTCATGATAAGAAATATAAGCAATATAAGAGTAAGTCTTTCCTTCATTCTTTAACATCTCAAATCTCGTTGTGTGAAGATGAAAAGCATTACTTTACTACCAGTAGGTCAGGATACACACAGTTAATTATATTTTGAATAAAACACAGAAGTTACAATAAAATAATACAAATTGGATCCAGACAAACAAAATGAACACAATAAGAGGGTTAAGCTGACCGGTGTGACTGCTGCCATCCTTTTTAACAGAGGACTTCGTAATCAGAGTGCAAAGCAATCTCACATCGGATCGCTGTTTCTCAGGGATCTCATTGTGAGTGAGCCGTCCTGGCCAGCCATGAAAGTATTTATACCTTGTTTGCTCTGAGAATTAGAGGTCAGGGCAGTCCTTAGTTGAGCCAAAAGGCAGTCCTAGTAGTGGAGATGGTGGGATCGCTGCTCTCTCAGTCAGTGCTGGAGATGCTGGGATCACTGCTCTCTCAGTCAGTGCTGGAGATGGTGGGATCGCTCCTCTCTCAATCAGTGGAGATGCTGGGATCACTGCTCTCTCAGTCAGTGCTGGAGATAGTGGGATCGCTCCTCTCTCAATCAGTGGAGATGCTGGGATCACTGTTCTCTCAGTCAGTGCTGGAGATGGTGGGATCGCTCCTCTCTCAGTCAGTGCTGGAGATGGTGGGATCGCTCCTCTCTCAATCAGTGCTGGAGATGGTGCGATCGCTGCTCTCTCAGTCAGTGCTGGAGATGGTGGGATCGTTTCTCTCTCAGTCAGTGCTGGAGATGGTGGGATCGTTTCTCTCTCAGTCAGTGCTGGAGATGGTGGGATCGTTTCTCTCTCAGTCAGTGCTGGAGATGATGGGATCGCTCCTCTCTCAGTCAGTGCTGGAGATGGTGGGATCGCTCCTCTCTCAGTCAGTTCTGGAGATGGTGGGATCGCTCCTCTCTCAATCAGTGCTGGAGATGGTGGGATCGCTCCTCTCTCAGTCAGTGCTGGAGATGGTGGGATCGCTCCTCTCTCAGCCAGTGGAGATGGTGGGATTGTTCCTCTCTCAATCAGTGCTGGAGATGGTGGGATCGCTCCTCTCTCAGTCAGTGCTGGAGATGGTGGGAGCACTCCTCTCTCAGTCAGTGCTGGAGATGGTGGGATCGCTCCTCTCTCAATCAGTGCTGGAGATGGTGGGATCGCTGCTCTCTCAGTCAGTGCTGGAGATGGTGCGATCGCTGCTCTCTCAGTCAGTGCTGGAGATGCTGGGATCACTGCTCTCTCAATCAGTGCTGGAGATGGTGGGATCGCTCCTCTCTCAGTCAGTGCTGGAGATGGTGGGAGCACTCCTCTCTCAGTCAGTGCTGGAGATGGTGGGATCGCTCCTCTCTCAGTCAGTGCTGGAGATGGTGGGATCGTTCCTCTCTCAATCAGTACTGGAGATGGTGGGATCACTCCTCTCTCAGTCAGTGCTGGAGATGGTGGGATCGCTGCTCTCTCAGTCAGTGATGGAGATGGTGGGATCGTTCCTCTCTCAGTCAGTGCTGGAGATGGTGGGATCGTTCCTCTCTCAGTCAGTGCTGGAGATGGTGGGATCGCTCCTCTCTCAATCAGTGGAAATGCTGGGATCGCTCCTCTCTCAGTCAGTGCTGGAGATGGTGGGATCGCTCCTCTCTCAATCAGTGGAGATGCTGGGATCACTGCTCTCTCAGTCAGTGCTGGAGATGGTGGGATCGCTCCTCTCTCAATCAGTGGAGATGCTGGGATCACTGTTCTCTCAGTCAGTGCTGGAGATGGTGGGATCACTCATCTCTCAATCAGTGCTGGAGATGGTGGGATCGCTCCTCTCTCAGTCAGTGCTGGAGATGGTGGGATCGCTCCTCTCTCAATCAGTGCTGGAGATGGTGGGATCGCTGCTCTCTCAGTCAGTGCTGGAGATGCTGGGATCACTGCTCTCTCAATCAATGCTGGAGATGGTGGGAGCGCTCCTCTCTCAGTCAGTGCTGGAGATGGTGCGATCGCTGCTCTCTCAGTCAGTGCTGGAGATGCTGGGATCACTGCTCTCTCAATCAGTGCTGGAGATGGTGGGATCGCTCCTCTCTCAGTCAGTGCTGGAGATGGTGGGATCACTCCTCTCTCAGTCAGTGCTGGAGATGGTGGGATCGCTCCTCTCTCAGTCAGTGCTGGAGATGGTGATTTCGTTCCTCTCTCAATCAGTGCTGGAGATGGTGGGATCACTCCTCTCTCAGTCAGTGCTGGAGATGGTGGGATCACTCCTCTCTCAGTCAGTGCTGGAGATGGTGGGATCGTTCCTCTCTCAGTCAGTGCTGGAGATGGTGGGATCGTTTCTCTCTCAGTCAGTGCTGGAGATGATGGGATCGCTCCTCTCTCAGTCAGTGCTGGAGATGGTGGGATCGCTCCTCTCTCAGTCAGTGCTGGAGATGGTCGGATCGCTCCTCTCTCAATCAGTGCTGGAGATGGTGGGATCGCTCCTCTCTCAGTCAGTTCTGGAGATGGTGGGATCGCTCCTCTCTCAATCAGTGCTGGAGATGGTGGGATCGCTCCTCTCTCAGTCAGTGCTGGAGATGGTGGGATCGCTCCTCGCTCAGCCAGTGGAGATGGTGGGATTGTTCCTCTCTCAATCAATGCTGGAGGTGGTGGGATCGCTCCTCTCTCAGTCAGTGCTGGAGATGGTGGGTGCACTCCTCTCTCAGTCAGTGCTGGAGATGGTGGGATCGCTCCTCTCTCAATCAGTGCTGGAGATGGTGGGATCGCTGCTCTCTCAGTCAGTGCTGGAGATGGTGCGATCGCTGCTCTCTCAGTCAGTGCTGGAGATGCTGGGATCACTGCGCTCTCAATCAGTGCTGGAGATGGTGGGATCGCTCCTCTCTCAGTCAGTGCTGGAGATGGTGGGATCACTCCTCTCTCAGTCAGTGCTGGAGATGGTGGGATCGCTCCTCTCTCAGTCAGTGCTGGAGATGGTGGGATCGTTCCTCTCTCAATCAGTGCTGGAGATGGTGGGATCACTCCTCTCTCAGTCAGTGCTGGAGATGGTGGGATCGCTGCTCTCTCAGTCAGTGATGGAGATGGTGGGATCGTTCCTCTCTCAGTCAGTGCTGGAGATGGTGGGATCGTTCCTCTCTCAGTCAGTGCTGGAGATGGTGTGATCGTTCCTCTCTCAGTCAGTGCTGGAGATGGTGGGATCGCTCCTCTCTCAGTCAGTGCTGGAGATGGTGGGATCGCTCCTCTCTCAATCAGTGGAAATGCTGGGATCGCTCCTCTCTCAGTCAGTGCTGGAGATGGTGGGATCGCTCCTCTCTCAATCAGTGGAGATGCTGGGATCACTGCTCTCTCTGTCAGTGCTGGAGATGGTGGGATCGCTCCTCTCTCAATCAGTGGAGATGCTGGGATCACTGTTCTCTCAGTCAGTGCTGGAGATGGTGGGATCACTCATCTCTCAATCAGTGCTGGAGATGGTGGGATCGCTCCTCTCTCAGTCAGTGCTGGAGATGGAGTGATCGCTCCTCTCTCAATCAGTGCTGGAGATGGTGGGATCACTCCTCTCTCAGTCAGTGCTGGAGATGGTGCGATCGCTGCTCTCTCAGTCAGTGCTGGAGATTCCGGGGTCACTGCTCTCTCAATCAATGCTGGAGATGGTGGGATCACTCCTCTCTCAGTCAGTGCTGGAGATGGTGCGATCGCTGCTCTCTCAGTCAGTGCTGGAGATGCTGGGATCACTGCTCTCTCAATCAGTGCTGGAGATGGTGGGATCACTCCTCTCTCAGTCAGTGCTGGAGATGGTGGGATCGCTCCTCTCTCAGTCAGTGCTGGAGATGGTGGGATCACTCCTCTCTCAGTCAGTGCTGGAGATGGTGGGATCGTTTCTCTCTCAGTCAGTGCTGGAGATGGTGGGATCGTTCCTCTCTCAGTCAGTGCTGGAGATGGTGGGATCGTTTCTCTCTCAGTCAGTGCTGGAGATGATGGGATCGCTCCTCTCTCAGTCAGTGCTGGAGATGGTGGGATCACTCCTCTCTCAGTCAGTGCTGGAGATGGTGGGATCGCTGCTCTCTCAGTCAGTGCTGGAGATGGTGCGATCGCTGCTCTCTCAGTCAGTGCTGGAGATGCTGGGATCACTGCTCTCTCAATCAGTGCTGGAGATGGTGGGATCGCTCCTCTCTCAATCAGTGCTGGAGATGGTGGGATCGCTCCTCTCTCAGTCAGTGCTGGAGATGGTGGGATCGCTCCTCTCTCAATCAGTGCTGGAGATGGTGGGATCGCTCCTCTCTCAATCAGTGCTGGAGATGGTGGGATCGCTCCTCTCAGTCAGTGCTGGAGATGGTGATTTCGTTCCTCTCTCAATCAGTGCTGGAGATGGTGGGATCACTCCTCTCTCAGTCAGTGCTGGAGATGGTGGGAGCACTCCTCTCTCAGTCAGTGCTGGAGATGGTGGGATCGCTCCTCTCTCAATCAGTGCTGGAGATGGTGGGATCGCTCCTCTCTCAATCAGTGCTGGAGATGGTGGGATCGCTCCTCTCTCAGTCAGTGCTGGAGATGGTGGGAGCACTCCTCTCTCAGTCAGTGCTGGAGATGGTGGGATCGCTGCTCTCTCAATCAGTGCTGGAGATGGTGGGATCGCTCCTCTCTCAGTCAGTGCTGGAGATGGTGGGAGCACTCCTCTCTCAGTCAGTGCTGGAGATGGTGGGATCGCTGCTCTCTCAATCAGTGCTGGAGATGGTGGGATCGCTCCTCTCTCAATCAGTGCTGGAGATGGTGGGATCGCTCCTCTCTCAATCAGTGCTGGAGATGGTGGGATCGCTCCTCTCTCAATCAGTGCTGGAGATGGTGGGATCGCTCCTCTCTCAGTCAGTGCTGGAGATGGTGGGAGCACTCCTCTCTCAGTCAGTGCTGGAGATGGTGGGATCGCTGCTCTCTCAATCAGTGCTGGAGATGGTGGGATCGCTCCTCTCTCAATCAGTGCTGGAGATGGTGGGATCGCTCCTCTCTCAATCAGTGCTGGAGATGGTGGGATCGCTCCTCTCTCAGTCAGTGCTGGAGATGGTGGGAGCACTCCTCTCTCAGTCAGTGCTGGAGATGGTGGGATCGCTGCTCTCTCAGTCAGTGCTGGAGATGGTGCGATCGCTGCTCTCTCAGTCAGTGCTGGAGATGCTGGGATCACTGCTCTTTCAAGCAGTGCTGGAGATGGTGGGATCGCTCCTCTCTCAATCAGTGCTGGAGATGGTGGGATCTCTCCTCTCTCAATCAGTGCTGGAGATGGTGGGATCGTTCCTCTCTCAGTCAGTGCTGGAGATGGTGGGATCGCTGCTCTCTCAGTCAGTGATGGAGATTGTGGGATCGTTCCTCTCTCAGTCAGTGCTGGAGATGGTGGGATCGTTCCTCTCTCAGTCAGTGCTGGAGATGGTGGGATCGCTCCTCTCTCAGTCAGTGCTGGAGATGGTGGGATCGCTCCTCTCTCAGTCAGTGCTGGAGATGGTGGGATCACTGCTCTCTCAGTCAGTGGAGAAGGTGGGATCGCTCCTCTCTCAGTCAGTGCTGGAGATGGTGGGATCACTCCTCTCTCAATCAGTGGAGAAGGTGGGATCGTTCCTCTCTCAATCAGTGCTGGAGATGGTGGGATCGTTCCTCTCTCAGTCAGTGCTGGAGATGGTGGGATCGTTCCTCTCTCAGTCAGTGCTGGAGATGGTGGGATCGCTCCTCTCTCAGTCAGTGCTGGAGATGGTGGGATCGCTCCTCTCTCAGTCAGTGCTGGAGATGGTGGGATCACTGCTCTCTCAGTCAGTGCTGGAGATGGTGGGATCGTTCCTCTCTCAGTCAGTGCTGGAGATGGTGGGATCACTGCTCTCTCAGTCAGTGCTGGAGATGGGATCGCTCCTCTCTCAGTTAGTGGAGATGGTGGGATCGCTCCTCTCTCAATCAGTGCTGGAGATGGTGGGATCACTGCTCTCTCAGTCAGTGGAGAAGGTGGGATCGCTCCTCTCTTAGTCAGTGCTGGAGATGTTGGGATCACTGCTCTCTCAGTCAGTGCTGGAGATGGTGGGATCACTCCTCTCTCAGTCACTGCTGGAGATGGTGGGATCGCTCCTCTCTCAATCACTGCTGGAGATGGTGGGATCGCTCCTCTCTCAATCAGTGCTGGAGATGGTGGGATCGTTCCTCTCTCAGTCAGTGCTGGAGATGGTGGGATCACTCCTCTCTCAATCAGTGCTGGAGATGGTGGGATCGTTCCTCTCTCAATCAGTGCTGGAGATGGTGGGATCACTCCTCTCTCAATCAGTGCTGGAGATGGTGGGATCGTTCCTCTCTCAATCAGTGCTGGAGATGGTGGGATCACTCCTCTCTCAATCAGTGCTGGAGATGGTGGGATCGCTGCTCTCTCAGTCAGTGCTGGAGATGGTGGGATCGCTGGTCTCTCAATCAGTGCTGGAGATGGTGGGATCGCTGCTCTCTCAGTCAGTGCTGGAGATGGTGGGATCACTCCTCTCTCAATCAGTGCTGGAGATGGTGGGATCGCTGCTCTCTCAGTCAGTGCAGTAGCTGGTGGGATCGCTGCTCTCTCAATCAGTGCTGGAGATGGTGGGATCGTTCCTCTCTCAATCAGTCCTGGAGATGGTGGGATCGCTCCTCTCTCAGTCAGTGCCGGAGATGGTGGGATCGCTGCTCTCTCAGTCAGTGCTGGAGATGGTGGGATCGCTGCTCTCTCAATCAGTGCTGGAGATGGTGGGATCGTTCCTCTCTCAATCAGTGCTGGAGATGGTGGGATCACTGCTCTCTCAGTCAGTGCTGGAGATGGTGGGATCGTTCCTCTCTCAATCAGTGCTGGAGATGGTGCGATCACTGCTCTCTCAGTCAGTGCTGGAGATGGTGGGATCGTTCCTCTCTCAATCAGTGCTGGAGATGGTGGGATCACTGCTCTCTCAGTCAGTGCTGGAGATGGTGGGATCGTTCCTCTCTCAGTCAGTGCTGGAGATGGTGGGATCGCTCCTCTCTCAATCAGTGCTGGAGATGGTGGGATCGTTCCTCTCTCAGTCAGTGCTGGAGATGGTGGGATCACTCCTCTCTCAATCAGTGCTGGAGATGGTGGGATCGTTCCTCTCTCAGTCAGTGCTGGAGATGGTGGGATCACTCCTCTCTCAATCAGTGCTGGAGATGGTGGGATCGTTCCTCTCTCAATCAGTGCTGGAGATGGTGGGATCACTCCTCTCTCAATCAGTGCTGGAGATGGTGGGATCGCTGCTCTCTCAGTCAGTGCTGGAGATGGTGGGATCGCTGGTCTCTCAATCAGTGCTGGAGATGGTGGGATCGCTGCTCTCTCAGTCAGTGCTGGAGATGGTGGGATCGTTCCTCTCTCAATCAGTGCTGGAGATGGTGGGATCACTCCTCTCTCAGTCAGTGCTGGAGATGGTGGGATCGTTCCTCTCTCAATCAGTGCTGGAGATGGTGGGATCACTCCTCTCTCAATCAGTGCTGGAGATGGTGGGATCGCTGCTCTCTCAGTCAGTGCTGGAGATGGTGGGATCGCTGGTCTCTCAATCAGTGCTGGAGATGGTGGGATCGCTGCTCTCTCAGTCAGTGCTGGAGATGGTGGGATCGTTCCTCTCTCAATCAGTGGAGATGGTGGGATCGCTGCTCTCTCAGTCAGTGCTGGAGATGGTGGGATCGCTCCTCTCTCAGTCAGTGCTGGAGATGGTGGGATCGCTCCTCTCTCAGTCAGTGCTTGATGATGGTGGGATCGTTCCTCTCTCAATCAGTGGAGATGGTGGGATCGCTGCTCCCTCAATCAGTGCTGGAGATGGTGGGATCACTCCTCTCTCAGTCAGTGCTGGAGATGGTGGGATCGTTCCTCTCTCAGTCAGTGGAGATGGTGGGATCGCTGCTCCCTCAATCAGTGCTGGAGATGGTGGGATCGTTCCTCTCTCAATCAGTGGAGATGGTGGGATCACTCCTCTCTCAGTCAGTGCTGGAGATGGTGGGAGCACTCCTCTCTCAGTCAGTGCTGGAGATGGTGGGATCGCTGCTCTCTCAGTCAGTGCTGGAGATGGTGCGATCGCTGCTCTCTCAGTCAGTGCTGGAGATGCTGGGATCACTGCTCTTTCAATCAGTGCTGGAGATGGTGGGATCGCTCCTCTCTCAATCAGTGCTGGAGATGGTGGGATCGCTCCTCTCTCAATCAGTGCTGGAGATGGTGGGATCGTTCCTCTCTCAGTCAGTGCTGGAGATGGTGGGATCGCTCCTCTCTAAGTCAGTGCTGGAGATGGTGGTATCGTTCCTCTCTCAGTCAGTGCTGGAGATGATGGGATCGCTCCTCTCTCAGTCAGTGCTGGAGATGGTGGGATCGTTCCTCTCTCAATCAGTGCTGGAGATGGTGGGATCACTCCTCTCTCAGTCAGTGCTGGAGATGGTGGGATCGCTGCTCTCTCAGTCAGTGATGGAGATTGTGGGATCGTTCCTCTCTCAGTCAGTGCTGGAGATGGTGGGATCGTTCCTCTCTCAGTCAGTGCTGGAGATGGTGGGATCGCTCCTCTCTCAGTCAGTGCTGGAGATGGTGGGATCGCTCCTCTCTCAGTCAGTGCTGGAGATGGTGGGATCACTGCTCTCTCAGTCAGTGGAGAAGGTGGGATCGCTCCTCTCTCAGTCAGTGCTGGAGATGGTGGGATCACTCCTCTCTCAATCAGTGGAGAAGGTGGGATCGTTCCTCTCTCAATCAGTGCTGGAGATGGTGGGATCGTTCCTCTCTCAGTCAGTGCTGGAGATGGTGGGATCGTTCCTCTCTCAGTCAGTGCTGGAGATGGTGGGATCGCTCCTCTCTCAGTCAGTGCTGGAGATGGTGGGATCGCTCCTCTCTCAGTCAGTGCTGGAGATGGTGGGATCACTGCTCTCTCAGTCAGTGCTGGAGATGGTGGGATCGTTCCTCTCTCAGTCAGTGCTGGAGATGGTGGGATCACTGCTCTCTCAGTCAGTGCTGGAGATGGGATCGCTCCTCTCTCAGTTAGTGGAGATGGTGGGATCGCTCCTCTCTCAATCAGTGCTGGAGATGGTGGGATCACTGCTCTCTCAGTCAGTGGAGAAGGTGGGATCGCTCCTCTCTTAGTCAGTGCTGGAGATGTTGGGATCACTGCTCTCTCAGTCAGTGCTGGAGATGGTGGGATCACTCCTCTCTCAGTCACTGCTGGAGATGGTGGGATCGCTCCTCTCTCAATCACTGCTGGAGATGGTGGGATCGCTCCTCTCTCAATCAGTGCTGGAGATGGTGGGATCGTTCCTCTCTCAGTCAGTGCTGGAGATGGTGGGATCACTCCTCTCTCAATCAGTGCTGGAGATGGTGGGATCGTTCCTCTCTCAATCAGTGCTGGAGATGGTGGGATCACTCCTCTCTCAATCAGTGCTGGAGATGGTGGGATCGTTCCTCTCTCAATCAGTGCTGGAGATGGTGGGATCACTCCTCTCTCAATCAGTGCTGGAGATGGTGGGATCGCTGCTCTCTCAGTCAGTGCTGGAGATGGTGGGATCGCTGGTCTCTCAATCAGTGCTGGAGATGGTGGGATCGCTGCTCTCTCAGTCAGTGCTGGAGATGGTGGGATCACTCCTCTCTCAATCAGTGCTGGAGATGGTGGGATCGCTGCTCTCTCAGTCAGTGCAGTAGCTGGTGGGATCGCTGCTCTCTCAATCAGTGCTGGAGATGGTGGGATCGTTCCTCTCTCAATCAGTCCTGGAGATGGTGGGATCGCTCCTCTCTCAGTCAGTGCCGGAGATGGTGGGATCGCTGCTCTCTCAGTCAGTGCTGGAGATGGTGGGATCGCTGCTCTCTCAATCAGTGCTGGAGATGGTGGGATCGTTCCTCTCTCAATCAGTGCTGGAGATGGTGGGATCACTGCTCTCTCAGTCAGTGCTGGAGATGGTGGGATCGTTCCTCTCTCAATCAGTGCTGGAGATGGTGCGATCACTGCTCTCTCAGTCAGTGCTGGAGATGGTGGGATCGTTCCTCTCTCAATCAGTGCTGGAGATGGTGGGATCACTGCTCTCTCAGTCAGTGCTGGAGATGGTGGGATCGTTCCTCTCTCAGTCAGTGCTGGAGATGGTGGGATCGCTCCTCTCTCAATCAGTGCTGGAGATGGTGGGATCGTTCCTCTCTCAGTCAGTGCTGGAGATGGTGGGATCACTCCTCTCTCAATCAGTGCTGGAGATGGTGGGATCGTTCCTCTCTCAGTCAGTGCTGGAGATGGTGGGATCACTCCTCTCTCAATCAGTGCTGGAGATGGTGGGATCGTTCCTCTCTCAATCAGTGCTGGAGATGGTGGGATCACTCCTCTCTCAATCAGTGCTGGAGATGGTGGGATCGCTGCTCTCTCAGTCAGTGCTGGAGATGGTGGGATCGCTGGTCTCTCAATCAGTGCTGGAGATGGTGGGATCGCTGCTCTCTCAGTCAGTGCTGGAGATGGTGGGATCGTTCCTCTCTCAATCAGTGCTGGAGATGGTGGGATCACTCCTCTCTCAGTCAGTGCTGGAGATGGTGGGATCGTTCCTCTCTCAATCAGTGCTGGAGATGGTGGGATCACTCCTCTCTCAATCAGTGCTGGAGATGGTGGGATCGCTGCTCTCTCAGTCAGTGCTGGAGATGGTGGGATCGCTGGTCTCTCAATCAGTGCTGGAGATGGTGGGATCGCTGCTCTCTCAGTCAGTGCTGGAGATGGTGGGATCGTTCCTCTCTCAATCAGTGGAGATGGTGGGATCGCTGCTCTCTCAGTCAGTGCTGGAGATGGTGGGATCGCTCCTCTCTCAGTCAGTGCTGGAGATGGTGGGATCGCTCCTCTCTCAGTCAGTGCTTGATGATGGTGGGATCGCTCCTCTCTCAATCAGTGGAGATGGTGGGATCGCTGCTCCCTCAATCAGTGCTGGAGATGGTGGGATCACTCCTCTCTCAGTCAGTGCTGGAGATGGTGGGATCGTTCCTCTCTCAGTCAGTGGAGATGGTGGGATCGCTGCTCCCTCAATCAGTGCTGGAGATGGTGGGATCGTTCCTCTCTCAGTCAGTGGAGATGGTGGGATCGCTCCTCTCTCAGTCAGTGCTGGAGATAGTGGGATCGTTCCTCTCTCAGTCAGTGGAGATGGTGGGATCGCTGCTCCCTCAATCAGTGCTGGAGATGGTGGGATCACTCCTCTCTCAGTCAGTGCTGCAGATGGTGGGATCGTTCCTCTCTCAGTCAGTGCTGGGGATGGTGGGATCGCTCCTCTCTCAGTCAGTGCTGGATATGGTGGGATCATTGCTCTCTCAGTCAGTGCTGTAGATGGTGGGATCGCTCCTCTCTCAGTCAGTGCTGGAGATGGTGGGATCGCTCCTCTCTCAGTCAGTGCTGGAGATGGTGGGATCGCTCCTCTCTCAGTCAGTGCTGGAGATGGTGGGATCACTCCTCTCTCAGTCAGTGCTGGAGATGGTGCGATCGCTCCTCTCTCAATCAGTGCTGGAGATGGTGGGATCGCTCCTCTCTCAATCAGTGCTGGAGATGGTGAGATCACTCCACTCTCAGTCAGTGCTGGAGATGGTGCGATCGCTCCTCTCTCAATCAGTGCTGGAGATGGTGGGATCGCTTCTCTCCCAATCAGTGCTGGAGATGGTGGGATCGTTCCTCTCTCAGTCAGTGCTGGAGATGGTGGGATCGCTCCTCTCTCAGTCAGTGCTGGAGATGGTGCGATCGCTCCTCTCTCAGTCAGTGCTGGAGATGGTGGGATCACTGCTCTCTCAGTCAGTGCTGGAAATGGTGGGATCGTTCCTCTCTCAATCAGTGCTGGAGATGGTGGGATCGTTCCTCTCTCAGTCAGTGCTGGAGATGGTGGGATCGTTCCTCTCTCAGTCAGTGCTGGAGGTGGTGGGATCGTTCCTCTCTCAATCAGTGCTGGAGATGGTGGGATCGTTCCTCTCTCAGTCAGTGCTGGAGATGGTGGGATCACTCCTCTCTCAGTCAGTGCTGGAGATGGTGGGATCACTCCTCTCTCAGTCAGTGCTGGAGATGGTGGGATCACTCCTCTCTCAGTCAGTGCTGGAGATGGTGGGATCGCTCCTCTCTCAGTCAGTGGAAATGGTGGGATCGCTGCTCTCTCAATCAGTGCTGGAAATGGTGGGATCGCTCCTCTCTCAGTCAGTGCTGGAGATGGTGGGATCGCTGCTCTCTCAATCAGTGCTGGAGATGGTGGGATCACTCCTCTCTCAATCAGTGCTGGAGATGGTGGGATCGTTCCTCTCTCAGTCAGTGCTGGAGATGGTGGGATCGTTCCTCTCTCAATCAGTGCTGGAGATGGTGGGATCGTTCCTCTCTCAGTCAGTGCTGGAGATGGTGGGATCGCTCCTCTCTCAGTCAGTGCTGGAGATGGTGGGATCGCTCCTCTCTCAGTCAGTGCTGGAGATGGTGGGATCGCTCCTCTCTCAATCAGTGCTGGAGATGGTGGGATCACTCCTCTCTCAGTCAGTGCTGGAGATGGTGGGATCGCTCCTCTCTCAGACAGTGGAAATCGTGGGATCACTGCTCTGTCAATCAGTGCTGGAGATGGTGGGATCACTCCTCTCTCAGTCAGTGTTGGAGATGGTGGGATAGTTCCTCTCTCACTCAGTGCTGGAGATGGTGGGATCACTCCTCTCTCAGTCAGTGCTGGAGATGGTGGGATCGTTCCTCTCTCAGTCAGTGCTGGAGATGGTGGGATCGTTCCTCTCTCAGTCAGTGCTGGAGATGGTGGGATCGCTCCTCTCTCAGTCAGTGCTGGAGATGGTGGGATCGCTCCTCTCTCAGTCAGTGTTGGAGATGGTGGGATCGCTCCTCTCTCAATCAGTGGAGATGCTGGGATCGCTCCTCTCTGAAGCATCCCTGGCCTTTATTTTCAACTCGAAGGTTAGAGGACTAGAATTGTTGGCCAGATCCACCCCTTCAGTCACCAACTGACCCTAACCACCTGCTCGGTTTCCATCGCTCTTTCCTGTCCGACACTCTGGTATGTTAGTCACATAAAGGTGCAGCAGTTATCATGGGTGACTTTAATATGCATATAGATTGGGCTAACCAAACTGGAAGCAATACGGTGGAGAAGGATTTCCTGGAGTACATAAGGGATGGTTTTCTAGACCAATATGTCGAGGAACCAACTGGGGGGGAGGCCATCATAGACTGGGTGTTGTGTAATGAGAGAGGATTAATTAGCAATCTCGTTGTGCGAGGCCCCTTGGGGAAGAGTGACCATAATATGGTGGAATTCTACATTAGGATGGAGAATGAAATAGTTAATTCAGAGACCATGGTCCAGAACTTAACGAAGGGTAATTTTGAAGGTATGAGGCGTGAATTGGCTAGGATAGTTTGGCGAATGATACTTAAGCGGTTGACAGTGGATGGGCAATGGCAGACATTTAGAGACCGCATGGATGAACTACAACAATTGTACATCCCTGTCTGGCGTAAAAATAAAAAAGGGAAGGTGGCTCAACCGTGGCTATCAAGGGAAATCAGGGATAGTATTAAAGCCAAGGAAGTGGCATACACATTGGCCAGAAATAGCAGTGAACCTGGGGACTGGGAGAAATTTAGAACTCAGCAGAGGAGGACAAAGGATTTGATTAGGGCAGGGAAAATAGAGTACGAGAGGAAGCTTGCAGGTAACATTAAGACGGACTGCAAAAGTTTCTATAGATATGTAAAGAGGTTAGTAAAGACAAACGTAGGTCCCCTGCGGTCAGAATCAGGGGAAGTCATAATGGGGAACAAAGAAATGGCAGACCAATTGTAGAAGTACTTTGGTTCGGTATTCACTAAGGAGGACACAAACAACCTTCCGGATATAAAAGGGGTCAGAGGGTCTCGTAAGATGGAGGAACTGAGGGAAATCCTTATTAGTCGGGAAATTGTGTTGGGGAAATTGATGGGATTGAAGGCCGATAAATCCCCAGGGCCTGGTGGACTGCATCCCAGAGTACTTAAGGAGGTGGCCTTGGAAATAGCGGTGCATTGACAGTCATTTTCCAACATTCCATAGACTCTGGATCAGTTCCTATGGCGTGGAGGGTAGCCAATGTAACCCCACTTTTTAAAAAAGGAGAGAGAGAAGACAGGGAATTATAGACCGGTCAGCCTGACATCAATAGTGGGTAAAATGATGGAATCAATTATTAAGGATGTCATAGCAGCGCATTTGGAAAGAGGTGACATGATAGGACCAAGTCAGCATGGATTTGTGAAAGGGAAATCATGCTTGACAAATCTTCTGGAATTTTTTGAAGATGTTTCCAGTAGAGTGGACAAGGGAGAACCAGTTGATGTGGTGTATTTGGACTTTCAGAAAGCTTTCGACAAGGTTCCACACAAGAGATTAATGTGCAAAGTTAAAGCACATGGGATTAGGGGTAGTGTGTTGACGTGGATTAAGAACTGGTTGTCAGACAGGAAGTAAAGCGTAGGAGTAAATGGGTACTTTTCAGAATGGCAGTACCACAAGGTTCTGTGCTGGGGCCCCAGCTGTTTACATTGTACATTAATAATTTAGACGAGGGGATTAAATGTAGTATCTCCAAATTTGCGGATGACACTAAGTTGGGTGGCAGTGTGAGCTGCGAGGAGGATGCTATGAGGCTGCAGAGTGACTTGGATAGGTTAGGTGAGTGGGCAAATGCATGGCAGATGAAGTATAATGTGGATAAATGTGAGGTATTCCACTTTGGTGGTAAAAACAGAGAAACAGAGGACTATTATCTGAATGGTGAAAGATTAGGAAAAGGGGAGGTGCAACGCGACCTGGGTTTCATGGTACATCAGTCATTGAAGGTTGGCATGCAGGTACAGCAGGCGGTTAAGAAAGCAAATGGCATGTTGGCTTTCATAGCAAGGGGATTTGAGTACAGAGGTGTTACTACAGTTGTACAGGGCCTTGGTGAGGCCACACCTGGAGTATTGTGTACAGTTTTGGTCTCCTAACTTGAGGAAGGACATTCTTGCTATTGAGGGAGTGCAGCGAAGATTCACCAGACTGATTCCCGGGATGGCGGGACTGACCTATCAAGAAAGACTGGATCAACTGGGCTTGTATTCACTGGAGTTCAGAAGAATGAGAGGGGATCTCATAGAAACGTTTAAAATTCTGACGGGTTTAGACAGGTTAGATGCAGGAAGAATGTTCCCAATGTTGGGGAAATCCAGAACCAGGGGTCACAGTCTAAGGATAAGGGGTAAGCCATTTAGGACCGAGATGAGGAGAAACTTCTTCACCCAGAGAGTGGTGAACCTGTGGAATTCTCTACCACAGAAAGTTGTTGAGGCCAATTCACTAAATATATTCAAAAAGGAGTTAGATGAGGTCCTTACTACTAGGGGGATCAAGGGGTATGGCGAGAAAGCAGGAATGGGGTACTGAAGTTGCATGTTCAGCCATGAACCCATTGAATGGCGGTGCAGGCTAGAAGGGCCGAATGGCCTACTCCTGCACCTATTTTCTATGTTTCTAAAAGGATGTTGCTGTAAAGGTTTTTTCCTGCTGAATTAACCAGGCCTGTAAAGTTGGTGTGCGGCTTCTTCATATTGGTGTAAAGCTTATTTTAACTGTATCTCATTCTTAAAATTGCATAATGCTCTATTTAAATGAAGACTTGCATTTCCATAGTGCCTTTCATGACACAGGATGTCCCAAAGCGCTTTACAGACATTGAAGTACTTTTGAAACGTTGTTACTGTTGTAATGTAGGAAACTCGGCAGCCAATTTTCACGCAGCAAGATCCCACAAACAGCAATTATAGGAACGACCAGATAATCTGTTTCATTAATGTTAGTTGAGAGACACCGGTGAGAACTCCCCTGTTCTTCTTTCATTAGCGCCTTGGGATCGTTTAGGTCCACTTGAGAGCGCAGACGGGACCTCAGTTTAACATCTCATAAGCTGCCTCCCTCTTTCTTTTTCATTCCACTCGGAACAATTCCACAGTGTTGACGGTTTTAGGACCCGCTCCCCCGGCGTCAGAATATCACACGTTCTTGCTTCAGCTCGCCCATTAACCTAAGCGCCTCCAGGCCAGGTCCAAGATCGTCCCAACCTCTGTCGTCGAGCTGCAGTATGTGGACAACGCCTGCGTCTGGCACATTCTGAGGCTGAACTCCAGGATATAGTCGATGTATTCACTGAGGCATATGAAAGCATGGACCTTACGCTTAACAACCGTAAGACAAAGGTCCTCCACCAGCCTGTCACCGCCGCACAGCACTGCCCTCCAATCATCAAGATTCACGGCGCGGCCCTGGACAACGTGGACCATTTCCCATATCTCGGGAGCCTCTTATCAACAAAGGCAGACATTGCGCCAGTACTGCCTTCGGCCGTGAGGAAAAGAGTGTTTGAAGACCAGGCCCTCAAATCTTCCACCAAGCTCATGGTCTACAGGGCTGTAGTAATACCCACCCTCCTGTATGGATCTGAGGCATGGACGATGTTTTGAAGGCACCTCAAGTCGCTGGAGATATATCACCAACGATGTCTCCGCAAGATCCTGCAAATCCCCTGGGAGGACAGGCGCACCAACATCAGTGTCCTCGACCAGGCTAACATCCCCAGTATTGAAGCACTGACCACACTCGATCAGCTTCGCTGGGCAGGCCACATAGTTCGCATGCCAGATACGAGACTCCCGAAGCAAATGCTTTATGCGGAGCTCCTTCATGGTAAACGATCCAAAGGAGGACAGCGGTAACGTTATAAGGACACCCTCAAAGCCTCCCTGGTAAAGTGCGACATCACCACTGACACCTGGGAGACCCTGGCCGCAGACCGCCCGAGGTGGAGAAAGTCTATCCGGGAGGGCGTTGAGCTCTTCGAGTCTCAACGCAAAAACGTGAAGAGGTCAGGCACAGGCAGCGGAAGGAGCGCGCGGCAAACCAGCCCCACCGACCCCTTCCCTCGATGAATGTCTGTCCCACCTGTAACAGGGTCTGTGGCTCTCGTATCGGACTATTCAGCCACCAAAGAACTCACTTTGGGAGTGGAAGCAAGTCCTCCTCGATTCCGAGGGAGTGCCTATGATGATGATAACGGCCCATCCATTGGGCGCCAGCGCAACCACAGCCTCACCATTTGCTCATGTCCGGAATAAAACTGGTCAGAGAAGTGTTTTGCTTATCGATTTGCGGTACAAAGCTGTGCGCCTTGCCTGAATCCTGGTACATTCGAAGGGTGGGCCTTTGTTACGGTACCGGGGACAGGTAAACTGTGCAATAATGTGGTAGACTGGAGCTTGGCTTCAGGTTCAAAGGTGGAACTCAGACAACAAAGGGGCAGTAAGTCATTGAAACTTGGCCCAAGGGAGCACTCATATAAATCAGCCAATCGAGATCACATTGATCTGTGCCACAAGAGGACAATGTCATATCAAATACTACACATTGGCACCAAATGCCAACTGGAGCCGGCATTTGAACTTAGGAAATCCCTTCAGTTGGGCAACACTAAAGGAGGAGGAGGGGAAGGGGAGGTCCTTTATTACTGTATCTTATTACGTACCACTCACCTAGCTCTGGGTCATTGTTCCACCTTCGGGAGCTAGTCATTCGGTTAACATCTTCCTGCCCACCGGAATTCTTGCCCAAAACCACTTCACCTCTCTCCTACCTTCCGTGAAAGGCCTCTTCTATAAACCCTTCACTTTCACCATGACCGTCAGACTCCTCCAGCCCCAGCCCCCACGCCACGCGACTAAATGGCCCTCCTTTTTTACCCCTGGGTTTCTGTGTGAGCTATCTGCCATGTTAATCGCTTGGATATATTTCTGTTGTGTGGGGAGTGTTTTACAAATGCAAGTCAAGAAGATAAGAAAGAAAGAACTTGCATTTATATAGCAGCTTTCTCGACCGCAGCGTTTTACAGCCCATTAAACATAGAAACATAGAAAATAGGTGTAAAAGCAGGTCATTCGGCCCTTCGAGCCTGCACCGCCATTCAATGAGTTCATGGCTGAACATGCAACTTCAGTACCCCATTCTTGCTTTCTCACCATACCCCTTGATCCCCCTAGTAGTAAGGACTACATCTAACTCCTTTTTGAATATATTTAGTGAATTGGCCTCAACAACTTTCTGTGGTTGAGAATTCCACAGGTTCACCACTCTCTGGGTGAAGAAGTTTCTCCTCATCTTGGTCCTAAATGGCTTACCCCTTATTCTTATACTGTGACCCCTGGTTCTGGACTTCCCCAACATTGGGAACATTCTTCCTGCATCTAACCTGTCTAAACACGTTAGAATTTTAAATGTTTCTATGAGATCCCCTCTCATTCTTCTGAACTCCAGTGAATACAAGCCCAGTTGATCCAGTCTTTCTTGATATGTCAGTCCCGCCATCCCGGAATCAGTCTGGTGAACCTTCGCTGCACTCCCTCAATAGCAAGAATGTCCTTCCTCAAGTTAGGAGACCAAAACTGTACACAATACTCCAGGTGTGGCCTCACCAAGGCCCTGTACAACTGTAGCAACACCTCCCTGACCCTGTACTCAAATCCCCTCGCTATGAAGGCCAACATGCCATTTGCTTTCTTAACCGTCTGCTGTACCTGCATGCCAACCTTCAGTGACTGATGTACCATGACACCCAGGTCTCGTTGCACCTTCCCTTTTCCTAATCTGTCACCATTCAGATAATAGTCTGTCTCTCTGTTTTTACCACCAAAGTGGATAACCTCACATTTATCCACATCATACTTCATCTGCCATGCATTTGCCCACTCACCTAACCTATCCAAGTCACTCTGCAGCCTCATAGCATCCTCCTCGCAGCTCACACTGCCATCCAACTTAGTGTCATCCACAAATTTGGAGATACTACATTTAATCCCCTCGTCTAAATCATTAATGTACAATGTAAACAGCTGGGGCCCCAGCACAGAACCTTGTGGTACCCCACTAGTCACTGCCTGCCATTCTGAAAAGTACCCATTTACTCCTACTCTTTGCTTCCTGTCTGACAACCAGTTCTCAATCCATGTCAGCACACTACCCCCAATCCCATGTGCTTTAACTTTGCACATTAATCTCTTGTGTGGGACCTTGTCGAAAGCCTTCTGAAAGTCCAAATATACCACATCAACTGGTTCTCCTTTGTCCACTCTACTGGAAACATCCTCAAAAAATTCCAGAAGATTTGTCAAGCATGATTTCCCTTTCACAAATCCATGCTGACTTGGACCTATCACGTCACCTCTTTCCAAATGCACTGCTATGACATCCTTAATAATTGATTCCATCATTTTACCCACTCCTGATGTCAGGCTGACTGGTCTATAATTCCCTGTTTTCTTTCCCTCCTTGTTTAAAAAGTGGGGTTACATTGGCTACACTCCACTCCATAGGAACTGATCCAGAGTCTATGGAATGTTGGAAAATGACTGTCAATGCATCCACTATTTCCAAGGCCACCTCCTTAAGTACTCTGGGATGCAGTCCATCAGGCCCTGGGGATTTATCGGCCTTTAATCCCATCAATTTCCCCAACACAATTTCCCGACTAATAAGGATTTCCCTCAGTTCCTCCGTCTTACTAGACCCTCTGACCCCTTTTATATCCGGAAGGTTGTTTGTGTCCTCTTTAGTGAATACCGAACTAACGTACTTGTTCAATTGGTCTGCCATTTCTTTGTTCCCCGTTATGACTTCCCCTGATTCTGACTGCAGGGGACCTACGTTTGTCTTTACTAACCTCTTTACATATCTATAGAAACTTTTGCAGTCCGTCTTAATGTTCCCTGCAAGCTTCCTCTCGTACACTATTTTCCCTGCCCTAATCAAATCCTTTGTCCTCCTCTGCTGAGTTCTAAATTTCTCCCAGTCCCCAGGTTCACTGCTATTTCTGGCCAATGTGTATGCCACTTCCTTGGCTTTAATACTATCCCTGATTTCCCTTGATAGCCACGGTTGAGCCACCTTCCCTTTTTATTTTTACGCCAGACAATTGTTGTAGTTCATCCATGCAGTCTCTAAATGTCTGCCATTGCCCATCCACAGTCAACCCCTTAAGTACCATTCACCAATCTATCCTAGCCAATTCACGCCTCATACCTTCAAAGTTACCCTTCTTTAAGTTCTGGACCATGGTCTCTGAATTAACTATTTCATTCTCCATCCTAATGTAGAATTCTACCATATTATGGTCACTCTTTCCCAAGAGGCCTTGCACAACGAGATTGCTAATTAATCCTCTCTCATTACACAACACCCAGTCTAAGATGGCCTCCCCCCTAGTTGGTTCCTCGACATATTGGTCTAGAAAACCATCCCTTATGCACTCCAGGAAATCCTCCTCCACCGTATTGCTTCCAGTTTGGTTAGCCCAATCTATATGCATATTAAAGTCACTCATGATTACTGCTGCACCTTTATTGCATGCACCCCTAATTTCCTGTTTGATGCCCTCCCCAACATCACTACTACTGTTTGGAGGTCTGTACACAACTCCCACTAACGTCTTTTGCCCTTTGTTGTTCTGCAGCTCTACCCATATAGATTCCACATCATCCAAGCTAATGTCCTTCTTAACTATTGCATTCATCTCCTCTTTAACCAGCAATGCTACCCCACCTCCTTTTCCTTTTATTCTATCCTTCCTGAATGTTGAATACCCATGGATGTTGAGTTCCCAGCCCTGATCATCCTGGAGCCACATCTCTGTCATCCCAATCACATCATATCCGTTAACATCTATTTGCACAGTTAATTCATCCACCTTATTACGGATACTCCTTGCATTAGGACACAAAGCCTTCAGGCTTGTTTTTTTAACACCCTTTGTCCTTTTAGAATTATGATGTAATGTGGCCCTTTTTGTTTCTTGCCTTTATTTACTCGGCCTTCCACTATTGCTTTTTATCTTTCTACCATCTGTTTCTGACTCCATATTACTTCGCCCTATCTCGCTGCATAGGTTCCCATCCCCTTGCCATATTAGTTTAAACATTCCCGAACTACATTAGCAAATATTACCCCTCGGACATCAGTTCCAGTCCTGCCCAAGTGCAGACCGTCCATTTTGTACAGGTCCCACTTCCCCCAGAACTGGTTCCAATGTCCCAGGAATTTGAATCCCTCCCTCTTGTACCACTGCTTGCACCACTAAAGTACTTTGTTTTTGAAGTGTAGTCACTGTTGTAATTACCGCACAGCAAGATCCCACAAACAGCAATGAGATAAATGACCAATCTGTTTAAGTGATGTCGGTTGAGGACACCGGGAATGATATGAACTAGGAGTCGTACCTCAGTAGTTCTGGTGAGATCATTGAATTTTTTTTCTGCATGGCAGTCAGGTTACTTGGAGCAATGCTTCTGGTGCTGCCCTGTCCTGCCAGCTCAGTTGTGGGGAGCAAGCCGGGATACATTCTTGCTGCTGGATAGAAAGATGAGGTCCCTCCTCGTATCGATCTCCTCCAGCAGCACCTCCAAAGCTGCATCTGAAAAGCTGTGGCTGGGGATGGTGGGAGAGGGATACAGTGCCTACCACTGAAATGATGCGGTAGAATGGAGCTGAGTGCTGCCACAGTGCACCTCCCTTTTAAGAGGTGCTGGTTGCCTTTAAGTGACACCAGTGACGCCCAACTTTCCACCCTGCTGGTTAGATGAGCTGCCAATGAAAAGCATGAATAGCACTGGCAGCTCACTTATCCCATGCTAAGCAAGCATGACTACCAATTTAGCGCTGTCCCCGAGCTCAGGTGAATGAGTGTGACGCCATTCCACTCCTATTTCCGGCCAATATTGAATGTTGTTTTCTGTTGCATACAGTGTCAGCTATGGTTCAGTGGATAGCTCACTCACCTCTGTGTCACAAGATTGTGGATTCAAGTCCCACTCCATGCAATTGAGCTCATAAATCTAGGCTGACACTCCAGGGCAGTACTGAGCGAGTGCTGCACTGTCAGAGGTGCTCCCAGTAACTAAGAAATATAAAGCCGGGTGGATTTCATTTATTAACTATTTTCTTCCCTTTGCTCTTCTTATGAAGGCACTGAGTCCAGCTGATCTTACCCTGGGACCAGTACTCACTGCAGACAGCTGTCTCAGACCAGAACCGACTGCAGACAGATGTCTGGGACCAGAATGCACTGCAGAGTTGCAGACAGGATTCGCGTTCTTGAAGTGGCAGATATGTGCGACATGAATAAAGTATCTGCCTTGGGTTGCACACTCACGTCTCGGTTCGAAGGCCATGGGTTCAAGCCCCACTCCAGAGAACGGAGCACATATTCGAGGCTGGTACTGAGGGAGTGCTGCACTGTCGGAGGTGACGTCTTTCAAATGAGACTTTAAATCGAGGCCCCGTCTGTCCTCCCATGGGATGTAAAGGATCACATGGCACTACGCAAAGAAGAGCAGGGGAGCTCTCCCAGTGTCGTGGCCAACTTCAATCACTCAACCAACAGCATTAAGGTCTTTTAGCTGATTGCTGTTTGTGGGATCTTGCTGTGCACACACACTGGCTGTCAATTTTCCCCCACGTTGCAAAAAGTGGCTGCACTTGAAATGCACTTTATTGGCGCTGAAACGCTTCGGGATGTCCTGAGGGTGTGAAAGGCGATGTGAAATGCCTGTTCTTTCTTTTAAATGGATTTGATACGGCCCCTGTACAGAGCTGATAACTGGGACTAATTTTATATAAAATTAATTCTCGGGAAGCGGACATCATGGGTAAGGCTAGGATTTATTGCCCATCCCAAGTTACCCTGAGAAAATTTGATACAACGGAACATCTTGCTAGGGCACTTCAGTGGGCAGTTAAGAGTCAAATACTGTGATGTGGGTCTGGAGTCACATATAGGCCAGACCGGGTAAGGACAGCAGGTTTCCTTCCCTAAAGGACATGAGTGAATCAGTTGGATTTTAAAAATGATAATCGGACAACTTCGCGGTCACTTTTATCGATAACCAACTTTTTAATTCAAATTTTCAAGTCGCTGATTGGGTTTACAACCCCTGTCATGGGTTTACTGCTCTCTAACTTTAAAACGAAAATGAAAACAACACATTCATTTTTCTGAATTAGATGCTTCAGCATTTGGACAAGACTTGGCATGACACTTTCATGCAACATTTCCCTAAATCAGCAAACAATGGATAAAGGGTTAACGATCTGGAAATGATCTGGAAAAGTGTTCAGTGCTCAGTGGATAGCACTCTCGGCGCTGAGTCAGTAGATTGTGGGTTCAAGTTCCCACTCCAGCACAAAACATTTAGTCTGAAATTGCTGTCTTTCGGATGAGATGTTAAACCGAGCTCCCGTGTGCTCTCTCAAGTGGATGTAAAAGATCCCATGGCAATATTTCGAAGAAGAGCAGGAGTTATCCAGGGTGTACTGGCCAATATTTATCCCTCAATCAAGATAACCACAACGGATTATCTGGTCATTATCACATTGCTATTTATGGGATATTGCTTGTGCGCAAATTGGCTGCCGCATTTCCTACATTACAACAGTGACTACATTCCAAAAGTACTTCATTGGCTGTAAAGCACTTTGAGACGTCTGGTGGTCGTGAAAGGTGCTATATAAATGCAAGTCTTTCTTTCTTGATATGTGCCCTTCGACAACCACCAGAGTGTCAGCTGGTGGCATCCGTTGCCTCTCATTCAGCAAGTTGTGGGTTCAAGCCCCACTTCCATAACTCTGCTGCCCGCATCCTAACCCGTACCAAGTCCCATTCACTCATCAGCCCCCTGTGCTCGCTGATCTACATTGCTCCTATTTCTGGCAACGCCTCAATTTAAAACTTCTCATCCTTGTTTTCAAACCCCTCTGTGTCCTCACCCCCTACGTATCTCTGTAACCTCCTCCAGCTCTACAATTCTCTGAGATCTCTGCGCTCCTCCAATTCTGGCCTCTTGAGCATCCCCAATTTCCATCGCTCCACCATTGGTGGCCGTGCCTTCAGTGTCTAGACCCCAAGCTCTGGAATTCGCTCCCTAAACCTCTCCGCCTCGACCTCTCTCTCTTGTAAGACGCTCCTTAAAACCTACTTCTTTGACCAAGCTTTTGGTTATCTGCCGTAATATCTCCTCATGTGGCTTTGTGTCAAATTTTGCTTGATAACTCTCTTCTGAAGCGCCTTGGGAAGTGTTACTTTAAAGGCGCTATAGAAATACAAGTTGTTGTATGGAATCCAGGCTGCTGCTCAGTTCCACAACTGACGGAGATGCTGAATGTCCTGTCTACCAGTTTAGGTGAGGTAGAGCAGAGAGAGGTCCAGGCCAGAATGCTTCCCTCAATCAAAGTCACCAAACAAATCTCCCACAGATAAATTGGTCTCTCAATGCTGTCTGCAGGTAGATGCATGTGATGACTGGTCACATTTGCCTACATAGGGAGAGTTAATGCACTTTGTGCATGGAGCATTTTGCTGTGCTGTACAAATACAAGGGTTATTATCTTCTCTGAGAGGTTGTTACAACAACAATTTGCATTTATGTAGTGCCTTTAACATGGTAAAACATCCCGAGGCACCGCACATGAGTGTAATCGAAACTTCTTTAATGTCGAAAAAGGCGACGTTAAGATAGATCGGTCAAAGAGGTAGGTTTTAAGGAACATCTTAAAGGAGGTGAAAGGGAGAGATAGAGAGGCGGAGAGGTTTAGGGAGTGAATTCCAGAGCTTAGAGCTTAGGCAGCTGAAGGCACGGCCACCAATGGTGAAGCGATGGAAATCGAGGGTGTGCAAGAGGCCAGAATTGGAGGAAAGCAGAGATCTCGGAGGGCTGCAGGGCTGGAGGAGGTTCATCATCATCATCATAGGCAGTCCCTCAAAATCAAAGAGGACTTGCTTCCACTCTAAAAGTGAGTTCTTAGGTGACTGAACAGTCCAATACGGGAATTACAGTCTCTGTCACAGGTCGGACAGACAGTCGTTGAAGGAAAGGGTGGGTGAACCTGACCCCGCCACACAGCACTGCCCCTCAGTCATCAAGATCCACGGCGCGGCCCTGGACAACGTGGACCACTTTCCATACTGCGGGAGCCTATTATCAGCAAGGGCAGACATCGACGATGAGATTCAACACCGCCTCCAGTGCACCAGCACAGCCTTCAGCCGCCTGAGGAAAAGAGTGTTCGAAGTACCGGCCCTCAAATCCACCACCAAGCTCATGGTCGACAGGGGAGGAGGTTACAGAGGTAGGGAGGGGCGAGGCCATGGAGGGATTTGAAAACAAGGATGAGAATTTTAAAACTGCTGCATTGCCGGACTGGACGCCCTTGTAGGTCAGTAAGCACAGGGGCGATAGCATGAGGTGGGAACACAGACATGCATATTCTTTCATGCAGAAACAAATCTAATTAAATCGGTGACAGCTTTATGGTTTGTTAAAAGATACAAAAGTGTTTGCTGACTCAAAAGATTCTCCCCACACCTGGAACTTTACTGCTGGGGCCATTTGTGAATTATATAAGCTTCCCTCTGAGAGATGTCTGCCTTTTGTTTTAAATTTTCCAGGTGTGATTGCTAAGCAACCGACGCACAGTCCCCACTTCAGATCCTTGGTGAATATTATTTTTCCATGAGGTGCGCATTTTACAAAAATATAACAGCAACTTGTATTTATACAGCGTCTTTAATGTAATAAAACGTTCCAAGGTGCTCCACAGGAGCGTTATAAGGCAAAACATTTGACATCGATCCGCATAAGGAGAAATTAGAGCAGGTGAGCTTGGTCACAGAGGTTAGTTTTAAGGAGAGTCGTAAAGGAGGAAAGAGAGGTAGAGAGGATTAAGGAGGGAATTCCAGAGCCTGGGGCCTAAGCAACAGAAGGTATGGCCATCAATGATTTGAGCGATTATAATTGGGGATGCTCAAGAGGGCAGAAGTAGAGGAGTGCAGACATCTTAGGGGCTTGTGAGGGTGGAGGAGATTACAGAGGTAGGGAGGGGCGAGGCCATGGAGGGATTTGAAAACAAGGATGAAAATTTTGAAATCGAGACGTTGCTTAACCGGGAGCCAATGTCGTTCAACAAGCACAGGGGTGATGGGTGCAAGTTAGGACATGGGCAGCGGAATTTTGGATCACCTCAAGTTTACGTAGGGTAGAATGTGGGAGGCCGACCAGGAATAGTCAAGTCTAGAGGTAACAAAGGCATGGCATTTAAAGGACTCAAAAAAAATTAAAACTTCAAAGATACTCAACAGGCCTGTCCACATCCGACGTTGGTGTTTCTGGTGTAAACCCGTTGCAATCTAGGCCGACACTTAAGTGCGGTTCTGAGGAGAGTGCTGCATGCCAGAGGCTGCTCCATGTTTGCCGATTACAGCAGTTGTAAGAACATAAGAATTAGGAGTAGGCCATTCGGCCCCTTGAACCTGCTCCGCCATTCAATAAGATCATGGCTGATCTTCTACCTCAACTCCACCTTCCTGCCCGATCCCCACTATCCAGCTTAGGTGGAAGGTGCCCTGAGAGACTTTGATATGACTGAGTGGCTCGCTAGGCTGCTTCAGAGGGAAGTTAAGAGTCAATCACATTTAGTGTGGGACTGGAGTCGCATATAATGCAAAAGAAAGACTTGCATTTCTATAGCACCTTTCACACCCTCAGGATATCTCATAGCACTTCACAGCCAATGAAGTACTTTTTGAATTGTATTCCCTCAGTATTGGAGTGTCAGTCCAGATTGTGTGCTCAGGTCTCTAGAGTAGGATTATGAATGTACAACCTTCTTGACTCTGAGACAGGAACTGGTAGCACAAACACTCCACACAAGCCACTTCAAAAGTACTTTGTTGGCTGTAAAGTGCTTTGGGACGTCCTGAGGTCATGAAAGGCGCTACAGAAATGCAAGTCTTTCTTTCTTTATAAAAGTACCCAAAGATCCCATGGTACTAATTCAAAGAAGAGCAGCTGGTTCTCCCGGTGCCCTGGCCAACATTCATCTCCCAAAGTGAATTTGCTCATCATACAGCTTGTGTGTGGGACCTTGCTGTGCACAGTACGGCCGCCACGTTTTGCCTGCAATTCATTGATGATGACTCAAAGCACATAGAACCATAGAATGGTTACAGCACGGAAGGAGGCCCTTCGGCCTGTCAAGCCCGTGCCGGCTCTCTGCTATAACATTTCAGCTAGTCCCACTCCCTCGCCTTTTCCCCGTAGCCCTGCAGTTTTATTTCCTTCAGGTACTTAGCCAATTCCCTTTTGAAAGCCACGATTGAGTCTGCCTCCACCACCCTCTCAGGCAGTGCATTCCAGATCCCAACCACTCGCTGCGTAAAAATGTTTTTCCTCATGTCGCCTTTGGTTCTTCTGCCAATCACCTTAAATCTATGTGCTCTGGTTCTTGACTCTTCCACCAATGGGAACAGGTTCTCTCTATCTACTCTGTCCAGACCCCTCACTTTGAAACCATTCTCTGAGACGTCTGAACTGGAAAACATGAAGCCCCCTTCTCAAATGCTGGCGGGCCTTGCTGTATATTTTCAGCATTTGCTGCTTATAGTTCAGGTTTCCTGCATCAACAGTTTTTTTTTAAATTCCATTTTAAGCCAAACTTATCATCGTAGGCAGTCCCTCGAAATCGAGGAAGACTTGCTTCCACTCTAACAGTGAGTTCTTAGGTGACTGTACAGTCCAATATGGGAATTACAGTCTCTGTCACAGTCGGGACAGACAGTGGTTGAAGGAAAGGGTGGGTGGGTAGTCTGGTTTGCTGCACGCTCGTTCCGCTGTCTGTGTTTGATTTCTGCATGCTCTCAGCGACAAGACTCGAGGTGCTCAGCGCCCTCCCGGATGCTCTTCCTCCATTTTGGGCGGTCTTGGCCCTTGGGCCAGGGATTCCCAGGTGCCGGTGGGGATGATGCACTTAATCAAGGAGGCTTTGAGGGTGCCCTTGAAACGTTTCCTCTGCCCACCTGGGGCACGCTTGCTGTGTAGGAGTTCCGAGTAGAGCTCTTGCATTGGGAGTCGTGTGTCGGGAATGCGGACCATGTGGCCCACCCACGTCCCGACCGGGGTCAAGCAGGGCTGCCTCATCGCACCAAAGCTCTTCTTGATCTTCCTCGCTGAAATGCTCCATCTCACTCTCAACAAGCTCCCCGCTGGAGTGGAACTAAACTACAGACCAATGAGAACCAGTTCAACCTTCGTCGCCTCCAGGCTAGATCCAAAGTCGTCCCATTCTCTGTCGTCGAACTACAATACGCAGACGACGCTTGCGTCTGCGCACATTCAGAGGCTGAACTCCAAGCCATCGTTAACATCTTCACTGAGGTGTATGAAAGCATGGGCCTTACACCAAACATCCGTAAGACAAAGGTCCTCCACCAACCTGACCCCGCCTCATAGCACTGCCCCCCCAGTCATCAAAATCCACGGCGCGGTCTTGAACAACGTGGACCATTTTCCATACCTCTGGAGCCTACTATCAGCAAGGCCAGATGTTGACAACGAAGTCCAACACCGCCTCCAGCTTGCCAGCACAGCCTTCGGTCGCCTGAGGAAGAGAGTGTTTGAAGACCAGGACCTCAAATCTGGCACCAAGCTTATGGTCTACAGAGCATTCGTGATACCCGCCCTCCTATATGGCTCAGAGACGTGGACCATATACAGTAGACACCTCAAAGCGCTGGAGATGTACCACCAGCGCTGCCTCTGCAAGATTCTGCAAATGCCCTGGGAGGATAGACGGACCAACGTCAGTGTTCTCGCTCAGGCCAACATCCCCAGCATCGAAGCACTGACCACACTCGAAGCCAAAGTAATAAGGTTTTAGCAGAGGGAAGGGATAAGATGGAAAGTGGGGAGTGGGGTGGTGGAGAGTGGGATGAGGTGGGGAGTGGGTGGGGGAGGGGGGGTGTGGGGGATGGTGGTGAATGCTCAAATCAACCTCAGCAGCCACTTGATGTGCCGTAACCAGTTGTGTTGACGTGCTTCACGTTTTGTGTCTGGAGACAGGTAAACGATCCCTTGTGAAGAAAGTGACACTTTTGGACTTTGGAGAAGGGGCCACTTTATTTGCCATGAATAACAATACTGACTGGAACGTTTACTTGTGAATAGCACAAAAATTCTTCTTGAATTGACCTGTAGAAATGTTAATCTTTCTGTAATGGAGCGGCTGGTCTGGGGCAGACTCAGGAAGCTGAAACGAGGTTAAGAAAGACTGCGAATACACAGTCGGCCTTGTCAGCATCTGAAGAGGGGCTGATGAGACATGTGTTGATATAGGGATGGCGGTTTATCACCCTTTTCTCCCCCCACCCCCCCACCCCCTCCCCCCAGCCTCCTGAGGCCTTTCCGAGAGACAAGCTGCTACAAGCCTGACTACCTGAGTTGAAAATGAGTAAGTGCGGCCTCTTGCCTGAGTTAATCATGAAGGGCTGGTTGTTGATTAACTGAAGCCACACAATGAGGGGCTGAGTGCTCAGGTGGCTGGCTGTTACAGCGCTGGGCCTGATCATCACCAGCTCCTCGGGGGTCAAGCTTTAGAAAGAAGACTTCAATCAGCATTTCGAGCAAAAAGCTGAGTGGAATAAAAAGCGTCCCTTGACATCAAGTATCCAGTCCCCCCCCAAGGCAAAGCTCTGTCAAGGGTTCGCAAAAGGTCAAAGGAAAATACATACTTGGGTCTGCCAAAGTTTAAATTATTAGGAGTTCAACAACTGCTTTCAAAATGCACCATATGTTGCATGAAGAAGTCTTGCTTTTGATGTCTGCAACATTATCTTCCTCTCACAAACGTCCCGAAACACTTCATGTGCAATTCATTTGAACAGCAGGCCAGAGTTTCTCCAGCCTCTGTGCCTCTGGGAGGAAAATCGCCGGCTAGTGAGCCCAGAGATGGGACATCCCAGCCGCAGTGACTGTTATGTCAGGAAACACGGCAGCCATTTTGCACACAGCAAGATCCCACAGACAACAATGAGACAAATATGTGGCTCCGTGGGTAGAACTCTTGCCTCTGAGTCAGAAGGTTGTGGGCTCAAGTCCCACTCCAGTGACGTTAAACCGAGGCCCCGTCTGTTCCATCAGGTGGACGTAAAAGATCCAACGGCTCCCAAGAAGAGCGGGAGAGTTCCCTCCCCCCCATCCCCCACCTCCGGTGTCGCGTCCAATATTTACTCTTAACCAACATCACTAAAACAGATTATCTGGTCATTATCACATTGCTGTTTGTGGGAGCTTGCTGTGTGCAAGTTGGTTGCCGCGTTTCCTACATTACAACAGTGACGACACTTCAAAAGAACTTCATTGGCTGTAAAGCGCTTTGAGACATCCTGAGGTTGTGGAAGGCACTCTGGGAGGTAGATTTAATGCCACAGGTGTTATGAGCAGACAAATTGGTTTTCCATCTGTTATACCCACTTCTCTGAAGGTGAATTTGTGGCAAGAAAGTGCAGCCAATCTGCTCGGTGGGAATGTAAGTGAGAGAGTGTGTGGCACCGAGTGGGCATCGCAATGCCAATCTCTCAGCACCAGACGGCAGGGTCATGGTGCATTGAGTCTTGTTTCCGTCTGAAAATGCGTGAAAGAAAATTGATGCGTAAGAAACTGTGTTTCTGCATGAGTGAACGTATGCGTGTGTGTGTGTGAATGCATGAGTGTGTGCACGCAAGTGTGTGTACATGTATGTATGCACGTGTGTGTACATGTGTGCATGCGTGGGTGTGTACATGTGTGCGTGTGTGTGTGTACATGTGTGTATGTGTGCATGCATGTGTATATGTGTACATGTGTGTGTGCTTGTGTGTGTACGTGTGTGTGTGCGTTTGAGAGAGAGAGAGGAATATAAACAAAAAGTGATCTCTTAACTCAGATTGAGAAATGGTGTTAGTTATACAAAAGAAGGGCAAGACTTCAAAGTGTCAGCACTTACATATATTCTCACATATAAGATGACAGATCTATAAGCTAACCCCCCACTCTAATTTCCAGCTTTGAAACCTGAGCAACGCCTGTGACCCATTTATAAGACATCTCCATCAGTCACCACAACTCTTAAACAGTGAGACATTTGATCTTAATGCTTGGTGAGTGTTCCACACGCTGTCATTGCTTAACCCAAAGAGCAGGAGATCAGGAGCCCGAGAGAGAGGAGTGGCAGATCAAATGCCCCGTCTGCCCTCTCAGGTGGATGTAAAAGATCCCATGGCACTATTTCGAAGAAGAGCAGGGGAGTTATCCCCAGTGTCCTGGTTAATATTTAGTCCTCAATCAACATAACAAAAACAGGTCATTATCACATTGCTGTTTGTGGGATCTTGCTATGCGCAAATTGGCTGCCGCGTTTCCCACATTGCAACAGTGACTAGACTACAAAAGTACTTTGTTGCCTGTAAAGCACTTTGAGACGTCCGGTGGTTGTGAAAGGCGCCATATAAATGCAAGATCCTCTTTTCAAAAACAAACATTCAGCTATCCCGTAGAATGAAAAAGAATGGCAGAGAATGCTGGAAATCCCAAATAAAAAGACAGAAAGCTAGAAACAGACTACAGGCCCATCAGCAGCTGAAGGAGAAAAATAGACTAACATTTTCGCGGAGTTACGGCGGCAGAGCAGGGAGCAGCTGGGAGGAAATTCACGGCTATTTATCGTCGCCCTCCAAGGAATGACCACACTTGTACTTTGGCTCCTCGTGTTCATGTTGTTAAAACCTTATCCTGATGGCAGATTCATAGAGCCATATTTTCGTGCTGTGATTTGGGTTAAGGGACTTGCTTTTGGCAATGTAGACACTGGGACCTGGTGTATGAATCCTCAGGACTGAACCTAATCAAATGGCTTAATCATAGACCCATGAAATGTGGGTGTACCAATCTGACGTCAGATTAAGACCCCCTGATACAGCTAATTAGTGATGGAACGACAGTCTTTACGCATTTGCTGGTGCCCTTTTCTATAGCACTGGGGACCAGAGATGTTAAAAAGTGCCAACGAGACATCGAAGGATGCTTTCACGAGACGGCAACTTGTTTTATGGTAACATCAAACCTTCTCCCTGAGCAGGCAAAGGTTTGCTGTCCCTGGAGTTGGAACCGGAGTTTGTTATCCATATGCATAAGTTATCCTTTGTACATAGGGTCATAGCAAGGGCTTGAGTCTCATGGGAGAGGGGGGAAGGGAGGGAGTAGGTAGCTCTGGATGAACTCCCACCAACCCTATCTGGGCACATTGCATGAGCCCATTGTTTTTCTTTAATTGACTCATTTTCCTCCCCTCTAATCTTAAAGGCGTTTGCATGCATTGTGTATTCCTTCCTACATTCCAGTGCACTGATTCTTTGCTGAGCTTCAGTGCTCAACAAGGCTCTTGGATCTTGTCGCATGGAGGAGGAGAGTAAGGGGAAGGCAAAAAAGAGGGTTGGGGAGGATAGTAAGGAAAGGACAAGAAGATAGGGGTGGAAAGAAGGGGAGAATCAGCTGATACAAAACTCGGCTGCCCATGTCCTAATTCGCACCAAGTCCCGTTCGCCCATCACCCCCTGTGCTCGCTGTCAGACATTGGCTACTGGTCCGGCAACTCCTCAATTTTAAAATTCGCACCCTTGTTTTCAAATCCCTCCATGGCCTCGCCCCTCCCTATCTCTGTAATCTCCTCCAGCCCCACAACTCCCGAGATCTCTGCATTCCTCTAATTCTATTGCGCATCCCCGATTTTAATCGTTCCACTATTGCCGGCTGTGCCTTCAGCTGCACGAGTTCTAAGCTATGGCACTCCCTCCCTAAATCATTCTGCCTCTCTACCTCTCTCTCCTCCTTTAAGACGCTCCTTAAAACCTACCTCTTTGACCAAGCTGTTGGTCGCCTGCCCCATTATCTCCCGATGTGGCTCAGTGTCAAATTTTGTTTGATAATCACTCTTGTGAAGCACCTCGGGACAATTGTTGTTGTTGTTGTTGTTGTTGTTGTTGAAGTTTAAGGCATTGGTGGCAGATTCAGGCGGGGGGATGGGAAAGAGGAGAAAGGAGAGGATGAATAAGTAGGGGAGGATAAGAAGGTCGGGTACAATAAAGTGAGGAGGGGATAGAGAAGGAATAGGAGGAAGGAAGGCAGGTGGGAGGATGGAACTGGGGGAGCTGGGGAGATGGGGCGGAAAGAGGTGGGGGAGATGGAGGAGGGAGGTGGGGAGATGGGGAGGAAGGAGATAGGGAGGAGGCAGCTGGGAGGTGGGGAGCTGGGGAGGAGGGAGCTGGGAAGGGAGGAAGTGGGGAGATGAGGTTGGGGAGGTGGGTGAGATAGAGAGGAAGACGGTGGGGAGATGGGGAGGAAGGAGGTGGAGAGATAGGGAGGAGGGAGCTGGGGAGATGGAGAGGAAGGAGGTGGAGAGATAGGGAGGAGGGAGCTGGGGAGATGGAGAGGAAGGAGGTGGGGAGATGGGGAGGAAGGAGGTGGAGAGATAGGGAGGAGGGAGCTGGGGAGATGGAGAGGAAGGAGGTGGGGAGATGGGGTTGGGCGAGGTCTGTTTTTTCGGATGAGACATTAAACCGAGGCCCCGTCTGCTCTCTCAGGTGGACGTAAAAGATCCCATTGCACTTTTCGAAAAAGTGCGAGGGAGTTATCCCTGGTGCCCGTGACCCAACATTCATCCCTCGACCAACATCACTAGAAAAAAAAACATTTGAACGTTATCTGATTGCTGCTTGTGGGAGCTTGTTGTGCTCAAATTGGCTGCTGCCTTTTCTACCATCAAAAGTACTTCATTGGCTGTAAAGCGCAATGGGACGTCTTGTGGTCGTATAAATGCAAGTACTTTATTTTCCCTGCATCGTATTCAAGTGGGATATTTAACATCCACCTGAGTAGGTCGATGGGAGTTTGGTTTAATGCCTCATTGTAGGAAAGACATCACATACAATACAGCACTCCTTCAACACTGCAAAGTGACAGCCGAGATTGAGTGCTCCGAGTGCAGGGTTCAAACACACAACCTTCTGCCCCTGAGAGCCAGGAGCAAGAGTGCTACCAACCGAGCCAAGCTGATGCGCTAATGCTGAGGGAACCAGAGTAGCTTTCGCTTTCCAGTGCCGCTGGGGCTAGTTAATTACTGACCAGACCTCGTATCTTCAACTGAGACCTGCACAGAGGGAGGCTGGCTCTGCAATTACTGCCCGTCAGGGAGCTCAGCAATCGACCGCTGACAGGTCAGTTGGTCACACGGAGAAAGGATGTCAATAATTGGATTGTTTGTAGAATCGATTTTCACGCTACCTGAAGCTGTGAAAACATCACTTTTCCAACCGCCTCCCCCCCACCCCCGGCTTAGTGTTAGGAAGCAGCAGAGCGATAATTTATGTAACAAAAACCAGCTCCTCGGCAGTCACGTTCCATTGCCTGGGATGTTTGCAGTGGTTAGAAACCGGTCGTGTTTACATGAATGTTCATTCTGCGCGGAGTTATAGTTTGAAATCATCAGGCCCTATACACGCAGGCTGAGGGTGCCAACTCTGGTTGGGCAAGGTATCATCTAGTACAACAACAACAACAACAACTTGCATTTCTATAGGGTGTCAGCCGTGGCTCAGTGGGTAACACGCTCGCCTCTGAGTCGGAAGGTTGTGGGTTCTTGAGCACATAAATCCAGGCTGACACTCCAGTGCAGTGCTAAGGGAGTGCTACGCTGACGGAAGTGCCGTCTTTCGCATGGGAGGTTAAACCGAGGCCCCGTCTGTCTTATCTGTCTGGACGTAAAAGATCCCATGACACTATTTTGAAGAGGAGCAGGGGAATTATCCCCGGTGTCCTGGTCAATATTTATCCGTCAATCAACAGAACAAAAACAGATTATCTGGTCATTATCACGTTGCTGTTTGTGAGAGTTTGCCGAGCACAAGTTGGCTGCCGTGTTTCTCACATTACAACAGTGACTACACTCCAGAAGTACTTTGTTGGCTGTAAAGCACTTTGAGAGGTCCAGTGGTCGTGAAAGACACGATATAAATGCAAGTCTTTCTTTCTTTAACATCGTAAAACGTCCCAAGGTACTTCACAGGAGGGTCATCAAACAAAACTTGACACCAAGCCGCATAAGGAGAAATTAGGGCAGGTGACCAAAAGCTTGGTCAAAGAGGTAGGTTTTATGGAGCGTCTTCAAAGGAGGAGAGAGAGGTAGAGAGGCAGAGAGGGAATTCCAGAGCTTAGGACCTTGGCAGCTGAAGGCATGGCCGCCAATGGTGGAGCGATGAACATCGGGGATGCGCAAGAGGCCAGAATCGGAGGAGCGCAGAGACCTCGGGGGGGATTGTAGAGCTGGAGGGGGTTACAGAGGTAGGGAGGGGGCGAGGCCATGGAGAGATTTGAAAACAAGTATTAGAATTTTAAAATCGAGCCGTTGCTGAACCAAGCACAGGGGTGATGGTGAACAGGACTTGGTACGAGTTAGGATATGGGCAGCAGAGTATTTGAAATTATTTGATATCACATGACCCCCTGCCTCCAACCAACCTGCCCCCCTCCATGCACCTGCCATTGGTTGCCCAACATGCCCATACTTGCGTCGCCCTGATTGGACAGACTCTTTGTTACCCGACTGGATAATATTCAGCTATCAGTCAAACAGCCTTTTTTCCCCACCTCCTGATGTCCTAACGTGATTCACTGCCAACGATGTTTTTGCAAGATCCTACAAATCCCCTGGGAGGACAGACGCACCAATGTTAGTGTCCTCGATCAGGCCAACATCCCCAGCATCGAAGCACTGACCACACTTGACCAACTCTGTTGGGCGGGTCACATTGTTCGCATGCCTCTCAAAGCAAGCGCTCTACTCGGAACTCCTATACGGCAAGCGAACCCCAGGTGGGCAGAGGAAACGTTTCAAGGACACCCTCAAAGCCTCCTTGATAAAATGGGAGTCCTTGGCCAAAGACCACCCTAAGTGGAGGAAGAGCATCCAGGAGGGCGCTTAGCACCTCGAGTCTCGTCACCGAGAGCATGCAGAAAGCAAGCGCAGGCAGCGGAAGGAGCGTGCGGCAAACCAGACTCCCCACCCACCCTTTCCTTCAACGACTGTCTGTCCCTGTGACAGAGACTGTAATTCCCATATTGGACTGTTCAGTCACATGAGAACTCACTTTTAGAGTGGAAGCAAGTCTTCCTCGATTTTGAGGGACTGCCTATGATGATGACTTTTGAAGTATAGTCACTTTTGTAATAAGGGAAATATAGCAGCCAATTTGAGGTCCCACAAATAACTGGATAATCTGTTTTAGTGATGTTGGTTGAGGGATAAATATTGGCCAAGACACCGGGGGAGAACTTCCCTGGTCTTTTTAAAAATAGTGCCGTGGAGTCTTTTTCATTCACCTGAGAGGGCAGACCGGGCCTCGGTTTAACGTCTCCTCCGAAAGACATTTTCAACAGTGCAGCATTCCCTCCAGTACTGCACTGAAGTGTCAGCCTAGATTATGAGCTCAACTTTCTGGAGTGGGGCTCAAATCAACCCAAGAACTTTTGACTCGGAGGTAAAGTGCTACCCACTGAGCCACGGCTGACACTCTACTGACCACAGAGTATCCTCCTGCTGTGTTTACAGTCTCATGAACACACAGACTTGAGGGAACCTTCCCTCTGTGTTTACAGCATCAGGAGCAACAGAGACCAGAGGGAGTTTCTCCCCATAGACCGGTCACGGATTGTTCCTCATACTTCATCTCCAAAGAGAAAAGGAAATATACAAAGTTTCGTTGGTGAACTCAGATCATCATCATAGGCGGTCCCTTGTATCAAGGGTGACTTGCTTCCACGCCAAAAAGGGATGAGTTCACAGGTGTTTCAATGAAGGACCTAATATTCCAGATCCCGAACTGTACGTTGAAGGGTGGAAGATGCCTGTGCGTGGATTTTTTTAACGTGTGGTGGCCGTTGCACACCACACGGGCTTGTCAGAGCTAGGTCTTGGTCCAGGATTAACCAAGACGACCTAGTGCGCACACCCATCGCAGTGTGTGCTGGCCCGTGCTGCCCCTGGGCCCTCGCCTCTTCTGTGCTCCGAGTTCACACCTCTAAACATAATATTACAGCGCATAGTGTCTCCATTCTGACAGAGTGCAGCATACATCAAAAGTAATTCATTCCTTAAACAAAAGAGCTGGCTATACTGAGGGCGTAAAGACATGAATCCAAGGGGACGAAATTGCCCCGTGATGCTTTTGGGGGCGTAACCTTCCTGGGCCGAGACTTTTATCGCCTGGCCCGGAAGTCCGCCTCCGACGCGGAATTGTCCTCCCGTCCCTCAAAGGAAGCGTAGTGCTGCCTCCGGCGCTCCGCTTCCTTTGAAGGGCGTTCCCGGGACGGTGGTGCAGCGCTGAGGAGCATTGCGCTGACAGGCTGCAATGTCCTTCCACTTCCATTAAAGGGGAGGGCCGCTGCGCACCTTGCACGGCCCTTTGGTGGCCACCACTGGGCTGCCAGGGATGTGTATGACCGGGCCAGTGGACCGTCACCCGAGACGGAGTGCCAGGCTGCGCTAGGGCTGCTATGGTCGGGCTGACCCAAGAGTCGGCTGACCAACAAAGATGGCGGCACGGGGCGCTGCAGACTTCCCCTTTAAGCAGCGCCCGGGAGCGGATGTCTGCCAGCTTAATGTATAATGTGGGAAAATGTGAGGTTATCCACTTTGGCAGAAAAAATATAAAAGCAAATTATTATTTAAATGGCGAATAATTGCAAAGTGCTGCAGTACAGAGGGACCTGGGGTCCTTGTGCATGAAACACAAAAGATTAGTATGCAGGTACAGCAAGTGATCAGGAAGGCCAATGGAATGTTGGCCTTTATTGCAAGGGGAATAGAGTATAAAAGCAGAGAAGTCCTGCTACAACTGTACAGGGTATTGGTGAAGCCACACCTAGAGTACTGCATAGAGTTTTGGTCTCCGGTTTTGAGGAAGGATATACTTGCTTTGGAAGCTGTTCAGAGAAGGTTCACGAGGTTGATTCCGGAGATGAGGGGGTTGATTTATGAAGATAGGTTGAGTCGCTTAGGCGTATACACATTAGAGTTCAGAAGAATGAGGTGATCTTATTGAAACATAAGAAATAATGAGGGGGCTCGACAAGGTGGATGCAGGGAGGATATTTCCACTCAGTGGGGAAACTAAAACTAGGGGACATAGTCTCAGAGTAAGGGGTCGCCCATTTAAAACAGAAATGAGGAGGAATTTCTTGTCTCAGAGGGTTGTAAATGTATGGAATTCTCTGCCCCAGAGAGCTGTGGAGGCTGGGTCATTGAATATGTTTAAGGCGGAGATAGACAGATTTTTGAGTGATAAGGGAGTAAAGGGTTATGGGGAGCGGGCGGGGAAGTGGAGCCGAGCCCATGATCAGATCAGCCATGATCTTATTGAATGGCGGAGCAGGCTCGAGGGGCCAGGTGGCCTATTCCTGTTCCTATTTCTTGTGTTCTTATAAAGCTTCGCGACCTATGAAGCTGGTGTTGACAGCTCATTAGCCTCGCAGCCCGCCGTGAAATTTCCCCTGCGGGGCGGTAAGGGGTCGGCGCACACATCGATGACGTCATCGCCGGTTGCGCGGCGGCCCGGGGCACTAACCGCAGGGCATGGCACTGCCGGGTCAGCACCACCCAAACCTCCGGGGCAATTTCCTGGGAGGCGGTAGCACCCCCCCTCCCCCAGGCGAAAACTGCCTTGCGCCCCATTACTGCCTTCCGGAGGGGCTAACGGGGCACAAAAAGCAGCAATTTCGCCCCCCAGGTTTGCGAAGAATCTGATTCAGCCTCAGACAATGGGGAGAGGGATGGAATCGGTGGCGAGGCTCATGAGTTTGTAGTGGGGCTCGAAGACAATGGCATCGATCTTCCCGACATTCAACTGGAACAAAGCGCAGCTCATCCAAGATTGGATGTCGGACAAGCAGTCTGATAAGAGAGGCAGTCGAAAAGTCAAGAGAGGAGGTGGTGGAGAGGTAGAGTTGGGTGTCGTCAGTGTACCTGTGGAAGCTGACCCTATGTCCATGAATGATGGTGTCAAGGGGAAGCATGTCGAAGAGGAAGACGAAGGGGCCAAGGTCACATCCCTGGGCGTAGGGGGGGGGGGGGGTGATAACGCTGCGGGGCGGGAAGAGATGCTCTGCCTACAATTGGAAAGGTGAGTGGAACCAGCCGAGAGCAGTCCCATTGAATTGGTCAAGCTGGACTGGTGGGATCGGGTGCAATGCAGGCTTTACACCTCGCTCCGATTTTACTCTCCGCTGAAATTAATATTGGGCGGGACGTAAAACCAGATCCCGTGGGATTCCTGCCAGGTGAGTGAGGTCAGAATTGCCCCCGTGTCTAGGCCCACGCAGAAAGGGGACAGAAACTGGAGGGAAAAGGAGCAAAGATAAACAAGGAGATTTAATGGGAGGTTGTGTTGGTAGGGCCCGAGCAGGTGATCCTGAGATTTCTGCTGCCTCTCTGTGTTTCCGTGCGGAGCCACAAAGAATAATCATCCAGCTGTTTCTGTGGCAGAGTGGAGGCCAGCAGCTGGATCTATTTCCTCTTCCTTCTGCAAACAGATGCGCTTTGAAGTCGGCCGTCTGTGAGTAGATGCTATTGGAGAGGCAATAAATCTCCAGAGCACCTCTGACCAGTCAAATAGTCTGGAACACAGGTGTCTTCTTTCAAGATGCAGCACTAAACACGCCTTGTGACACTGAACATTTCAGCTATAAATTACCTTCCCTGGCATTACCAGGTGATGTTAAGGATCAGAGTCAAGTTTGATGAAGAATGAGGGACGGGTAAAGATCCTGTGGTTCATCCAGCCTCGAATCATTGAATCATAGAATGGTTACAGCACAGAAGGAGGCCATTCGGCCCATCGAGCCCGTGCCGGTCTCTGCAAGAGCGCTTCAGCTAGTCCCACTCCACCGCCCTTTCCCCGTAGCCCTGCAATTTTTTTTCCTTCAGGTTACTTATCAACTCCCTTTTGAAAGCCACGATTGAGTCTGCCTCCACCACCCTTTCAGGCCGTGCATTCCAGATCCTAACCACTCGCTGCGTAAAATAGTTTTTCCTCATGATGCCTTTGGTTTTGCTGCCAATCAACTTACATCTGTGTCCTCTGGTTCTCGACCCTTCTGCCAATGGGAACAGTTTCTCTCTATGTTATGTATGTAATAACTCGATAGACTGAATACTGTAAACTAACACAGGTACAAACCTAGCTTTATTAGGGCCCAAAGTGATTACATTACATGATGGCTTGCCTTTTATACCTGGGCCGCACACATGTGCGTGCAGCCCAATGACCTCCGACAGTGGCGCCACCTGGTGGCTAGTAACCCCAAGCATACATACATGACACTCTATCTACTCTGTCCAGAAGTCTCATGAATTTGAACACCTCGATCAAATCTCCTCTCAACCTCTCTGCTCTATGGGGAACAACCCCAGCTTCTCAGGTCTGTCCACGTAACTGGAGTCCCTCATCCCTGGAACCATTCTCGTAAATCTTTTCTAAAGCCTTCACATAATTTCGACGCATTGTGTCGATCACAACCTATACCCTCCCCACTCCACACAAAAGCCACGTGATCTCCTGGGAGAGGTGACAGAGCCAGGTTAAAACCCCAGGCCAATCACGGGGAGAAAATATCTGAGAAATTCCTCTCCGACCCCCATTAGCTGATCGGACCCAGCCCAGGAGACCACTCTGGCCCTGAATAATCTTATACATTACCTTGTACGGGCTGAGCTCTTCCCCAGCCAGGAACAGGTCCAGCTCCTGCTTACTTTATGGCAGCGCTTTATATTCATTCAGATTTATTCCAAAATGGTGGAGCTCAGATTCCACCCTGGTTCGGCCGGTCTCCGCCATAAATCCTCTTTTTGCGAAAATTGTAGTACTAGAAAAGATACCTTGCATTTATATAGCACCTTCACGACACCCCAAAATATTTTACCGCCACTTTATGAAATATAATTACTGTCGTAATGCAGGAAATTGGCAGCCAAGCTGCGCACAGTAAGCTCCCACAACAACAACAACAACTTGTATTTATATAACGCCTTAGTAAAATGTCCCAAGGCGCTTCACAGGAGTATTATAAGACAAATATTTGACACCGAGCCACATAAGGAGAAATTAGGACAGATAAGGGGTAGGTTTTAAGGAGTGTCTTGAAGGAGGAAAGAGAGGTAGAGAGAGACGGAGAGGTTTAGAGAGGGAGTTCCAGAGCTTAGGGCCTCGGCAACAGAAAGCACGGCCACCACTGGTTGAGCGATTATAATCAGGAATGGTCAAGAGGGCAGAAGATGAGGAACGCAGATATCTCGGGGGAGTGTTATGGGGCTGGAGGAGATTACAGAGATAGGGAGGGGCAAGGCCATGGAGGGATTTGAAAATGAGGATGAGAATTTTGAAATTGAGTCGTTGCTTAACCAGGAGCCAATGTAAGTCAACGTGTACAGGGATGATGGGTGAGCAGGACTTGGTGCGAGTTAGGACACAGGCAGCCAAGTTTTGGATGACCTCAAGTTTACGTAGAGTAGAACGTGGGAGGCCAGCCAGGAGTGCTTTGGAGTAGTCAAGTCTGAAGGTAACATCATCATCATAGGCGGTCCCTCGAATGAGGATGACTTGCTTCCACACCAAAAGGGATGAGTTCACAGATGTTTCAATGGAGAACCGATATTCCAGTCCTGAACTCCAGGGATGGATGATGCCTGTGCGTGGATTTTTTTAACGTGTGGTGACCATTGCACATCAGCCATCACACGGGCTTAACAGAGCTAGGCCTTTATCCAGTGGCAAAGGTAAACCAGGACGACTGGAGACCTGCTCTGCTGCACACATATCGCAGTGTGGGCTGGCCCGTGCTGCCCCTGGGCCCTCGCCTCTTCTGGGCTCCGCACCCTCATTTGCCGCACCTCCGCCATGATGTCTCGCCGCTGATCTCTCACCGTTCCTCTGCCATGGTCTCTCGCCGCTCCTCCACCACAAAAGATTCGCCACACTTCCACCACGATCTCTCACCGCACCTCCACACCCAACATTTGCCGACCTCCGCCACGATCTCTCACTGCTCATCTCTTGTCACATCTCAGCCATGATCTCTCACCGCTCCTCCACCTCAATCATTCGCCATACCTCCGCCACGATCTCTTGCGGCTCATCCGCTGTGCCTGGGCCCTGCCGATGTTCCTGCCCACAAGATAACAAAGGCTTGAGGGGTAAATATTGGCCAGGATACCAGGGTGAGCTCCCTTGCTCTTCTTCAAATACTGCAGTCAGATCTTTTATGTCCATTTGAGAGGGCTGACACAAGGCCTTGGTTTAACATCTCATCTGAAAGACAGCACCTTTGAGAGTACAGCATTCCCTCAGCACTGCACTGGGAGTATCAGCCTAGATTTCTGTGCTTAACTCCTTGGTGGGGGATTTGAACCCACAGCCCTCCGACTCAGAGACAACAATGCTACCCACTGAGCCACAGCTGACACAGAACAATGTGCTTAATGTGTGGCCTGACCCAAGCTTCTGAGATCATCAAATGGTCATCACCTATGAAATGGACATGTAGCCCAGGCTAATGTCGACCCCATCAACACCTGGTGCCTAGGATGAAGCTATTGCCAAAGAAGCTTGCCGTCTTCAACAACCATGCACAGATTGACTGGCAGGTGTTATTTAACACAACTCACGTCACAGCCTATCGACTGATCTGAAAATTTGAACACAAATCCTCTGAGATAGCTATACTACATTGTACTCTATTATGCCACTCTATAATATAGTACACTATAATCACTATGCTAAACTGTATTATAATACACTCATAGAAACATAGAAACATAGAAAATAGGTGCAGGAGTAGGCCATTCGGCCCTTCGAGCCTGCACCACCATTCAATAAGATCATGGCTGATCATTCCCTCAGTACCCCTTTCCTGCTTTCTCTCCATACACTTTGTTCCCCTTCGCTGTAAGGGCCATATCTAACTCCCTCTTGAATATATCCAATGAACTAGCATCAACAACTCTCTGCGGCAGGGAATTCCACAGGTTAAACACTCTCTGAGTGAAGAAGTTTCTCCTCATCTCTCTCAAGTATGGGCCTCGTGTGCATTTATGCTGTATAGTAAGGACATATCATTGGCGACGAGAAACTGGGATTTAAACCACATGGGCATGACCACTAGCAGCGCAGAAGAGAGGTACTGTGTTGGTGATGATTGGGACGACTTTATTGAGAGACTACAGCAAAGCTTTGTCGCTAAGGAATGGTTGGGACAGGATTCGGCCGACAAACGCAGGGCTCATCTCCTGACGGTTTGTGGATCCAGAACGTACTCCTGATGAAGGACCTTCTAGCGCCAGAGAAGCCGGCGGACAAGATGTTCGAAGAGCTCAGTAAGTTGATCGAGGAACACCTTAAACCGGCGAGCAGCATGCACATGGCGAGACACCGGTTTTACACGCACCGGCGGCGAGAAGGGCAAAGCATTCCAGACTTCGTGGCAGACCTCCGGCGACTGGCGAGCCTATGTAAGTTCCCAGATGCATGCAGAGCGGAGATGCTGCAAAACTTTTTTATTGAGGGCATCGGGCACGCTGCGGTTTTCAGGAAACTGATTGAGACCAAAGACTTGACCTTGGAAGCAGCGGCTCTGATAGCCCAGACATTTATCTCAGGGGAGGAAGAGACCAGAATGATGTATGACAAAAATCTTGGCTCAAATGCGGCAAGCGACCAGGGAGTCAACATTGTTAACGCAGCACACAGTTCTCTAGGCAGACAAGGGTAATTGGACATACCCGAGCATGTAGTCAAACCCAAAGGGGGTAATTCAACAGAGACAATAGCTAGCTGAACGGCGATTCATGCCATCGCAATGGACAATGTGGTCAGTAATGGGGCCATCAACACCTGTTAATGGTGCGCTTAAGGACAGTTACACAGACAGTCAGAGACGATCAACTGGTAATGGACCTTTTGTTTCCAAAAACGGGGCCTCCAGCTCATGCTGGAAGTGTGGAGGCAAACACCCAGCCAGAGCTTGCAGGTATCAGCAATATACCTGCAGAAACTGCAACGTCAGCGGTCACTTGGCGCGTATGTGCAGGAAGCCTGCAGTCAGGTTGATGTACGAGGAGGACGGGCCCGATGTAAGCCCTACGAGGCCAAATGAATACTGGGGGAAATCACTGGAAGCTGAAGTTCAGCGAGTTCATGTGGAGCACATATACAGTTCATATACCAGGACGCCACCGATAATGATGAAAGTGCTCCTCAATGGCATCCCACTATTAATGGAGCTAGACACGGGGCCAGCCAGTCCCTGATGAGTATCAAACAGTTCGAAAGGTTGTGGGCGTCCAAGGCCAGGAGGACAAAATTATTGCCGATTGACGCACAGCTACGGACATATACAAATGAGATCATTCCGGTGCTAGACAGCGCCACGGTAGTCATGACCCACAAAGATTCGGAGAACAGGTTGCCACTCTGGATTGTCCCGGGGGACAGTCCCGCACTACTGGGGAGGAGTTGGCTTGCTGTCATGAACTGGAAATGGGGCGATGTCAATGCAATTTCTTCTGTGGAGCGAGTATCATGCTCACAGGTCCTGGACAAATTTGACTCATTATTTCAAACCGTCATTGGCACTTTCATGGGGGCCAAGGTAGTGATTCAGATAAACCCGGACGCCAGGCCAGTACACCACAAGGCCAGAGCGGTGCCGTACGTGATGCGGGAAAAGATAGAATGCGAATTGGACCGCCTGCTGAGGGAAGGTATCATCTCGCCGGTCGAATTCAGTGACTGAGCGAGTCCGATCGTGCTGGTGCTCAAGGCGGATGGGTCGGTCAGGATATGTGGCGATTACAAGGCCACCATCAATCGGGTGTCACTCCAAGACCAGTACCCGCTACCGAGAGCGGAGGACCTCTTTGCGACGCTATCCGGTTACAAACTTTTTTCAGAATTGGACCTGACCTCAGCTTACATGACCCAGGAGCTGGTGAGTGAGTCGATGAAGCTGACCACCATCACAACACGCAAGGGGTTGTTTGAGTATAACAGATGTCCGTTCGGGATTCGCTCGGCCGCCGCGATCTTTCAGCAAAATATGGAAAGCCTCCTCAAGTCGATTCCAAGGACAGTGGTTTTTCAAGACGACATCCTCATCACAGGTCACGATACTGAAGAACACCTCCACAACCTGGAGGAGGTGCTTTGCTGACTGGGTAGGGCTGCGACTGAAAAAGACGAAGTGCATCTTTTTAGCTCCAGAGGTAGAATTCCTGGGGAGGAGGGGAGCAGCAGACGAGATCAGCCCTACTGCGTCCAAAACGGAAGCGACCCAGAGAGCACCCTGACCCCGTAACACGACGGAGCTGTGTTCGTTCCTGGGGCTCCTGAACTATTTTGGTAACTTTCTTCCCAAATTGAGCACGCTGCTAGAGCCGCTACACGTGCTCCTACGCAAAGGTCGCAAAGGTCGCGATTGGGTCTGGGGGGACAGCCAGGAAAGGGCTTTTGATAGAGCACGCAACTTATTACGCTCCAACAAACTGTTAACGTTATATGACACGTGTAAGAAACTTGTTCTAATGGGGTTGGGTGTGTGTTGCAGCATGTGAATGCCAATGGTCAGTTACAGCCGATAGCTTATGTCTCCAGAAGTCTGTCCCAGGCAGAAAGGGGCTACGGGACTTCAGCGACTTGGTGTCCATGTTTCTGAGACATACAGGAGGGCGTGTATTACTAGAGCCCTGTAAACCATGAGCTTGGTGGCAGTTTTGAGGGCCTGGTCTTGAAACACTTTTGGTCAGGTGGCTGAAGGCTGTACTGGTGCACTGGAGGCGGTGTTGGATCTCGTCGTCAATGCCTGCTCTTGTTGATAGGAGGCTCCCAAGATAAGGGTAGTGGTCCACGTTGTCCAGGGCCGACCTAAGTTGTACACCTTGAGAACATTGACAAGGGGGTGAATTTGTGGGAGACACTCCTAACCTGGACTTTAAGGTATAAAAGGGGAAGCTCCACCCGCCTTCATCACTGGTGGTCTTGGTAATAAAGGTAACTGGTCACAGAGTGACCTTCCCTCAAGTATGGGCCTCGTGTGCATTTATACTGTATAGTAAGGACATATCAACCTACCTCTTATCCTAAGACTGTGTCCCCTGATTCTGGACTTCCCCAACATCGGGAACAATCTACCCGCATCTAACCTGTCCCGTCCTGTCAGAATCTTGTATGTTTCCATGAGATCCCCTCTCATCCTTCACCAAAACTGAACACAATATTCCAGGTGACGACACACCAAGGCCCTGTACAACTGCAGTAAGACCTCCCTGCTCCTGTACTCATATTCCCTAGCTATGAAGGCCAGCATACCATTTGCCTTCTTTACTGCCTGCAGTACCTATATGCCATCTTTCAATGACTGATGAACCATGACACCCAGGTCTCATTGAACCTCCCCTTTTCCTAATCTGCCATCACTCAGATAATATTCTGTCTTCGCGTTTTTGCCCCCAAAGTGGATAACCTCACATTTATCCACATTATACTGCATCTGCCATGCATTTGCCCACTCACCTAACCTGTTCAAGTTCCCCTGCAGCCTCTTAGCATCCTCCTCACAGCTCACACCGCCACCAAGTTTAGTGTCATCTGCAAACTTGGAGATATTACACTCAATTCCTTCATCCAAAATATTGATGTATATTGTAAAGAGCTGGGGTCCCAGCACTGAGCCCTGCAGTACTCCACTAGTCATTGCCTGCCATTCTGAAAAGGACCCGTTTATCCCGACTCTCTGCTTCCTGTCTGCCAACCAGTTCTCTATCCACATCAATATATTACCCCCAATACCATGTGCTTTGATTTTGCACACCAATCTCTTCTGTGGGACCTTGTCAAAAGCGTTTTGAAAGTCCAAGTACACCATATCCACTGGTTCTCCCTTGTCCACTCTGCTAGTTACATCCTCAAAAAATTTCAGAAGATTTGTCAAGCATGATTTCCCTTTCATAAATCCATGCTGACTTGGACCGATCCTGTCACTGCTTTCCAAATACACTGCTATTTCATCCTTATTAATTGATTCCAACATTTTCCCCCTCACTGATGTCAGGCTATAATTACCCATTTTCTCTCTCCCTTTCGTTTTAAACAGTGGTGTTACATTAGCTACCCTCCAGTCCATAGGAACTGATCCAGAGTCGATAGACTGTTGGAAAATGATCACCAATTCATCCACTATTTCTAGGGCCACTTTCTTAAGTACTCTGGTATGCAGACTATCAGGCCCTGGAGATTTATCGGCCTTCAATCCCATCAATTTCCCTAACACAATTTCCCGCCTAATAAGAATATCCCCCAGTTCCTCCTTCTCACTAGACTCTCGGTCCCCTAGTATTTCCGGAAGGTTATTTGTGTCTTCCTTCGTGAAGACAGAACCAAAGTATTTGTTCAATTGCTCTGCCATTTCTTTGTTCCCCATTATAAATTCACCTGAATCTGACTGCAAGGGACCTACGTTTATCTTCACTAATCTTTTTTTCTTCACATATCTATAGAAGCTTTTGCAGTCAATTTTTATGTTCCCGGCAAGCTTCTACTCGTACTCAATTTTCCCCTTCTTAATCAAACCCTTTGTCCTCCTCTGCTGAATTCTAAATTTCTCCCAGTCCTCAGGTTTGCTGCTTTTTCTGGCCAATTTATATGCCTCTTCCTTGGATTTAACACTATCCTTAATTTCCCTTGTTAGCCATGGTTGAGCCACCTTCCCCGTTTTATTTTTACTCCAGACAGGGATGTACAATTGCTGAAGTTCATCCATGTGATCTTTAAATGTTTGCCATTGCCTATTTACCGTCAATCCTTTAAGTTTAATTTGCCAGTCTATTCTAGCCAATTCACGCCTCAAACCATCAAAGTTACCTTTCCTTAAGTTCAGGACCCTAGTTTCTGAATTAACTGTGTTACTCTCCATCCTAATAAAGAATTCTACCATATTATGGTCACTCTTCCCCAAGGGGTCTCGCACAAGAAGATTGCTAATTAGTCCTTCCTCATTACACATCACCCAGTCTAGGATGGCTAGCTCCCTGGTTGGTTCCTCGACATATTGGTCTAGAAAACCATCCCTAATACACTCCAGGAAATCCTCCTCCACCCTAGATTAAAGTCACCCATGATAACTGCTGTACCTTTATTGCATGCATCCCTAATTTCTTGTTTGATGCTGTCCCCAACCTTATTACTACTGCTTGGTGGTCTGTACACAACTCCCACGAGTGCTTTCTGCCCCTTGGTATTCCGTAGCTCCACCCATACCGATTCCACATCATCCAAGCTAATGTCCTTTCTTACTATTGCATTAATTTCCTCTTTAACCAGCAATGACACCCCGCCTCCTTTTCTTTTCTGTCTATTCTTCCTAAATGTTGAATACCCCTGGATGTTGAGTTACCAGCCTTGGTCACCCTGGAGCCATGTCTCCGTGATGCCAATTACATCATATCCGTTAACTGCTATCTGCGCAGTTAGTTCGTCCACCTTATTCCGAATACTCCTCGCATTGAGGCAGAGAGCCTTCAGGCTTATCTTTCAAACACACTTTGCCCCTTTCGAAATTTGGTGTAATGTGGCCCTTTTTGTTTTTTGCCTTGGGTTTCTCTGCCCTCATTTTTACTTGTCTACTTTCTCACTTTTGCTTCTGCCGCCATTCTACTTCCCTCTGTCTCCCTGCATTGGTTCCCATCCCCCTGCCATATTAGTTTAACTCCTCCCCAACAGCACGAGCAAACACTCCCCCTAGGACATTGGTTCCGGTCCTGCCCAGGTGCAGACCGTCCGGTTTGTACTGGTCCCACTTCCCCCAGAACCGGTTCCAATGTCCCAGGAATTTGAATCCCTCCCTTCTGCACCACTCCTCAAGCCACGTATTCATCTGAGCTATCCTGCGATTCCTACTCTGATTAGCACGTGGCACTGGTAGCAATCCTGAGATTACTATTTTTGAGGTCCTACTTTTTAATTTAGCTCCCAGCTTCCGAAATTCGTCTTGTAGGACCTCATCCCATTTTTTACCTATATCGTTGGTACCTATATGCACCACGACAACTCGCTGTTCACCCTCCCATTTCAGAATGCCCTGCACCCGCTCCGAGACATCCTTGACCCTTGCACCAGGGAGGCAACATACCATCCTGGATTCTCGGTTGCGTTCGCAGTAACGTCTATCTATTCCCCTTACAATCGAATCCCCTATCACTATCGCTCTCCCACTCTTTTTCCTGCCCTCCTGTGTAGCAGAGCCACCCACGGTGCCATGAACTTGGCTGCTGCTGCCCTCCCTGATGAGACATCCCCCCCAACAGTACTCAAAGTGGTGTATTTGTTTTGCAGGGGGATGACCGCAGGGGACCCCTGCACTACCTTCCTTGCACTGCTCTTCCTGCTGGTCTTCCATTCCCTATCTGGCTGTGTACCCTTTACCTGCGGTAAGACCAACTCACTAAGTGTGCTATTCATGTCATTTTCAGCATCGTGCATGCTCCAGAGTGAATCCACCCGCAGCTCCAGTGCGGTCCGTCAGGAGCTGCAGGCGGATACACTTTCCGCACCGTAGTCGTCAGGGACATTGGAAGCATCCCTGACTTCTCACATAGTACAGGAGGAGCATAACACATCTCCTATCATGATTATCATCATCATCATAGGCAGTCCCTCGGCATTGAGCAAGACTTGCTTCCAGTCTTAGCATGAGTTCTTAGGTAACTGTACAGTCCAATACGAGAACCACAGTCTCTGTCATAGGTGGGACAGACAGTGGTTGAAGGAAAGGGTGGGTGGGTTGTCTGGTTTGCCGCACGCTCCTTCCGCTGCCTACGCTTGATTTCTGCATGCTCTCGGTGACGAGACTCGAGGTGCTCAGTGCCCTCCCGGATGCACTTCCTCCACTTAGGGCGGTCTTTGGCCAGGGACTCCCAGCTGTCAGTGGGGATGTTGCACTTTATCAGGAAGGCTTTGAGGGTGTCCTTGTAACGTTTCCTCTGCCCACCTTTGGTTCATTTACCATGGACGAGTTCTGAGTAGAGCGCTTGCTTTGGGAGTCTTGTGTCTAGCATGCGAACTATGTGGCCTGCCCAGCGGAGCTGATCAAGTGTGGTCAGTGCTTCAATGCTGGGGATTATGGCTTGGACGAGGACGCTAATGTTGGTGCTATACACTATGGTATACTACACTACACAATTTTATAGTACACTATAGCATACTCTACCATACTATATTATACTATACTATAGTATATTACGCTGCACAACACTACATCATAATATACTACATAAGAACATAAGAATTAGGAGCAGGTATAGGCCATACGGCCCCTCAAGCCTACTCCACAATTCAATAAGATCATGACTGATCTTTGACCTCAACTCCACTTTCCTGCTGATCTCCATATCCCTTGATTCCCCTTGAGTCCAAAAATCTATCTATCTCAGCTTTGAATATACACAACGACTCAGCATCCACGGCCCTCTGGGGTAGAGAATTCCAAAGATTCACAACTCTTTGAGTGAAGAAATTCCTCCTCATCTCAGTCTTAAAGGCCGACCCCTTTTCCTGAGACTATGGCCCTTCGTTCTTAACTCTCCATCCAGCATCTACCCTGTCAATCCCCCTCAGAATCTTTTATGTTTCAATGAGATTAGCTCTCATTCTTCATACTACAGTATACTTTACTATGCTACATGCTACAGCATTACATTATAATGTACTACATTACAGTAAAGTACACTACACTATACTATACTGCTCTTTACTGCACTACACTATTACTGTTCATACAGCACCATATCAAGTTGAAGAGTCTCAAAGTGTATCATAGAATGAATTACGTTTGAAGTGCGGTGGCTTTATGATTGGATTAGTGCTTCGAAGCCGTGCCATTGAAGGAAATAATCACTTTTACTTGCTGGCACATGCAATGTGCTTTTATCCTTTGGGTTCTCATTTTTGAAGCCCCAGCATCTACAAGGAAGCGAAGTTGGTTCCAATTAATTAGCGGGCGAAATGCTGCATTGAGTGAAAATTCGAATTACCCTTTTGTCACTTCCCTCTCAATCATGCAGATCTTGCAAAGCATTATTTAGAATCATTACTGATCAGTACACGAACCATGCGAAAGCCCACTCCCTTCGCCCCACCATTGATGGCCGTCTATCAGCTGTCTAGGCCCCTCAGCTCTGGAATTGGCGCCCTAAACCTCGTCACCTCTCTCCCTCCTCCTTTAAGACGCTCCTACCTCTTTGACCAAGCATTTGGTCACCTGTCCTAATATCTTCTTAGCAATATCGCTAAAACAGATGAGCTGGTCATGATCGCATTGCGTTTGTGGGAGCTTGCTGTGCACAAATTGGCTGCCGCATTTCCTACGCTTCAAAAAGTACTTAACTGGTTGTAAAGCGCTTTGGGACGGTCTGTTGGTCGTGAAAGGCGCTACATAAATACAAATCTTTCTTCGTTACGTGGCTTGGTGTCAAATTTTATCGGATATTGCTCCTGTGAAGCGCCTGGGGGTGTTTTACTACGGTAGAGACGCTATATAAATACTAATTGTTGTTATTTGCAGTCGCTGCTGTTGTTCCAACTTGTAACTTTAAGTTTACAGATAAGTCAGTAACATATTGTAAGAGGAGTTCAGTAGGCACAATCTGTGACAGCTGAGTGGCAGCTCAGGGGCCGAGCACCTGGTTTTGTCGTGGTAAAGTGACAGGGGCCTTCTCTCTCCCTCCCCCCACACCACGTGATACCAAATTGAGTCAATGCCTTCAGGAGAGGAAGGGAGAAAATCCCAGAGAGAAAAAAATAACCAAGTGAGGTAAACCATAAAGGGATCGAAACAGTATAAAGGGCGATTATGATAACACCAGAATACTGTTAAAGCCTCAGCACTATACAAATGCTAAACGCTGAAAGCACGGCGCCCTATTGTGTGTCTCCGGGGAGACGTGTGGTAGCACAGCAGATACCATGTCATAGGAAGTGCTGGATTACTTGGAGTACTGCTCACTCCAGGGTAGCCATTCTTCCAAAAGCCCGACCTTCAAAGGAACGGCCTGCGTAAACTGTCAATGCTTAACCCCTTTAGATTTCATTGACATAGTTGCGCTTGGGCTTTGTTGCTATGGTGATGGTGCTTTAGAAAAGGACCACTAGAGCAAGCATGGTTGAAAAATAAAAATTTCCACCTTCTGATGTGGGCGTACGAGAGAGAGAACATGCTGGGGCTCTTTTCTCCAGAAAAGTGAAGCCTGAGGAGTGACCTGGTAGAGGTCTTTAAAATTATGAATAGGCTTTATAGGGTAGATGTAATGAAGATGTTTCCACTTGTAGGGGAGACCAGAACTCGGGGCCATAAATGTAGGATAGCCACTAATATAACCAATAGGGTATTCAGGAGAAACTTCTTGACCCAGAGAGTGGTGAGAATGTGTAACTCACTACCACATGGAGTGGTTGAGGCGAATAGCAAAGATGCATTTATAGAATCATTGGGCCCAAGTTTCCACAAGAAAAAAAACGGGCGCCCCTCCGAGCTGGGCGCCTGTTATTCGCGCCTAAAACGGCGCCTAAAATAATCCTCGGTATTCTCCAGCTACTTGCAGGTCCTCTGGCCCTCGGCGCAGCCAGCACGAGCTGTGGGGGGGCGGAGCCAGGTCCCGGCGCTGAAAACAGTGCCGGGACCTCTGCACATGCGCGCTACAGTCGGCACGCAAGTGCAATAGCTCCAGGCGCCGAACTGTGTGGGAGGGGCCCGAAGCACGCGGCCCCTAGCCCTGGCCCAATGGCCTCACTGGGGCTGCGTGAATAAGGCTCCTCCCACGGCCAGCTCCTGCTCCCCCCCCCACCCCCGACCAGACCCGACACTTGCTCCGCCCTCCCCCCCCCTCTCCGCCGACCAGACCCGACCCGCGCTCCCGCCCCGCCCCCCCCCCACCCCGACTGACCCGACCCGACCCGCACTCCTGCCTCCCCCCCCCCCCCACTGGACCCGACTCCCGCTCCCGGACTGGATCCGATCCGACCTGACCTGCCCCCTCCCCCCCTCTCTCCCTCCCCCTCTCTCTCTCCCTCCCTCCCCCTCCCTCTCAGCGGCACGAATGGCTGCAGAATTCTCCGTGCCTGAAGCACTTTCACACAGGTAGGAAGATGGTTTATTTAATCTTTTCTTGGCTTATAAGTGTTTATTCAGGTTGGGTTTATTTGTATAATATTTGTAGAAGTATAAATAAGGATTTATTGTAGAATTTAATGACTTCCCTTCCCCCCCGCTCCCCCCCACCTCGTTCTGGACGCCTAATTTGTAACCTGCGCCTGATTCTTTAATGTGTAGAACAGGTTTTTTCAGTTCTACAAAAATCTTCACTTGCTCCATTCTACTTTAGTTTGGAGTACGTTTTCACTGTGGAAACTTTCAAATCAGGACACGCCCCCTTTTGAAGAAAAAATTCTGTTCCAAAGTAGAACTGTTCTACCTCACTAGAATTGCAGAAAAAAAAATGTGGAGAATTGCGATTTCTAAGATAGTCCGTTCTCCACCAGTTGCTTCTAAAAATCAGGCGCAAATCATGTGGAAACTTGGGCCCATAGAACCTAGGTGCAGGAGTAGGCCATTCGGCCCTTCGAGCCTGCATCACCATTCAATACGATGATGGCTGATCATTCACCTCAGTACCCCTTTCCTGTTTTCTCTCCATATCCCTTGACCCCTTTAGCCGTAAGGGCCATATCTAACTCCCTCTTGAATATATCCAACGAACTGCCATCAACAACTCTCTGTGGTAGGGAATTCCACAAGTTAACAACTCTCTGAGTGAAGAAGTTTCTCCTCATCTCATTCCTAAATGACTTACCCCTTATCCTTAGACTGTGTCCCCTGCTTCTGGACTTGCCCAACATCAGGAACATTCTTCCTGCATCTAGCCTGTCCAGTCCCGTCAGAATTTTATATGTTTCTATGAGATCCCCTCTCATCCTTCTAAACTCCAGTGAATACAGGCCCAGTCGATCCAGTCTCTCCTCATATGTCAGTCCTGCCATCCCGGGAATCAGTCTGGTGAACCTTCGCTGCACTCCCTTAATAGCAAGAATGTCCTTCCTCAGATTAGGAGATCAAAACTGAACACAATATTCCAGGTGAGGCCTCACCAAGGCCCTGTACAACTGCAGTAAGACCTCCCTGCTCCTGTACTCAAAACCCCTAGCTATGAAGGCCAACATATCATTTGCCTTCTTTAACGCCTGCTGTACTTGCATGCCAACTTTCAATGACTGATGTACCATGACACCCAGGTCTCGTTGCACCTCCCCTTTTCCCAATCTGCCACCATTCAGATAATATTCTGCCTTCGTGTTTTTGCCTCCAAAGTGGATAACCTCACATTTATCCACATTATACTGCATCTGCCATGCATTTGCCCACTCACCGAACCTGTCCAAGTCACCCTGCAGCCTCTTAGCATCCCCCTCACAGCTCACACTGCCACCCAGTTTAGTGTCATCTGCAAACTTGGAGATATTACACTCAATTCCTTCATCCAAATTGTTAATGTATATTGTAAAGAGCTGGGGTCCCAGCACTGAGCCCTGCGGCACCCCACTAGTCACTGCCTGCCATTCTGAAAAGGACCCTTTTATCCCGACTCTCTGCTTCCTGTCTGCCAACCAGTTCACTATCCACGTCAGTACATTACCCCTAATACCATGTGCTTTAATTGTGCACACCAATCTCTTCTGTGGGACCTTGTCAAAAGCCTTTTGAAAGTCCAAATATACCATATCCACTGGTTCTCCCTTGTCCACTCTGCTAGTTACATCCTCAAAAAATCCCAGAAGATTTGTCAAGCATGATTTCCCTTTCAAAAATCCATGCTGACTTGGACCGATCCTGTCACTGCTTTCCAAATGTGCTGCTATTTCATCTTTAATAACAGCGCATTTGGAAATCGTTAGTCCCACTCCCCCGCTTTTTCTCCACATCCCTGTAATTTTTTCTCCTTCAAATATTTATCCAATTCCCTTTTGACGGCTATTATTGAATCTGTATCCACCACCCCATCAGCCAGTGCATTCCAAATCCTGACCACTTCTTGTGTAAAAAGCTTCTCCTCGTGTCCGCTCTGGCTCTTTTGCCGATCACCTAAAATCAGTGCCCTCTCTTTATCGACCCTTCAGCCATTGGAAACAGTTTCTCTTTATTTACTCTATCTAAACCCTTCATGATTTTGAACACCTCTATCAATTCTCCTCTTAGCCTCCTCTGCCCTAAGGAGAACAATCCCAAGCTTCTCCAATACCTGTATATCCATAAAACTGTAATCCTCACTCCTGGAACCATTCTAGTAAATTTCTTATGTACCCTCTCCAAAGCCTTCACATCCTTCCTAAAGTGTGGTGCCCAGAATTGCTCACAATACTCCAGGTGGGGCAGAACTAGTGTTTTAAGGGGAAGCTGGATAAGTACATGAGGGGGAAAGGAATAGTATATGCTGATAGAGTTAGAAGTAGGGTGGGAGGAGGCTCTTAAACACCAGCACAGACAGGTGGGCCGAATGTATTGTTTTTGTGCTGTACATTCCATGTCATTTTATGCACCCCTTTCTCGTCTGATGTCCACATACGCACACTTTTTGGCGAGGTCACTGGAGTCAGAAGTGAAAACCCTGCCGGCTTTCTCTATCGCTCGGGCTATGTTCTGACAATAGTGCCCCTGCTCCTGCCCTGGCTGAAATCAGATAACTCGGCACAGACCAGGAATCAGTCGGCCCAAACTGTCTGTTTCTGTGTTGTACCTTCTATGTGCAGGCATATCTTTAAACCAAATGGAGACACAAGCAAAATGTGATGTGCACTCTCAACAGCAACAACTTGTATTTATATAGTGCCTTTAACGTAGTGAATGTCCCAAGGCGCTTCACAGGAGTATTATGAGAGAAAACAATTTAGCACCGTGCCGCATGTGTAGAAATTAGCACAGGTGACCAAAAGCTTGGTCAAACAGGTAGGTTTTAAGGAGCGTCTTGATGGAGGAAAGAGAGGTAGAGAGGCGGAGAGGTTTAGGCAGGGAGTTCCAGAGGTTGGGGCCTAGGCAACAGGAGGAGCGATTATAATCAGAGATGGTCAGGAGCGCAGAATTAGAGGAGCACAGACATCTCGGGTGGGTTGTGTGGCTGGAGGAGATTACAGAGATGGGGAAGGGTGAGGCCATGGAGGGATTTGAAAATGAGGATGAGAATTTTGAAATCAAGGCGTTGCTTAGTTGGAAGTCAATGTATAACAGCGAGCACAGGGGTGATGGGTGAGCGGGACTTGGTGCGAGTTAGGATATGGGCAGCTGTGTTTTGGATCACCTCTAGTTTACATAGGGTAGAATGTGGGAGGCCAGCCAGGAGTGTGTTGGAATAGTCAAGTCTAGAGCTAACAAAGGTATGGATGAGGGTTTCAGCAGCAGATGAGCTGAGGCAAGGGCAGAGATGGGTGATGTTATGGAGGTGGAAATAGGCAGTCTTAGTTATGCTGCAGATATGTGGTCAACAGCTCGTTTCAGGGTCAAATATGACACCAAGGTTGCGAACAGTCTGGTTCAGCCTCAGACAGAAGTTGGGGAGAGAGACGGAGTCAGTGGCTAGGGAACGGAGTTTGTGGCGGGGACCAAAGATAATGGCTTCAGTCTTCCCAATATTCAATTGGAGAAAATTTCTGCTCATCCAGAACTGGATGTTGCACAAGCAGTTTGACAATTTAGAGACTGTGGAGGGGTCGAGAGAAGTGGTATTGCTTGCACGCTTGCCTGTTCGAGCCTCGAGAGAATGGTTTCCGACTCTACTCCTTTTAAGATTTTCAGTCCGCTGCGAGTCTCTGAAGTGTTGCTGGGCAACCGCAGTGTAATGTGGAGCACCGGGGGCTAATAGAGCGATAACGTTGGGTGGGGGGGGGGGGGGTGTCAGGGACGGATGATACCCTCCATTTCTTTATTGGAACTGCCATGTTCCCTTACTCCTATGTTCTCATATAATCCAACGTGTTCCCTTTCTTTTTATTTGGGTGTTTTGTTTCCCATTGTCTCCCTGAAGCCACTAACCCATGCTGGGCTCCAGTTCCATAAGCACTGGCAGTCTTCCTCGACTTCACCCAAGTTGTGATTTGGCAGGACACAACATGGGGTGAATTCCCATACTTGGCAAATTGCTGCCCAGTGGCACTCTCGCCTTGTCTGCCCTCTCTGGTGGATGTAAAAGATCCCAAGGCCACTATTTCGTAGAAGAGCAAGGGAATTTTTTTTAATTTGTCCCTGGGCTAGGCCAGCATTTATTGCCCATCCCTAATTGCCCTTGAGAAGGTGGTGGTAAGCCGCCTTCTTGAACTGCTGCAGTCCGTGCGGTGAAGATACTCCCACATTGCTGTCAGGGAGGGAGTTCCAGGATTCTGACCCAGCGAAGATGAAGGAACGGCCGATATATTTCCAAGTCAGGATGGAGGGGAACTTGCAGGTGATGGTGCTCTTGTCCTTCTGGGTGGTAGAGATCACGGGTTTGGGAGGTGCTTCCAAAAAAGTCCTGGCGAGTTGCTGTCGTGCATCTTGTAGACGGTGCTCACTGCAGCCACGGTACGCTGGTGTCCAGGCTAATATTTATCCCTCAACCGACATAACTAAAAAAAACAAGTGTTCTGGTCAATATCTCATTGCTGTTTGTGGGACCTTGCTGTGCACAAATTAGCAGCTGCATTTTCTACATTACAACAGTGACTGCACTTCAAAAAAAACTTCATTGGCTGTAAAGTGCTTTGAGATGTCCTGAGGACATGAAAAGAGAGAAAGCGAGAGAGCATAAGAGTAATGTAACTGGATGTTTATGCACCAGTTTGTAGCACTGTGATCAGTCTTGCACTACAGGACTCAGGGCTTCATCATGAGTTTGGAATTCAATCACATGGTTGATTTAGGGATGAGCATTTTGGCCAGCATTCTGTCTCCTGCAATCCAAGGCCACTGTTGAAAGTTGCGGGCAAGTGGACACTTGGGGCTGGAAATTAGCCTGATGGTTTTTTGAGGCGTTAATGTCAGGAGGTGGATAAATCTAGCACTGGGAAATGGTTTGCGTCGGCAGCCAAAAGATTCAGCAGCTGTGCACTGACAATGAAGTGGAGCACTAAAGGAAGCTTTTCACACTTCTGTTAGGGCGCTAGTCCGGGTGTGCATCTGAATATCCTGAGCTAAAGAGCCGGCTTCGTAGCGCCCTAAGAGAGGCCTCACTGCAAAAAAAAAATCAGAACAAAAAACACAAAAATATACTTCCTTTTTTTTTTACTCACCCCAAATAAAGTTCAATCGCAAAAAGGATAAAAAAAACAATCACACTTACCTCATACAGTCATACCTTCCCTCACCGCCGTCAGGACAGCTCTGACCACCAGCTTTCTCTGGCGGGGTCACTACGGGGCGCTACAGCTTCAGCGCAAAACAAATTTTGAAAGCGGGTTGATACCGGGGGGCGTTGTACACTGGCGCGTCGCTCCAGGGCAATACTCCTCTGCGCTGCCGGTACCGGCACACTGAAATCGCCGAGCGGCGTGAATACCGGCGCTCGCGGCTGCCGGCCCTTTACTGCCCCTGTTCCGACCCTCACGAGGGGCTGTATCCCAGCGAATTTCTAGCCTGCAGACGGGAATGTGGCTGGCTGCCTTGAAACAGTGCAAGTCATCGATGCTTTCAGGAGACGAGAGAGGGGGAAGTTTAATGGGGAAAAAATTGGATCGAGGGGAAAAGGAGAAGGGAATGCATTGGAAACCTTAACAACTTGAATAATTGATACCTCCACAAAACACAGAAGTGTGAAAAGACAAGCTGCTGTTTCAAGTGTTGGGTTAAGGCGAGGTGAGAGGGGAATCGGAATTTGCAGGTGTAGTGTGCACAGGCCCCAGGGGTGCAAGGCAGGAATTCATCACAACATAAAAGGGGAAGGAAATATGAGAGCATCAAACATTGAAAATATTACTGCTTTGGGTTTGAAGCAGCTTTTGGCTCCGATCCTTGTGTACACCTTACAGATCAGTGTGTGCTGAACAGATCTGCAAAACTAGACTGCACGGGGTCATTTTGATTTTCTACTGAAGTCAAGGGAATAAAAATTGGGAGAGATGTAAAACGGGCGGATTCACTATCACCTGTTTTACACTATCGCATAAAGTCAAAATTACTCCCAACATGGGTAAGTTCCTCAAATATGTTGGTTCAATGTCCATATTTGACAGATACGAAAACAACCTTGGTTAGAACACACTTAAAGTACTGCGTTCAGCTCTGGTTGCCATATTATAAAAGGGATATAGAGGCACTGGAGAGTGTGCAGAGAAGATTTCCAAGGCTGATACCAGAAATGCGAGGGTAGACATATCAGAAAAGGATGAACAGGCTGGGTCTCTTTTCTCTTGAAAAAAGAAGGCTGAGGGGTGACCTAATAGATACTTTCAGGAGACGAGAAAGGGGGAAGATTAATAGAGGTCTTTCAAATTATGAAAGGTTTTGGGAGTAGATACAGAGAGAGTGTTTCCACTTGTGGGGCAAAGCGTAACTAGAGGCCATCAATATAAGAATAGTCACCAAGAAATCCAATAGGGAATTCAGAAGAAAATAATTGACCCAAAGAGTGGCGAGAATGTGGAACTCGCGACCACAGGGAGTAGTTGAAGCAAATAGTATAGATGTATTTAAGGGGAGGCTATACAAGCATATGAGGAAGAAAGGAATAGAAGGTTACGCTGATAGATTTAGATGAGGAAAAAGGGAAGGAGGTTCGAGTGGAGCTTAAATGGCGACATGGACTGGTTGGGCCGAAGAGCCTGTTTCTGTGCCGTTTATCCTATGTAATCCTATGTAACAACTTACATTTATACAGCACCTTTAATGCAGTAAAACCTCCCAAGGCACATCATAGGAATGTAAATCGGACAGAATTTGACACCGAGCCATTTAAAGAGATATTAGGACAGATGACCAAAAGCTTGGTCAAAGAGGTAGGTTTTAAGGAGTGTCTTAAAAGAGAAGGGAGAGGTAGAGAGGCGGAGAGGTTTAGGGTAGGAATGCCAGAGCTTAGGGCCCAGGCAGCTGAAGGCCACCAATGGTGGAGTGATTAAAATGCGCAAGAGGCTAGAATTGGAGGAATGCAAATATCGTGGGGGGTTGTAGGGCTGGAGGAGATTACAGAGATAGAGAGGGGCGAGGTTGTGGAGGGATTTAAAAACAAGGATAATAATTTTAAATTTGAGGCGTTGCAGGACTGGGAGCCAATGTAGGTCAGCGAGCAAAGGAGTGATGGGTAAACGGGACTTGATGCGAGTAAGGGCAGGGGCAGACGAATTTTGCATGTATTTCTAAATGAAAACTTTTTTTTTAAAGAATGTTTTAATATGACTCCATTAATGATTCTGAACATTGTTTTGTTTCACACCGAATATAGGAGATATTTACCATGGGATCTTTTACTTCCACCTGGAGGGCAGACAGGGTCTCAGTTTAACATCTCGTCTGAAATATGACACCTCTGACAGTGCAGCACTCCCTCAGTACTGCACTGAAGGTGGACAAAAGATCCTATGGCATTTTTTGAAGAATAGCAGGGGCAGCCATCCCTTCAGTTGTCTAGGCCCCAAGCTTTGGAATTTGCTCCCTAAATCCTTCTGCCTCTCTACCTCTCTCTCATCCTTTAAGACGCTCCTTAAAAACCTACCTGCCACCCCGCCTAACGTCTGCACCTCTGGTTCGGCATCAAATTATTGTCTGATGACACTCCTGCGAAGCGCCTTGGGATGTGTACAAGGTTAGAGGCACTATAGAAATGCAAGTTGTTGAACCCACTAGGAGTCAACACCTTTAGGAGATGAAGGGAAGAAAATCAAATGATCTTGCGGGCGCACCACACGCACGCAATAGAGGAGAACGAAAAGCTAATAAGGAGCAGTGTACAGAAGGCATGGAGCTGGCAATCACATCTCCTGACAAATAGCATGTCATCTGCTCAGCTTGAGACACCAGGGTCAAAGGTGGTTGGCAAGACGGAGCATTGTGAAATCCATTTTGAAAGGAGTTTGAACTGATTTAAGAAAATTTTTTTTTTTCAAAGAAACATAGAAAATTACGACACAGAAGGAGGCTATTTGGCCCATCGTGTCCGTGTCTGCTACCCAGTCTAATCCCATCTTCCAGCACTAGGTCTGTAGCCCTGCAGGTTACGGCATTTCAGGTGCACATCCAAGTACTTTTTAAATGCGATGAGGGTTTCTGCCTCTACCACCCTTTCCGGCAGTGAGTTCCAGACCCCCACCACCCTCTGGATAAAGAAATCTTTCCTCATCTCCCCTCTAATCCTTCTACCAATTACTTTAAATCTATGCCCCCTGGTTGTTGACCCCTCTGCTAAGGGAAATATGTCCCTCCTATCCACTCTATCTAGGCCACTCATATTTTTATACACCTCAATTAAATCTCCACTCAGCCCCCTTGTTCCAAAAAAATAACTCCAGCCTATTCAATCTTTCCACATAGCTAAAATTTTCCAGTCCTTGCAACATCCTCGTAAATCTTCTTTGCACCCTCTCGAGTGCAATCACATCCTTCCTATAATGTAGTGACCAGAACTGCACGCTAGCTGTTGCCTAATTAATGTTGTATACAGTTCAAGCATAACCCTCCTGCCCTTGTATTCTATGCCTTGCCTAATGCCTTCTTAACTTTACATTAACTGGTGAAGGAGATTGGGAGGGGTTGTGATTTCAGGCTATTTTTCTGATTTATCATGCCGTGTGCTGTCACCTTTCTGCCCCTCTCCTCCCTCTGCCCGGAGAGAAGGTACTGATGCTGGGAGCAATCCAGCAGGTGCTGGCAGGATTCCAGGCGGCCATTGTTTCATCTGGCCTGGGTGACGCATCCCAAGGCCATGTGGTTGCTAGGCGTGTCTCCATGTGAACGGGATGACCCGGCTGGATTACAAGGGCTCAGTTCACTTGCATCATTTACTGGTCATCTCTCACTATGTGCCAGGGATGGGTTATTGAGTGCCAGGAGCGAGTGAAGGGCTGCTGTCATTGGCCCGTCCCCCCCTGGTACTTTACTAGGGGGGATGGGGATGGACATTAGGCAATGGGCAGGGGGCCAAAAGGCAAAGTGGCACTGGGCACTGGGTAGTGTAATGTATGCACCTGTGAGTATGCTCACAGGTTTGTCAAGCTGTTGCATTGTGAGTGGCTTAGCCAATCACGTGGTGTTCACTGTTGTGTTCAGACTCTATTTGTTTGTTACAGGACACTAGACAGGCATTAGGACCCTGCGGCAGCTAGTCACACACTGCTGGTCCATGCTGGTTTTGGAACACCATTTTGGGAGTTGCTATAAAGGACACAGTTACATTACTCCTGTTGCAGTTAGTTAGTATGTTTATTTACGTACACAACATAATTTGGCGATGAGGATGAATCAAATTAACCTCCCTACTCACGCCCCCCCCCAACGCCCCCCCCCCCCCTTTCCTCTCCACACCCGGGGACCCTCCAATCCCATGGCCGAGATGGATAAAACGTTTTTCTACATACATCACAGCGTGGGTTAGACGGTGACAACGGAACACCAGCTTGCCGCCGTGCAATACATATCCATTGCACCGAAGGCCAACGTATTTTTGGCCAAATCGAAGACACGGAGTCCTACGACAAAGCGATAAGTACCCTAGAGAATTATTTTGGGTCAAAGAAAAGTATCATGATGGAGAGATACAAATTTCGTTAAAGGGGGCAAGGGAACGGTGAACCAATCAAACAGTACATCATTTATTTCACTGACTGAACTAACCGCTACGTGTAACTTTGGAGCACTCACAGAGGAAATGATCAGGGATCAAATTATTGAGAAACAACGATTCCTTGCATTTGGGAACACTTGCTAATGGAGGTTGACAAATTGATTTTGGACAAAGCAACTAATTTGGCGATCCAAATCGAATAGGTGCTTTCCGATTCAAAAGCGATCAGATCCCCTGCTCCCCCTGTGCAGCAGACTACAGCTACAGCCCATGTGCAAGGCATTTGTCCAAAGCGGAAATCACAGCAGAGACCCAGGGCTAGTAATAACCCACCCACTACAGATCGCGGGCCTAACTTCCACCGCTTTAACTGTGGGGACAAATCATATTCAGCAAAGAGTCCTAACTACCCTGCACGTGGGAAACGATGCTCTGCATGTGATAAAATGAACCATTTTGCTAGTGTCTGTCGCTCATCGCAGCATTTTCGACATGTGGACAACCCAGATAGTGATGAACCCAGTATGGTTTACACCTTTAGTGACATTTCGCACATTGGTCTGGGCGAATTCAAGGACTGTGATGTAAACATTGATGGCACGCCCATCTGCCTCCTCACTGACCTTGGAGCCAAAGTCTCCATATTGAGCGAGGCTGTGTACAAAACCCACTTCACGCACTGTCAACTGCAGCCCGCAACTTCCACTCAACATGCGTACACTGACTACAAAATTGAGGTACTTGGGGTCATAGCTGTCCCGATATACTACAAGGACATATAACATTGGAGAACCTTTTCTTTCATGTCGCGAAGGGATGAAGCCTCATGGGTGTTGACCTTTTTGACAAACTTGGGTTCAGTTTACGACCCAACCGGCACACCTGTGTACATGGTGGACTTTGACAAGCAGTATCCCTCAATCGTCACAAGGGTTTGGAGTGACAACAAAATTCTGCCATTGTCCCCACGCTGACCCTTCCGTCAAACCAGTTTCGCAGCGACTTCGCCATCTCCCATTTGCGGTTCGTGACCAAGTATGCACAGAATTAACGCAACTCGAATCTCAGGGAATCATTGAGAGCATCGACTCCTCACCCTGGATCTTGAACTTAGTCATTGCTTGGCGTAAAAATGGGGAGATCCACCGATGCATCGACTTGAAAGAAGTCAACAAGGGCATCATCCCCGATAAGTACCCTCTTCCTACCATCGATGAACTATCTTCAGAATTCCACGGCTCAATAGTTTTTATGAAACTCAGCATGCACCGCAGTTACCTGCAAATACCCCTAGCAGAGGACAGCAAACCGCTCACGGCATTCACGATGGTCTGTATCAGTATCGACGCATGCCCTATGGACAATCTTCTGCACCAAGTGCATTCAGAAGATTGTCACTACTGTGCTAGCAGGCACAGAGGGAGCCCTCAATCTGCTTGATAATATCGTCATCCATGGACGGACAATGGAAGAACATGACCAGGGACTTCACGCAGTTATAGCTAGACTTGCTACACATAACATTACATTTAATGCCGATAAGGGTACATTTGCTGCTGGAGAAATAAACTTTCTGGGCTACAGAGTCACAGCACAACAACATTGATGCGATCCAGCGAATGAACTTTCATCATTCCTCGGCACTTGCAACTTCTATCTGAAGTTCGTCCCACGCTATGCGCACATTGCTGAATCACTTCACAAGTTGCAGTGCAATGACGTCCCTTGGGAATGGACAGATTCCCAGGTTCACGAATTCACCACACTTAAGGACAAAATCACATCCCCCCCTTATCCTCGTGTACTTTAATCCGAATGCCACTATGTAATGGATTTACGGCCTGGAACGCCCAATAACCTTCGCCTCTCGCACGCTCTCATCTGCAGAACGTAAATACTCTACGGGGGAACACGAAGCACTCGCTTGCATCTTCGCATGTGAACGCTGGCACATCTACCTCTATGGCATGAAATTTACCCTCCGTATGGATCACCAAGCGCTAACTACACTTCTCGCTACAACTGGATCTGGGCACAGACCACTACGAATCAGCCGATGGTCAGATCGTCTTCATCAGTATAATTTTGATGTACAATACATCACTGGCAGTCGCAACCACGTAGCTGACATGTTCAGCCGCTCGACACCTGCTTCGGGCTCTGGTGCTGACTTGTTCACAGATGACGACACGTCACGTCGATCATCACTCAGTCCATCAGAAACCTTGTCTCCTGCGACGAACTCAAAACCGAATCACAGTGTGATGCTACGTGTGTCACTTCCTCCAGACTGAGTGGCCTTAGCAAATTCCAGAAGACCTTCCACAGACTTCGCGATGAATTTTCTTTTTGGAACGATGGCTGCCCAGCTCGTGGTGATAGAGCAGGGATTCCCAAGTCACTTCAACAGCGCGTTCTCTCATTGGCACACGATGGACACCCTGACATTGTCCGCATGAAGCAGCGATGTCACGATTCAGTATGGTGGCCTGGGATTGACACTCGCATCGAGGAGTTTGTCTCACACTGCGAAGTATGCAGTCTGAACGAAAAGGCCACAAACATCCAACCAGCGCCAATGAAACCCATTCCATGGCCACAAAGACCATGGCAACAACTTCAGTTGTATATCTTCTAGTTGAAGCAGCTCCACAACACCAGCGTTTCCTTGTTGTAGTACATGACCAGCATTCCAAATGGCCAGAAATCACTACAACAAGTTCAGTGACCTCATCAACGATCGTCACTATTCTGCAGCATATGTTCACGAATGGGGCCTCCCACAGGTCATAATCACTGACAATGGACCACAGTTTGTGTCTGACCAGTTTGCGGATTTCCTCACACGTCATGCTATTGAGCATTGCCTTACTGCTCGGCACAATCCTCAAAGCTATGGAGGTGTTGAGCGATTTCACCGCGTCATCAAAGAGGGTTTGAAAGCCAACCTTGCAGCAGGCCAAACATTCGACAAAGGGGTTCAAACCATTCTCCGCACATATTGGTGGACAAAGCACTCGTTAACGGGGAAGACACCAGCTGAGCTCATGATTGGGCGGAATCTTTGCTGGCTACTGGACATTCTCAAACCCCCAGCCAAATCTAGCGCAAAGATTACCATACTCGCATCCCAGATTTCGGAACAGCAATGAAAAGCAAAGTCGTACACTGACACTGACTCAAAACCTCCAACTGAAGAACGGAGATTGGGTCAGACCGTAGTCATAAGCTCGTATCTTCACTTTCGCTTCCAAAAACAAATCAGGCAAAAGTTCAGCCCTCATATCTATAAGCTCAATGATGGAACTCGATGGAACGCTCCCAACTGAGTCTGACCCCAACTCACAGGCCAACAGACCAGCAGGATGGAACAGAGGCACCGTTCTGTTTCCCAACCCAAAACCTCGATCAAACACCGTAAGCTCCATCCCGGTCTCAGCGTATCAGAACACGGCCTGGCTATCTCAAGGACTTTGTTCATAGACTGTGTTTTCAAAAGGGGTGAAATATATTGCGTTCATACTCTATTTGTTTGTTACAGGACACTAGACAGGCATTAGGACCCTGCAGAAGCTATTGTCATACTGCTGTAAACATGCTGGTTCATGTTGGTTTTGGGACACCATTTTGGGAGTTACTATAAAGGACAGTTAGTTACATTACTCCTGTTGAAGTTAGTCTGTTTATTTACGTCCACAACATTACTCAATAAAACCTCAGTCAGTTGGGTCTAGGCCACCCACGATGAGGTATGCAGTTGTGAGCCTAGTGGATGAACTGGTAATGTGTTGGGTGATTGTAAAACCTCTGTTAACAAACCAACGAGTTATTAATAGCAACGAGTTGCTATGAATTCTTAAACAAAAACCCATGAAGCAAATACATTATAGATAGCACTGGGGCTAGTGGAGGTTCAGAGGTTACGGGGAGCAAAGGGCAAGGGTGGCTGAATTTATTTTTAAATTAGATGGTCACTGTTCCTTCAGTGACCATTCTAACAGGGTGCTGTGTGACTGGAGCACTACTCAGGTGAACGCCTCATTTAAATACTACCCGTGGAATCTAGCACACAATTTGTGCACTGGCTCCTGGTCCCTTAGCGACTGCTGGCTTCATTAGGGCACACTTAGTGCCTTTTAGGCCTTAGATGCCAAAACTGCTCCTTTTCTGCTCTAGAACATTGCTCGCTTGAGCTCTTTCCTCTCCCCCTTTGCCAGCAAAAGTTTAATCGATTACTATACCGCTCTCAATAACTTCTCTGCTCACTGGTCTCCCCTCCACTCCCATTAATTCAGAGTCGGCAAAGACCCCATTCCTTGCCAAACTCCAGTGGCTCCCTGTTCTCCAGGGGCTTCAGAGCTCTCGTCCTCATTTTCGAATCACTGGGTAGCACTCTCGCCTCTGAGTCAGAAGGTTGTGGGATCAAAATCATGAGGGGTCTAGACAGAGACAAACTGTTCCCATTGGCAGAAGGGTCGAGAACCAGAGGACACAAACTTAAGGTGATTAGCAAAAGAACCAAAGGCGACATGAGGAAAAACTTTTTTACACAGCGAGTGGTTAAGATCTGGAATGCCCTGCCTGAAATGGTGGTGGAGGCAGATTCAATTGTGGCTTTCAAAAGGAAATTGGATAAGTACTTGATGGAAAAAAATTGCAGGGCTACGGGGAAAGGGTGGGGGAGTGAGACTAGCTGAGGTGCTCTAGCAGAGAGCCGACATGGGCTCAATGGGCAGAATGGCCTCTTGTGCTGTAACCAGTCTAGGATTCAGTCATAGACAGGCTAAGTGAGTGGGAAAAAATTTGGCAGATGGAGTATAATGTCGGAAAGTGTGAGGTCATGCACTTTGGCAGAAAACATCAAAGAGCAAGTTATTATTTAAATGGAGAAGGATTGCAAAGTGCCGCAGTACAGTGGGACCTGGGGGTACTTGTGTATGAAACACAAAAGGATAGTATGCAGGTACAGCAAGTGATCAGGAAGGCCAATAGTATCTTGGCCTTTATTACAAAGGGGATGGAGTATAAAAGCAGGGAAGTCTTACTACAGCTATATAAGGTATTGGTGAGACCACACCTGGAATACTGCGTGCAGTTTTGGTTTCCATATTTACGAAAGGATATACTTGCTTTGGAGGCAGTTCAGAGAAGGCTCACTAGGTTGATTCCGGGGATGAGGGGGTTGACTTATGAGGAAAGGTTGAGTAGTTTGGGCCTCTACTCACTGGAATTCAGAAGAATGAGAGGTGATCTTATCGAGACGTATAAGATTATGAGAGGGTTTGACAGGGCGGATGCAAAGAGGATGTTTCCACTGATGGGGGAGACTAGAACTAGAGGGCATGATCTTAGAATAAGGGGCTGCCCATTTAAAACAGAGATGAGGAAAAATTTCTTCTCTCAGAGGATTGTGAATCTGTGGAATTCGCTGCTTCAGAGGACTGTGGAAGCTGGGTCATTGAATAAATTTAAGACAGAAATAGACAGTTTCTTAATCGATAAGGGGATGTGAGGAGCGGGCAGGGAAGTGGAGCTGAGTCCATGATCAGATCAGCCATGATCTTATTAAATGGCGGAGCAGGCTCGAGGGGCCGTATGGCCTACTCTTGTTCCTATTTCTTATGTTCTTATGAAGCTCCACTACAAAGACTTGAACACAAAAATCTAAGCTGGCATTCCAGTGCAGTACTGAGGGAGTGTTGGACAAGTCAGAGGTGCTGTTGTTCAGATGAGCTGTTAAACCCTGTCTGCTCTTTCAGGTGGACATAAAAGATCCCATGGCACTATTTTTGAAGAAGAGCAGGGGTGTTATTCCCAGTGCCCTGGTCAATATTTATCCTTCAACCAGCATCACTAAAACAGATTATCTGGTCATTATCACATTGCTGTCTGTGGGACCTTGCTGTGTGCACAATGGCTGCCACGTTTCCTATATTACAATAGTGACTACACTTCAAAAAGTACTTAATTGGCTGTAAGTGCTTTGGGACTGAGGTTGTGAAAGGCGCTATATAAATACCAGTCTTTCTTTTTTCAAATCTTTCCACGGCCCATTCCCGGGGGTCTTCACCAGGTGTGTGTCCCAGCTTGCTGCCTCCCCTCCTCCACCGTGTCTGGATTACTGTTTGTTCCCCAGTCCGCCATCGGTGGCCAGTCTTTTAGCTGCTATGTCCCCAGCCCTTTGTTGAAAAACCTCTGAGAGACCTATCTCTTCGCTTGTGCTTTGAGGGAGCTTGAAGTAGCTCCGGGGCATTCTTTCACTGTTATGAGGAGACTTTGACAACCCATTCTGCAGCAGCAGCTTGCATTTATATAGCGCCTTCAATGTAATACAACATCCCAAGGTGCTTCACAGGAGCGTTATCAGAAAAAAATTGACACCGAGCCACAAACTAGGATCGGTAACCAAAAATTGGTCAAAGAGGTAGGTTTTAAGATATGTCTTAAAGGAGGAGCGAGATAGAGGTGAAGAGGATTAGGGAGGAACTTCCAGAGCTTAGGGCCTAGTCAGCTGAAGGCATGGCTGCCAATGGTGGAGCGATGGAAATCGGGGCTGTGCAAGAGGCCAGAATTGGAGAAATGCAGAGTTCTTGGAGGGTTGTAGGGCTGAAGGAGGATACAGAGATAGGGAGGGTGAGGCCACGGTGTGCAAAGTCTACCATGTAGTGGTTGTGAATTATAGATCTCTAGTACTTGGAAAAGGTATAACTCATTTTGATCAATGCAATAGTGTCTGTTTTACCTGTAAGGGAGAACCAGTAGCAAAGCAGTGAGGCCATTAAAAGCTGAAGGTGCCTTTTGGGCTACATATCATTAATGAACAGGTAAATCAATTGACTGAAATAATCTGTTATCCAAAACAGGCCAAATGTGTTGAAAGCAGTGCAGATTTATTGAAATATGTTGAAGCCGGTGTAGTTTAATTAATGTTTTTTCCGAAGTTGGGAATGCCAGATTCACATCAGGATTGTGCTGGAAAGTGGAACTGTCCCCCCACCGAGGGATTGTGCCTTTGGGTGGCAGGGCGGTGGACTAGCCACAAGTGGGGCTTTTGAAACGGAATCACATTTAACAGTGAATTGAACACTCGGAAGAAGAACATGGTTAGAGAGTACGGGGAAAGGGCACGTAAATGAGATTACAGTGGGCAGGTCTGATGTAGCACTGACAGCAACCCAGGTGTGCCGGGCGGAAATGTCTACATTCACTCCCTCCACTACTGGCGCAGTGCGTACCATCTCTAAGATGCACTTCAGCAACTCGCCATGACTTCTTTGACAGCACCTCCCAAACCCGCGACCTCTACCACCTAGAACACCATCACCTGCAAGTTCCCCTCCAAGTCACACAACATCCTTACTTGGAAATATCATCATCATCGTAGGCAGTCCCTCGAAATCGAGGAAGACTTGCTTCCACTCTAAAAGTGAATTCTTAGGTGGCTGTACAGTCCAATACGTGAACCACAGTCTCTGTCACAGGTGGGACAGACCGTGGTTGAAGGAAAGGGTGGGTGGGGAGTCTGGTTTGCCGCATGCTCCTTCCGCTGCCTGCGCTTGTTTCCTGCATGCTCTCGGTGACAAGACCCGAGGTGCTCAGCGCCCTCCCGGATGCTCTTCCTCCACTTAGGGCGATCTTTGGCCAAGGACTCCTAGGTGTCGGTGGGGATGTTGCATTTTATCAAGGAGGCTTGGAAATATATCGTCCGTTCCTTCATTGTCGCTGGGTCAAAATCCTGGAACTCCCTCCCTGACAGCACTGTGGGAGTACCCTCACCACACGGACTGCAGCGGTTCAAGAAGGTGGCTCACCACCACCTTCTCAAGGACAATTAGGGATGGGCAATAAATGCTGGCCTTGTCAGCGATGCCCACATCCCCTGAACAAATATTTAAAGAAAAGAATTGATGGAAAAGGGAGGAACAGTAAAGATAGTGGCCCAAAGCACAGAGTGCAGATTCTTGCAGTGACGGATTGAGTTCTTGAGGATGTAATGAAATCCTTTCATGAAATTCCTTGGCGTGTTCATTTTTGCCATCTCCCCGAGGACAGACATGCGCTTGGGAACGAGCTCTCACCAATTTACAGTTGCCGTGCTAACACTGCCGCAGATCACGATGTAACCTTGGTGACCTGTCGGCTGAGATTGTTCTTTTCTACAGTACAGGGGTAGTTTTTTCAACAGAGACCGATTCATGACAATGTTCTCATTCTATATTGGGAACAAAGGCCCAGTAATCTAATATTTAGAGATGATCCCAGGGGGAATGTGAGCTCAACTGTGGACATATCAAACCCAATACAATAGCACCCCAATCTTACAAGCAGAGGGTCAATATTTATTTCCTCTCTGACACCCACCCCCCTTGCAGTGCGAGCGTTGGGTGCACAGCCGCCTTTGTTCTCCCTCTTACTCTGTAAGTGTAAAGAGTATGCCACTGGGATGTCCCTGTGAGGTCCTGGCTTGCTGCAGATGAATGACAGGATAATAAGAGAAGAGAGGGAAATATGGCACAACGCTGTCCCTTGGCTCCGACGGCCGCCACTCTCCCCTGCGCCCCTTTCAGGGGGATTCCAGTGGTGAGCCACCTCGCTTTCGCTGTCTGTCACCACCTCCTGCAAAGCCCGAAGTTCTGTGTTGAGCTGATGTATGTTAAAGAGGTGGGCACATGGAGGTCAAAGCCCATTGTAACTGAGTAATTGGTGGGAAATGAGCCTAGTCTAAACTTCCATGTTGGGAAAGTTGTGTCTTACTGGTGTGGCTTCGCCTCTGGTGCTCAATCAGACTTTGGGCCAATGATGTGTATGGGCCAGCTTTACAACACCACGACAACAACAACTTGCATTTACATAGCATCTTTAACATAGTAAAACATCCCAAGGTGCTTCACAGGAGTGTAATCGGACAAACATTTGATACCGATACATAAGGAGATATTAGGATAGGTGACCTGACCAAAAGCTTAGTCAAAGAGGTAAGCTTAAAGGATCATCTTAAAGGAGGAGAGAGAAAGAATCAGAGAGGTTTAGGGAGGGAATTCCAGAGCTTAGGGCCAAGGCAGGTGAAGACATGGCCACCAATGGTGGAGCGATAAAAATCGGGGATATGCAAGAGGCCAGAATTGGAGGAGCGCAGAGATCTAGGAGGGTTACAGAGATAGGGAGTGGGAGTGGAGAGATTTGAAAACAATATTAGAATCGAGGGGTGCTGGGCCGGGAGCCAATGTAGGTCAGCGTGCACAGGGGTGATGGGTGAGCGGGACTTGACTGCAGGAGGTTGCAGCGATAGGAAGGGGCAAAGCCATGGAGGGATTTAAACGTGAGGTTGAGGTTAAATCAATTGACCCATTGCTGGGAGTTGGGTGGGTGGAGAATCAAATTATTGGAGAGAGAGAGGAATATGTGAATGGTTGCTCACCTGCCCCAGCTCCTGGGTATCAGCACATTACTGCCGAAGAGCCTCAGAGTTTCCTCACACAACGAAGTATCAAATAAATGCTGGGAAATCCTCAGCTCAGAGCAAAGTTCAGCACAAACTGCTACCTGTTTACACCTACTGTTATTCAACCCAAAATGTTTGTGAGAAAGAGCTCAATAAGTTGCCGATGAAGTTCTTATAAAGGGTCGCTGCCAGAGAGGCTAAATGCCTTTCCTCTTTTTAGCTATTGACGGACTTCTTGTGTGTGTTTCCAGCATTTTGTTTTAATTTCCGTTTCCCCAGTGTTCAGTTTTTTATCATCGTCTCTGAAAGCTTGCCATCCTTCATAACGCTACCACAGTCTTGTTTCACCGTCGGTTAGAGGGTTGCCAACTCTGGCTTGTTGTAATCTGGAGGTTTCATCACATGACTTCCTTTCTCCAATTGCCCCAACCGCGCATACCTCATTGAACTCATCCACCGGGGAGAACTCCCCTGCTCTTCTTTGGGATCTTTTAAACCTGAGAAGACAGACGGTTCCTCGGCTTAACGTCTCATCTGAAAGACGGCACATCCGACAGTGCAGCACTCCCTCAGTACTGCACTGGAGTGTTGGCCTGGATTTCTGTGCTAATAAATGTTAAACTAATAAACGTTATAACTAATAAACTAAAGTGTTGAAAATGATTTTCTTTTAAATACCTCTTTTGATTTTGCTCGCAGCAGTGTACTAGAGATTAATCTTCAATTGCTGGAAACTCCAGGACAGTCCAGGAGGGTGGTGACCCTACTTCGATATTGGGGTCAAAGTGCCCCATTTGACAGTGAGACCCTTAGACCAGCAGCACTAATGGCAATGTAAAAGCAACTAAGGTGAGGTGGCCCATTTAGCCATTTGGACCTGCCTCTACTAGCAGTGGGGGAGCCAGTGCGGGGTCATGACCTGCCTCCGTTTCGCTCCCAGGAACCTACACTACCTGTCGTTGCCCTCCGGATTTCGCCATCGAGGCGGAGTGGGTCCTGGCTCGGCTTTCGGACTAGGTATATCGGCATTCCACAATTCCGTCCGTTTTCCTCACAAGTCAGGCACATCTCAAGTTCGATCACCTTCCTCCCCTCCCCCGCCCCTCAAATTCAATCACCCTCTTCCCCTGTCCCACCCCCCCCACCCCCACCTCCCAGTCGGCCATACCTAGCTCCGTCACTATCTGCTAGTATCATGGTTCAGTGGGTAGCACTCTCGCATTTGGGTCTGAAGGTCATGGGCTCAAGTCCCACTGCAGAGCATAAAAATCTAGGTTGACACTGCGGTGCAGTACTAAGGGAGTGCTATACTGTCATCTTTCAGATGAGACGTTAAACCGAGGTTCCATCCGCCCTCTCAGGTGGATATAAGAGATCCCAAGGCATTATTTCAATAGAAGAGCAGGGGAGTTCTCCCTGGTGTCCTGGCCAATAGTTATCCCTCAATCAACATAACAAAAACAGATGACTTGGTCATTATCACATTGCTGTTTGTGGGAGCTTGCTGTGTGCAAATTGGCTGCCGCATTTCCTACATTACAACAGTGACTACACTGCATTGGCTGTAAAACGCTTTGGGACGTCCTGAGGTTGTCAAAGGCGCTGTATAAATGAAAGTCTTTCTTTCTTCTCCTGGGTTGAGACTTATTTTGCAGAGGATCGTAACAACCAGCAGGCAGAGTGAAGTTTCTATCCCATCCGTCTAGGGCATGGGTCCCAGATGTTAAAGCAGTGAGGTAACCCACTTTGCTAATCTGGTCCCCATGGCCCAATTTATACAGATTATGACAAAAGTGCTTTCTTTTGAGCAGGGGCCCTCGAGTCCGCCTCTTGGACCTCAGCCAGCACCTCACAGTTTCACTGCACTAATCAAAAAAGAAAGACTCGCATTGGATACAGAGATAAACAGGTGGTTCTGGGGAGAAATCAGGTCATAAGTATTGATTACTTCAGCAAAGAGCTGGCACAGACATGATGGCCGAATGATCTCCTTCTGTGCTGTAATCTTTTAAGGTTCTACAATCCTGTGGATAAGTTTTTCCTACGTTACAACAGGGACTACATTTCCAAACACTTTATTGGCTGTGAAGCTTTGGGACATTCTGAGGTCATGAAAGCCACTATATAAATGAAAGCTCTTTCTTTGTTCTCAGGTGCAGAATTGGCCTTGGCTGTGATATTCCTCCTGGTTGAATACTCACTGGCAAGGGTCTCACATCTGAATGTTGTGCAGGGTTGACTGGCACCTGTGGAACTCTACGTCAGCAAGGTGGTTCGATCTTCCTGCTCCAGCCCTACAACCCTCCGCGTTCACCCAACTCTGGCCTCTTAGCATCCCTCACTTCCTTCATCCCATTGGCTGTTTAGGCCCTAAACCCTGGAATTCTCTCCCTAAACCTATCCGCCTTTTCTACCTCTCTCTCTCCTCCTTTAAGACGCTCCTTAAAAACTACCTCTTTGACCAAGCTTTTGGTCACCTCTCCTAACGTCTGCTTCTCGGTGTAAATTTTTGTCTGATTACACTCCTGTGGGACATTTAACTATGTTAAAGGCACTAAAAGAATGCACAAAGCTGATGTTTTTGTTGCTGAGGGGAGATGGGGGAGAAATTGATAAGGTGAAAGAGAAATATTTTGGCATTGAATACGGACACCCGCCAGAGATACAAGGCTGGGGATCCCTGCAGAACAACTCCACCAGCCAGCACTGAGTATATTCGTTACGCTCACTGGGAGCTGCCATGTTATTTTTAAACCAGCTTACACCGGTAGCTGCTGAGTTTAACAGCATTGCCCATTAACCAGCATGTTAGGGACAGGTTTAAAAACAAAGTAACAGGTCCCTGTGGGTGCTTACATACGAGGATTAGTGTTGTGGGGCGCGTAGAGGTACAATCACGTACTAATTTTCCACCTTAAAGGAAAAGGTTTCCCATCAATATGAAATGAAAAAATAGAAAGGTTTCCAGAGTAAGATTATTTACCAGGCAGCTGAGACAGAATCCACTTGTTTATCCAATGTTTCCCCTTTGCTCCTCCGAACACACTGATTCAACAACAACAACTTGTATTTATATCGGGCCCTGAACGTCCCAAGGCGCTGCAGGGGAGTATTATGAGATTTTAAAAATTGACACCAAGCCGCATCAGGAGAAATTAGGGCAGGTGACCAAAAGCTTGGTCAAAGAGGTAGGTTTTAAGGAGCGTCTTGAAGGAGGAAAGAGAGCTAGAGAGGCGGGGAGGATTAGACAGGGAGTTCCAGAGCTTGGGGCCCAGGCAACAGAAGGCACGGCCACCGATGGTTGAGCGATTATAATCAGGGATGCCCAAGAGGGCAGAATTAGGGGAGCACAGACATCTCGGGGGGGTTGTGGGACTGGAGGAGATTACAGAGATAGGGAGGGGTGAGGCCATGGTGGCCATTTTTTCAGCTACCTAGGCCCTAAGCTCTGTAATTCCCTCCTTAAACCTCTCGACCTACCTCCCTCTCTCTCTTCCTTGAAGATGCTCCTTAAAAGCTACCTCTTTGACTAAGCTTTTGGTCATCTGCCCTAATAACTCCTTAACGCTCCTATGAAGCACCTCAGCACATTTTACTACCTTAAAGGCGCTATATAAATACAAGTTCTTGTTGAACATTGTCTGCTTTCCTTTCCGATCTCCAGCATCCCGCGGAATTTTGCTTTTGTTGTATTGATGGAGGAGCCATTTGGAATTTCAGCCTTGGTTCTTTACATTGTGCGGATCAGGGGGTGGGGGGGGTGGGCGATAATGAAGTGTGAATGCCCTGCTCCTGACCGAGCCTGTATCACAGCTGAGGCTTCACAGTGACTGTTTCTCCCAATTCCGGAGCTCACAGCAGTTTCACTGGGCTCTCTCGACACATTTTAATGACATTTTGTTTCCCTCAGGTCACTGCTTGTGCCGCTCTAGTCCAAGCGTGGAGGAGATGAGCTGAGCAGACCGCAGTCTGTTGAAAACTGTACCGCAACAGGCAGCAATTTGAAAAGGCACACCATAAGCCAAGGAAGCTTCATTTCATTTTCTCGCCTTTCGCTTATGAGGTGATTAACATTTTTATTTAACATCTGCCGGGTGGATTTCGACGACAGGCTACATATTACAAAGGAAAGAGCAAGGACTTGCTTTTATATAGCGCCTTTCATGACCATCGGATGTCCCAAAGCGGTTTTTTAAAAAATCATTCAGGGGATGTGGCCATTGCTAGCATGGCCGCATTTATTGCCCATCCCTAATTGTCCTTGAGTGGCTTGCGAGGCCATTTCAGAGTCAACCATATTGCTGTGGGTCTGGAGTCACGTATAGGTCAGATCGGGTAAGGACGGCAGAATTCCTTCCCGAAAGGCCATTACTGAACCAGATGGGTTTTTCCAACATGGTCACCATTACGGATACAAGCTTTTTATTCCAGACTTATTTATTAACTGAATTTAAATTCCCCAGCTGCCATGGTGGGATTTGAACTCACGTCTCTGGATCATTAGCCCAGGCCTCTGGATTACTAGTCCAGTAACATCACCACTATGCTACCATTTCAATGAAGCAATTTTGAATTGTGTGGTCACTGTTGTAATCGAGGGAAACATCAAATGAAAACCACGGGGTCAATCTGAGTTGGCGGCTGAACTGTTTTGCCCTTGGTGCGGAGCCGGAAAGATTTAGGCTATTGTTCCGCTCCATAAACCACGCACTTGCCATATCTGGTGGTGGCACAGACCAAGGTGAACGCGTCCTCCCTCACAAACCCGCAGTTTCACATCCATGTCTCCAAGCCTTCGCTCCAAGCTGTCGCACATCATCTCCTGCAGCACTGAGGGAGCGCTGCACTGTCGGAGGTGCCGTCTTTCCGATGAGACGTTAAACCCAGGCCCCGTCTGCCCTCTCGGAGATCCCGTGGAACTATTTTGAAGAAGAGCAGGGGAGTTCTCCTCGGTGTCCTGGTGAACATATATTCAACTCACCCAACAGCAGTAAAACAGATTATCTGGTCATTATCAGATTGCTGTTGGGAGTTTACAAATTGGTTGCCGTGTTTCCCACATTGCGACAGTGACTACACTCCAAAAAGTACTTCATTGGCTGTAAAGTGCTTTGGAGTGTAGTCACTGTCACAATGTGGGAAACTCGTTAAAGGCGCTCTATAAATGCACGTTCGTTCTTTATGAATCCTGAATGTGATTCGTTGAATGCATTGGTTCAGAAATTAAACAGTCCTGAAAAGTACGTCGGGACGACATAAGGAGAGCTAACAAGGAAATGGAAAAACTCAACTGCAAATACTGCTTGTTTTAATATGGAAGGGTTTAACGTATGCCTTCTTGCATGATGATAGGTTGTTGCACAAGCACAAACCATGAGGTTTGTTTGCCAAAACTTGAAGATGGAAAAGGACTTAGATGAAAGAAAAGAAACAGTAGTGAGATAGTTGAGAGATGTTTGGCTGGGGAGATATACAGTGCCCCAGGGATTAACACTGGGACTTATACTGTTTCGAGTCTACGTGCGTGATTTAAAATCAGATACACAATGGCAGTTGGTCATATGTGAAGATGATACTAAATTGAGTGCGGCTAATCAAGTCTGTTGAGGCAGCTCAGGAATTCCAAAAGGACCTGGACAATATTCGCAAGTGGGTAGAACTATGGCAGCAGAAATTCAATACAGATAAGTGCTAGCTAAAATGGGGGATATAATGAATGGTGTCAAATTAACTGGAGGGAGGATGAAAAAGATCTGAGAGTGATAGTAGACTGACCATAGCCATTCATTGTGGAGCAACAATTAGCAAAGTAATCAGACTGCTGAGCTTCATTGCTCAGGAAGGTGGAAGTTTAAAAAAAAATAAAGCTTCCATTGCATTTGCATTGTGCGCGCCATGAAGGTACAGGGAAGTGAGCTTATTAATGGCCTTTCACCTCAATGCTTTCTTTTTTAACTTGACGTCCAAATCTCTGCTGCCCGTATCCTAACCCGCACCAAGTCCCGTTCACTCCAATTCCGGCCTAAGATCATAAGAACATAAGAAATAGGAGCAGGAGTAGGCCATTTGGCTCCTCGAACCTGCTCCACCATTCAATAAGATCATGGCTGATCTGATCATGGACTCAGTTCCACTTCCCTGCCCGCTCCCCATAACACTTTACTCCCTTATCGCTCAAAAATCTGTCTGTCTCCGTCTTAAATACATTCAATGACCCAGCCTCCACAGTTCTCTGGGGCAGAGAATTCCACAGACTTACAACCCTCTGAGAGCAGAAATTTCTCCTCATCTCAGTTTTAAATGGGCGGCCCCTTATTCTGAGACTATGTCCCCTAGTTTAGTTTCCCCTTTAAGTAGAAATATCCTCTCTGCATCCACCTTGTCGAGCTCCCTCATTATCTTATACATTTCCATAAGATCACCTCTCATTCTTCTGAACTCCAATGTGTATAGGTCCAAGCCACTCAACGTATCTTCATAAGTCAACCCCCTCATCTCCGGAATCAACCTAGTGAACCTTCTCTGACCAGCCTCCAATGCAAGTATACCCTTCCTTAAATATGGGGACCAAAACTATACGCAGTACTCCAGGCGTGGCCTCACCAACTCTTGCGCACTTCCGATTTTCATCACTCCATCATCGTTGGAATGGGGCTACTAGACGTTGCGCATGGGGTTAATGTTGGGAGCAGCATCTTGGCGGTGATGCCATCACAGTTGAATAGCCGACTAAGCCCCAACTGTCCTGCTCACAAGTGAAGACAATACACTGGTTGAGATGTCAGCCATGGCACAGTGGGTAGTGCTCTCAGTCCCGCTCCAGAGACTTATGCACAAAATCTAGGCTGACATTCCCAGTGCAGTGCTGAGGCGAGGTGTAAAATATCCCATGGCACTATTTTGAAGATCTGGTGACCTGGCCACTATTTATCCCCAATCCAAATCACTAAAAAGCAGATTATCTGGTCATTATCACATTGCTGTTTGTGGGAGCTTGCTGTGCACAATTTTGCCGCCACGTTTCCTACATTGCAACAGTAATTACACTTTGGAAGTACTTCATTGGTTGTAAAGCGCTTTGGGACATCAGGAGATAATGAAAGGCTCGATTATAAATGCAAGTCTTTCTTGTTAAGGGGGTGATCAGAACCTGTAGCACCTACAAACACGGATCAGCAGCTTCAGCAAACAATCACCCATCACCCCTGTGCTCGCTGACCTGCTGTGGCCTCCTGATCTGGCAGCACCTCGATTTAAAAATTCTCATTTTGTTGTTTTCAAATCTCTCTGTAATCTGCTCCAGCCCCATAACCCTCTGAAATCTCTGCGCTCCTCTAATTCTGGCCTCTTGCGCATCCCCGATTTTAATCGCTTTACCATTGGTAGCTGTGCCTTCAGCTCCCTTGGTCCTAACCTCTGAAACTACCTCCCTAAACCTCTCCACCTCTCTACCTCTTCTCCTTTAAGATACTCCTTAAAGCCTACCTCCACCTGCCCTAATATATCCTTTTGTGACACAGTGTCAAATTTTCTTTGCTAACGCTCCTGTGAAGCGCCTTGGGATGTTTTACTATGTTAAAGGTGCTATATAAATACAAGTTGTTGTTGTTGTTGAGAGGAATGGAGAAGGAAAGGAGCGGTTAATTCCAGTCTACCTCTTGCAACCCTCTTTTCAGAAAAGGTGCTTTTACAATTTGCGCTTGTACAGGTCTGACAGCCGAAGAGCACTGACACTGTTAACATTGTCAGCTGGTCCCACTGACAGAATCGTAGACAGTTGGGATAAGGAGGCCAGTTTTAGCACTGTAGCTAGTCAGCTCGTGGCTCAGTGGGTAGCACTCTTACCTCAGAGACAGAGAGCCCACTCCAGAGACTTGAGCACAGAAATCTAGGCTGACACACCAATGCAGTGCTGAGGGAGTGCCGCATGGTCAGAGGTGGCGACTTTGGGTTGAGACGTTAAACATTAACCCCCATCTGCTCCCTCAGGTGGATGTTAAAAGATCCCATGGCACTATTTCGAAGAAGAGCTGGGGAGTTATCTCCGGTGTCCTGGCTAATAGTTATCCCTCAATCAACACAACAAAAAACAGATTATCTGGTCATTATCACATTGCTGTTTGTGAGAGCTTGATGTGCGAAAATTGGCTGCTGTCTTTCCTACATTACAACAGTGATTACACTTCAAAAAGTATTTCATTGGCTGTAAAGCGCTTTGAGATGTCTGGTGGTTGTCAAAGGTGCTATATAAATGCAAGTATTTTATTTTCTGTAAGTGCAGAGATCTGACACAGAAACACTACCACAACTCAAGGAGAACCAAATGTAAAAACATTTTTTGCATCTTCCACAAAGATGTTCAACGGACTCTTGGCGATCTACGACTCTCACGGACCTTGAGAAGAAGCTAATTGAAGAGCTGCTCAACCCTACTCCTCTCATCAGGTGCAAGGGTGTCATTGCTCCCTTAGTTATTGTGTTCTCTTTCCCTTCAAAATGAAGCCGAGGGGATTAATTATCACTGACGAGGGCTGATCTAATCCTTGAGAAGAGATGACAGCGACTACCTGGGCTGTGAGCCAAGGCCCTTGTCTGCTGAATGGTAGGACTTCAGGAGCCTTGTGATCAGCTGTGTGTACTTTAGTAACCACATCACTGAGCCGTGATGTGAGCACTCGCACCCACTCAAACCTAACTGCAGCAAACTGCCGCGGGCTTAGGGGTGAGGGAATCTCTTGTGCATGAGGATATTGGACGCAGGGTTTTAGCACCGTCTTGCAGTGTGTACAAAATGCAGGCGGCATTCATTCGTCCGCTTGGGGTTTAGGGATTGCTAGATGATAAAAGACCAATGTCCATCCAATTCGCCTTCTACCATCCTGGTAGTTACATGATACAATGAAAGAAAGACTTCACGACCACTGGATGTCCCAAGGCGCTTTACAGCCAATGAAGTACTTTTTGAAGTGTAGTCACTGTTATAATGTAGGAAACGCGGCAGCCAATGTTCACTGTCAAGACTCACACACTGGCCAAGGTACCAGAGAGTACCGGATGCCCATGGAACTCTACCCAGTTAGGAGGGACGTTAGGATCTCACTGGATGGAAGATTGGCCAAATGGCCTTCCTGGGACTGTAATTATTTTATGAGGGAGAATTACCTTCAGTAGTGACGGGAATCATAGAATCATAGAAATTTACAGCACAGAAGGAGGTAATTTCAGCCCATCGTGTTTGAGCCGGCTGACCAAGAGCTATCCAGCCTAATCTCACTTTCTAGCTCTGGGTCCGTAGCCCTGTAGGTTACGGCACTTTAAGTGCACATATAAGTGTGGTAAGGGTTTCTGCCTCTACCACCCTTTCAGGCAGTGAGTTCCAGACCCCCACCACTCTCTGGGTGAAGAAATTACCCCTCATATCTCCTCTACACCTCCCCCCAATTATTTTAAATCTCTGCCAAGGGAAACAGGTGCTTTCTATCCACTCTATCCAGGCCTCTTGTAATTTTATACACCTCAATCAGGTCTCCCCTCAGCCTCCTCTGTTCCAAAGAAAACAGACCCACCATTTCCAATCTTTTTTCATAGCCAACATTCTCCAATCCAGGCAACATTCTTATAAATCTCCTCTGCACCCTTTCCAGTGCAATCACATCTTTCCTGTATCATGGGGATCGGAACTGCACATAGTACTCCAGCTGCAGCCGAACTAGTGTTTTATACAGTTCAAGCATAATCTCCTTGCTCTTGTATTCCATGCCTCGGCTAATAACGGCAAGTATTCCATATGCCTTCTTAACCACCTTATCTACCTGGCTTGCTACCTTCAGGGATCTGTGGACCTGCACTCGAAGGTCGCTTTGTTCCTCTGCACGTTTCAGTGACGTACCATTTGATGTGTATTCCCTTGCCTTGTTAGACCTCCCCAAATGCATTACCTCACACTTCTCCAGATTGAATTCCATTTGCCTGTGTTCTGCCCACCTGTCTAGTACATTGATAGCTTCCTGCTGTCCGCAACGTACTTCTTCATTATCAACCACACGGCCTATTTTAGTGTCATCTGCAAACTTCTTAATCATACCCCCAGCATTTAAATCCAAGTCACTGATACATAACCACAAAAAGCAAGGGACCCAGTACTGAGCCCTGCGGAACTCCACCGGATAAAGCCTTCCAGTCATAAAAATACCCATCAACCATTACCCTTTGCTTACTGCCTCTGAGCCAATTTCGGATCCAACTTGCCACCTTGCCCTGGATCCCACTTTCGTGACCAGTCTGCCATGTGAGACATCAAAAGCTTTGCTAAAATCCATATACACTACATCATACGCACTGCCTTCATCAACCGGCCTGGTTACCTCCTGGAAATCTCAATCAAACTAGTCACACACGATCTTCCCATAACAAATCCATGCTGACTGTCCTTGATTAATCCATGTCTTTCCAAATGAAGATTTATCCTGTCCCTCAGGATTTTTTCCAATAATTTTCTCCCCACCGAGGTTAGGCTGACTGGCCTGTAATTACTCGGTCTAACTGTTTCTCCCTTTTTAAACAAAGATACAACATTAGCAGTCCTCCAGTCCTCTGGCACCACACCTGTAGTCAGAGAGGACTGGAAAATGATGGTCAGAGCCTCTTCATCCGGGCCTGGGGATTTATCCATATTCAAAGCTGCGAAGCCCCTTAATACTTACTCTCGCACTATGTTTATCTTGTCTAATATTTCACACTCCTCCTCCCTCATTGCAAAGTCTGCATCGCCCCTCTCTTTTGTGAAAACAGATGCAAAGTATTCATTAAGAACCTTACCTGTGTCTTCTGCCTCCACACACAGATTACCTTTATGGTCTTTAATAGGCCCCACTCTTTCTCTCGTTATCCTTTTGCTCTTATAAAACATCTTTGGATTTTCCCTGATTTTACTTGGCAACATTCTTTCATGCCCTCTCTTGGCTTTCCTGATACCTTTTTTAATTGCACCCCTGCACTTCTTATACTCCTCTAGAGTTTCTGCAGTATTGAGTTCTTGGTATCTGTCATTGGCTTCCCTTTTTTTCTTTATCTTACCCTGTATGTCCCTTGACATCCAGGGGCTCTAGATTTGTTAGCCCCACCTTTTTTTTTCAGGGAACATACTTGCTCTGTACCCTCAGGATCTTCTCCTTGAATGCCTCCCACTGCTCTGACACTGATTTACCATCAAGTAACTGTTTCCAGTCCACTTTGGCCAAATTCCATCTCAGCTCAGTAAAATTGGCATTACCCCAATTGAGAACTTTTATTCCTGGTCTCCCTTTGTCCTTTTCCATAACTACCCTAAATCTCACTGAATTATGATCACTAACATCAAAATGCTCTCCCCTTCCACCTGACCTTCTTCATTCCCCCAAACCAAGTCCAGAACCACCCCCTCCCTTGTTGGGTTTGTTACATACTGGCTAAAGAAGTTCTCCTGAATGATTTTAGGAATTCCGCACCCTCTGTACCATTCACACTACCTTTTTCCCAGTTAATATTAGGGTAGTTGAAATCCTCCATTATTACAGCTCTATAATTTTTACACTTCTTGAGAGTCTATCGTACACTCCCAGTAGTGTGATCACCCCTTTTTTGTTCTTTCAATTCAACCCATATGCTCTCGTTTTGATGACCCCTCGAACATATCATCCTTCTCACAGCTGTAATTATTTCTTTAATCAATACTGCGCTCCCCCCACCCCCTCCATTTTTACCCCCTCTCTATCCAGTCTGTAAACCCTGTAACCAGGAATGTTGAGTTGTCAAACCTGCTCTTCTTTCAGCGAGGAAACGAGAAAGATAAATTAGAACTTACCATCTTTTACAATTTATACCTAGATGGTGGAGTCGTTTTAATCCTTCCAGGGCAGTGTTAACTCCCATTCCCTCACAACAACAACTTGCAATTATATAGCGCCTGTAATGTAGTAAAGTATCCCAAGGCGCTTTACCTGAGTGTTATTGGACAAACATTGACACGGAGCCACATGAGAAGATATTAATGTTGCCCGTGACTCAGTGGGTAGCACTCTCATTCTCTCAGTCCAAAGGTTACAGAGAAACATATAGAAACAGAGAAAATAGGTACAGTAGTATGCCATTCGGCCCTTCGAGTCTGCACCACCATTCAATATGATCATGTCTGATCCCCTATCTCAACACCATATTCCCACTTTTTCCCCATACCCCTTGATGCCTTTTGTTTCTCGAAATCTATCTATCTCCCTCTTAAATATATTCAGTGACTTGGCCTCCACAGCCTTCTGTGGTTAGAATTCCACACCCTCTGAGTGAAGACATTTCTCCTCATCTCAGTCCTAAATTTCCTACCCCATATCCTAAGACTGTGACCCCTTGTTCTAGACTTCCCAGCCAAGGGAAACATCCTCCCCACATCCAGTCTGTCCAGCCCCGTCAGAATTTTATACATTTCAATGAGATCCCCTCTCATTCTTCTAAACTCTAGTGAATGGATATGATGTAATTGAGATTACGGAGACATGGTTCCAGGGTAACCAAGGCTGGGAACTCAACAGCCAGGGGTATTCAATATTCAGGAAGGATAGACAGGAAGAAAAAGGAGGTGGGCTAGTGTTACTGGTTAAAGAGGAGATTAACGCAATAGTAAGGAAGGATATTAGCGTGGATGGTGTGGAATCTATATGGGTAGAGCTGCGAAACACCAAAGGGCAGAAAACGTTTGTGGGAGTTGTGTACAGACCACCAAAGAGTAGTAGAGAGGTTGGGGATCGCATCAAACAGGAAATTAGGGACGCGTGCAATAAGGGTACAGCAGTGATCATGGGTGACTTTAATCTACTTATTGATTGGACTAACCAAACTGGTAGCAATACTGTGGAGGAGGAGTTCCTCGAGTGTATAAGGGATGGTTTTCTAGACCAATATGTCAAGGAACCAACTAGAGAGCAGGCCATCCTAGACTGGGTCTTGTGCAACAAGAGAGGATTAATTAGCAATCTGGTCATGTGAGACCCCTTGGGGAAGAGTGACCATAATATGATAGAATTCTTCATTAAGATGGAAAATGATACAGTTAATTCAGAGACTAGGGTCCTGAACTTAAAGGAAACTTCAACGGTATGAGACGTGAATTGGCTAGGATAGACTGGCGAATTATACTTAAAGAGTTGATGGTGGATAGGCAATGGCAAACATTTAAAGATCACATGGATGAACTACAACAATTGTACATCCCTGTGTGGCGTAAAAATAAAAAAGGAAGGTGGCTCAACTGTGGCTAACAAGGGAAATTAGGGAAAGTGTTAAATCCAAGGAAGAGGCATATAAATTGGCTAGAAAAAGCAGCAAACCTGAGGACTGGGAGGAATTTAGAATTCAGCAGAGGAGGACTAAGGGTTTAATTAGGAGAGGGAAAATAGAGTATGAGAGTAAGCTTGCAGGGAACATAAAAACTGATTGCAAAAGCTTCTACAGATATGTGAAGAGAAAAAGATTAGTGGAGACTAATGTAGGTCCCTTGCAGTCAGAATCAGGTGAATTCATAATGGGGAACAAGGAAATGGCAGACCAATTGAACAAATACTTTGGCTCCGTCTTCACTAAGGAAGACACGAACGAATAACCTCCTGAAAATACGAGGGGACCGAGAAGGGGGAACTGAGGGAAATCCTTATTAGTCAGGAAATGGTGTTAGGGAAATTGAAGGGACTGAAGGCAGATAAATCCCCAGGGCCTGATAGTCTGCATCCCAGAGTACTTAAGAAAGTGGTCCTAGAAATAGTAGATGCATTGGTGGTCATTTTCCAACATTCCATGGACTCTGGATCAGTTCCTATGGATTGGAGGGTAGCTAATGTAACACCACTTTTTAAAAGAGGGAGAGAGAAAACAGGGAATTATAGACTGGTTAGCCTGACATCGGTGGTGGGAAAATGCTGGAATCAATTATTAAAGATGTAATAGCAGCGCATTTGGAAAGCAGTGACAGGATCGGTCCAAGTCAGCATGGATTTATGAAAGGGAAATCATGCTTGACAAATCTTCAAGTGTTTTTTGAGGAAGTAACTAGTAAAGTGGATAAGGGAGAACCAGTAGATGTGGTGTATCTTGACTTCAAAAGGTTTTTGGCAAGGTCCCACACAAGAGATCAGTGTGCAAAATTAAGGTATTGGGGGTAATGTACTGACATGGATAGAGAACTGGTTGGTAGGCAGGAAGCAAAGAGTGGGAATAAATGGGTCCTTTTCAGAATGGCAGGCAGTGACTAGTGGGGTGCCGCAGGGTTCAGTGCTGGGACCCCAGCTATTTACAATATAATTAATGATTTTAGATGAAGGAATTGAATGTAATACCTCCAAGTTTGCAGATGACACTAAGCTGGGTGGCAGTGTGAGCTGTGAGGAGGATGTTAAGAGGCTGCAGGGTGACTTGGACAGGTTAGGTGAATGGGCAAGTGCATGGCAGATGCAGTATAATGTGGATAAATGTGAGGTTATCCACTTTAGTGTCAAAAATAGGAAGGCAGATTATTATCTGAATGGTGACAGATTAGTAAAAGGGGAGGTGCAACGAGACCTGGGTGTCATGGTACATCAGTCATTGAAGGTAGGAATGCAGGTACAGCAGGCAGTAAAGAAAGCAAATGGCATGCTGGCTTTCATAGCAAGGGGATTTGAGTAGAGGAGCAGGGAGGACTTACTACAGTTGCACAGGGCCTTGGTGAGACCACACCTTGAGTATTGTGTGCAGTTTTTGGTCTCCTAATATGAGGAAGGACGTGGTTGCTATTGAGGGAGTGCAGCGAAGGTTCACCAGAATGATTCCCAGGATGACAGGACTGACATATGAGGAGAGACTGGATCGGCTAGACTTATACTCACTGGAGTTTAGAAGAATGAGAGGGGATCTCATAGAAACGTATAAAATTCTGACAGGACTGGACAGGTTAGATGCAGGAAGAATGTTCCCGATGTTGGGGAAGTCCAGAACCAGGGCACACAGTCTAAGGATAAGGGGTAAGCCATATAGAACCAAGGTGAGGAGAAACTTTTTCACCCAGAGAGTTGTGAACCTGTGGAATTCTCTGCCACAGAAAGTTGTTGAGTCCAGTTCGTTGGATATATTCAAAAGGGAGTTAGATGTGGCCCTTACGGCTAAAGGGATCAGGGGGTATGGAGAGAAGGCAGGAGTGGGGTACTGAGGTTGAATGATTAGCCATGATCATATTGAATGGCGGTGCAGGTTGAAGGGCCGAATGGCCTGCTCCTGCATCTATTTTCCATGTTTCTATGAATACATGCCTAGTCGACCCAATCTCTCCTCATACGACAGTCCTACCATCCCAGGAGTCAGTCTGGTGAACCTTCGCTGCACTCCCTCTATGGCAAGTATATCCTTTCTTAGGTAAGGAGACCAAAACTGCACACAATGCTCCAGGTGTGGTCTCACCAAGGCCCTGTCTAACTGTAGTAAGACATCCTTGCTCCTGTACTCAAATCCTCTTGCAATGAAGGCCAACATACCATTTGCCTTCCTAACTGCTTGTTGCTCCTGCATGTTTGCTTTCAATGATTGGTGTACAAGGACACCCAGGTCCCTCTGTACATTGATATTTCACAAGCTATCACTATTTAAATAATACTGTCTTTATGTTTTTCCTACCAAAGTGGATAACTTCACATTTATCCACGTTATACTGCATCTGCCATGTGTTTGCCCACTTACTCAACCTATCTAAATCGCCTTGCAGTGTCTTTACATCCTCCTCACACCTCACAGTCCCACCTAGTTTTGTGTCATCAGCAAACTTGAAAATATTACATTTGGTTCCCTCATCCAAATCATTTATATATATTGTGAATAGCTGGGGCCCAAGCAATGATCCTTGTGGTACCCCACTTGTCACTGCCCGCCACCCCGAAAAAGACCCGTTTATTCCTACTCTCTGGTTGCTGTTAACCAATTTTCAATCCATGCCAGTACATTATCCCCAATCCATGCCAGTATATTATGCACAATAACCTCTTATGTGGGACTTTATCAAAGGCCTTCTGAAAATCCAAATACACTACATTCACTGGTTCTCCCTTATCTATTCTATCAGTTACATCCTCAAAAAACTCCAGTAGGTTTGTCAAACATGATTTTCCTTTCATAAATTCATGTTGACTTTGTCTAATTCTGTTGACATTATCTAAGTGTCCCGTTATCACATCCTTTATAATAGACTCTACTGATGTTAGGTTAACTGGTCTGTAGTTCCCTGTTTGCTCCCTCCCTCTTTTTTAAATAGTGGGGTTACATTTGCCACCCTCCAATCTGCAGGAACTGTTCCATAATCTGTAGAATTTTGGAAGATGACAACCAATGTATCCACTATTTCCATGGCTACCTCTTTTAGTACTCTGGGATACAGATTATCAGGCCCTGGGGATTTATCTGCCTTCAGTCCCATTAGTTTCTCCAGCACTATTTTCTTACTAATAATCATTTCCTTTCATTCCTCTTGCTCATTACACCCTTGATTCCCTAGCATTTCTGGGACATTATTTGTGTCCTCTTCCGTGAAGACAGAACCAAAGTATTTATTTAATTGTTCTGCCATTTCCTTGTTCCCCATTATAAATTCTCCCGTTTCTGATTGTAAAGGATCTACATTTGTCTTCACTAATCTTTTTGGGTTGTGGGTTCAAGTCCCTCTCCAGAGGCTGGAGCAGATAAATCTAGGCTGACACTCCAGTGCAGTGCTGGAGATGCCGTCCTTCAAATGAGACATTAAACCGAGGCCCCGACTGCTCTCTCAGCTGGACGTAAAAAATCCCATTATTTTAAGGAAGAGCAGTGGAGTTATCCCGGTATTCTGGCCAACATTTATCCTCAACCAACATCACTAAACCAGATTATCCTGTCATTATCAGTTGCTGTTTGTGGGAACTTGCTTGTGCAAATTGGCTGCTGCGTTTCCTACATCACAACAGTGACTACACTTCAAAAGTACTTCATTGGCTGTAAAGCGCTACAGGACGTTCTAAGGTCGTGAAAGACGCTATATAAATACAAGTCTTTCTTTTTATTAAGACAGGTGACCAAAAGCTTGGTCAAAGAGGTAGTTTTTAAGCAGCATCTTAAAGGAGGAAAGAGAGGTAGAGAGGCGGAGAGGTTCAGGAAGGGAATTGCAGAGTTTAGGGCCTAGGCTGCTGAAGGCACGGCCGCCAATGGTAGAGCAGGGATGCGCGAGAGGTCATACTGAAACTATTACAGAAATTAAGCACAGTCTATCTTTCTGTTGGGTCTGTGTTATAGTACAAAGCTGATTTGAACAAAGGCTTTTGGTTAATTTCCCCTCTGATGTGCTTTGTCAATACTGTAGGAAATGTGCTGATTTAAATGGGATAAGGTAAATCTCTGGGCCTTTCATTCAAATGCAAACGCTCTCCTTCGGTGGAGGTAATGGTTCAATCTCAGAGTCTGAATGAAATCTTTCAGCATGCTTCTGAGATTACCATGAATGAGTACTGTCCACATGGGAATATCTTTATCTTTGATTAGATGGATTTAATCTGTTTAAAAATCCCTCATGTGTAACCAATTGTAAAGATAAAAACTAATTAATGCTTCTAAGCTATGTTACTATTTAAACCTTGCCCTACCTTCCAAAAGCGCTGACTCTCGCTAGGATATGGGTCGTAGCAGACATCCACACCGCAACTTTAGTGGAAGATTGGCAGAAGCTCCATTTCTCTGGAAACCCCCACCCCACATGTGGATATTCTGTGTGTTAGAAAGCTATTCAACTGTGGTGTGCAATATAGTTGGCTCTTTTCTCTAAAAAAGAGAAGGTTGAGGGGTGATCTTATGGAAGCCTTTAAGATTATAAAAAGAAAGGCTTGCATTTATATAGTGCTATTCGCGACCACCAGACGTCTCAAAGCACTTTACAGCCAATGAAGTACTTTTGGAGTGTAGTCACTGTTGTAATATATGAAGGGGTTTGAGAGGATTGACGTGTAGAGAAGATGTTTCCACTTGCGGGGGAGACCAAAACTAGGGGCCATCAAAATAAGATAGTCACCAATAAATCCAATAAGGAATTCAGGAGAAACTTATTTACCCAGAGAGTGGTTAGAATGTGAAACTCACTATCAGAAGGAATAGTTAAGGAAAGTAGCATAGATACATTTAAGGGGAAGCTAGTTAAATACCTGAGGGAGAAAGCAATATGTTGATAGAGTGAGATGAAATAGGTAGGGAGGAGACTCATGTGGAGGATAAACACGGGTGTGGACCAGTTGGCCTTGTTCTGTGCTGTACACTCTATGTCATTCAATGTACCCCATTCTCGTCCAATGTCCAGCCACAGATATTTTCTGGCAGTGACCATTGGACAGTCAGAAGTGGAAACCCTGGCATTAATGGGGTTTCTGACAATCTTCCGCAAAATCTCAAAATTCTTATCCTTGTGTTCAAATCCCTCCATTGGCTCACCCCTCCCTATCTCTGTAATTTCCTCCAGCCCCACAACCCCCTGAGATGTCATTGCTCCTCTAATTCTACCTTCTGTTGCCTAGGCCCCAAGCTCTGGAACTCCCTGCCTAAACCTCTTCGCCTCTCTTTCCTCCTTCAAGGCGCTGCTTAAAACCTACCTCTTTGACCTACCTTTTGTGTTGTTGTTGTTGAAAGATGTGGTATGGGTGTCAGCTACAAACCATATCCTAGGAAATCCCTCCCTAAACCTCTCCATCTCTCTCTCTTCCGTTACGACGATCTTTAAATCCTACCTCTTTGATGAAGCTTTCGGCCACCTGTCCTAATATCTCTTTATGTGGCTCGGTGTCATATTTTGTTTGATTACGCTCCTGTGAAGCTCCTTGAGCTGTTTTTACTACGTTAAAGGTGCTATATAAAGGCAGGTTGTTGTGTTTGTTATTGATTGAACTCCATATTCCTCATCATCTTTCCCTCCTCAAATAACTCCAGCAAAACAAATGAACTGATCATTGACTCAGCGGCTGCTGGTGGGATTGTTCTGTGCATACATTGACCACTCTGCCTGTCTACTTAACAGCCAAATCACTTCAAAGTAGTTCTTTGTGTGTGAGGTATTTTGGGATATTTCTCAGACCAGTGATAAGGTGCGATGTAAATGCAACTATTTCTCTCCTTTTTCTTTCTTACATTCATCAGCTACCTTCAGTTTATGTGGTCTGAGTACACACAAGCTCCAGTCCTGTCTCAGTCCAGTATAACGGAATCACGGTGGGGTGGATCTTGAGTTTGTGCGATAGTGTGAACCGGGTGATAGTGAATCGGAAGCCCATCTTACATCTCTCCCGATTTTACTTCCATTGACGTCCTTCATTTTGCCCTTTCTTGTGAAGCAAGAAGTTGTTGTCCAATCGGTGATCCATCTCCCACCTGTAGCCACCAACCTCTCTTCCCCTTTCTCTCAATCTCAACTTTCCATCCAAAACTCTGCTGCCTGCATCCTAACTCGCACCGTGTCCCTGCTCACCCATCAACCCTGTGCTCGCTGACCTACACTGCACCTCGACTTTAAAATGATCACCCTTGCTTTCAAATCCCTCCATGGCCTCGCCCCTCCCTATCTCTGTAATCACCTCCAGCCCCACAGCCCCCGAGATATCTGTGATTCTCCAATTCTGGCTTCTTGCGCATCCCCGATTTTAATCGCTCTCCCATTGGTGGCCGTGCCTTCAGCTGCCTGGGCCCTAATCTCTGGAATTTCCACCATAAACCTCTCTGCCTCTCTATCTCTCTTTCCTCTTTAAAATAGTCCTTAAAACCTGCCACATTTGTGTCCTGATATCTCCTTAGGTGGTTTGGTGTCAAATTTTGTTTGATAATGCTCCTGTGAAGTGCCTTGGGGCATTTTGCTACATAAATGCTATATAAATGTAAGTTGTTGTTATAAATATAAAGGCCGGTATTTGACCTTCACACACTGGGGTAGATCGTGACTTTGTGCGACAGTATAAACCGGGTGATAGCGAGCCCGCAGCTCGTTTTACATCTCTCTCCATTTTTCTTTCCATTGACTTAATCGGGAGAGATGTTAAATGAGCTGCCCCTTCGCTCTCACCTGTTTTACACTATCATACAAAGTCCAAGATCTACCCCAGAGAGTGTTCAACATGCAGAATAAACTTCCAGATAGAGCAGTGGAGGAAAAAACCCAGGAATCATTAAAGAAACAATTGGGTGCGACAATGCGGTGACCCTAATGTTAGGGTCGCTGGCTGAACGAATCAAGATGGGCTAAATCTCATCTGCAATTATCTTGTAATAAGCTGGTTATATCTTACGTTAAGGATAAGGGGTAAGCCATTTAAGACCGAGATGAGGAGAAACTTCTTCACCCAGAGAGTGGTGAACCTGTGGAATTCTCTACCACAGAAAGTTGTTGAGGCCAATTCACTAAATATATTCAAAAAGGAGTTAGATGTAGTCCTTACTACTAGGGGGATCAAGGGGTATGGCGAGAAAGCAGGAATGGGGTACTGAAGTTGTATGTTCAGCCATGAACTCATTGAATGGTGGTGCAGGCTCGAAGGGCCGAATGGCCTACTCCTGCACCTATTTTCTATGTTTCTATGTTTCTATGTTAACTAGAGGTGATCCAAAGCTCGGCTGCATCGAGTCCCCCTCATCCATCACCCCTGTGCTCGCTGACCTACACTGGCTCCCAGTTAAGCAACGCCTCGATTTCAAAATTCTCATCCTTGCTTTCAAATCCCTCCATGGCCTCGCCCCTCCCTATCTTTGGAATCTCCTCCAGCTCCACAACCCCTCCCCCCCCACCCCCCGAGATATCTGCGCTCCTCTAATTCTGCCCTATTGAGCATCCCTGATTATAATCATTCAACCATTGGTGACCGTGCCTTCTGTTGCCTAAACTTCTCCGCCTCTCTTTCCTCCTTTAAGACGCTCCTTAAAACCTACCTCTTTGACCAAGCTTTTGGTCACCTGCCCTAATTTTTCCTTTTGCGGCTCGGTGTTTATTTTTTAAAAATCTCACAATACTCCTGTGAATCGCCTTGGGACGTTTTACTACGTTAAAGGCGCTATATAAATACAAGTTGTTGTTTTTTTAAACTGAGGGCTTAACCTGCCTATGCTGGAAACCAAGATGGAAATCCAGCTTAATTATTCTCTTAAAGAGATGTTGTTTCATTTTTATTTCAGTGAAACTAATTTATAATGAAAAAATAATCTGTGCAGACTTGCTGCCCTTGCAACGTGCAAGGCCTCCTGGAATCTGTCTGCTCCGTGACCACCGATAGCGTTTACAGTATTCACACCTGTCATTTGTTTGATGAAGGCTTCTACAGTCAGGCAGCTGAAAAGCTGCCCCTGATCGATCAGGACTGACGTAATGGTTTATAAGAGGAAGACAATGGAATTATTGACTGAGCTCGAGGCTTGTACTTAGCCTCACAAACATGAGTTGACAATCAAAGTATTATGGAGCATGATCCCTATCTGATAGGTCCTACCCAACCTGCCCTAAAGGTCACATCTCAGGAATTCCCTGCCTCTTGGGTTTGCTGTGGGATTGTCAGAATGTTAAGAACTCAAATCAGCATTGGGATTATAGGCGTCTACTCTGAACTGCAATTAGCATGAACTAAAACTTCAGACTTTTCTCCTCATTTTTCCACATGTCTCAGTTGCCCTCCTCGTCCTCTCCGAATGGCGCAGATAGGTAGTGTCAGCAGGCTATTTAACCATGGCGGGGGGGGGGCAGGGGGCATCATAGCCAAGCCTTATCCTCATCTTAGCAAAGTCCTTTCATCTACTCATCTTAGCCAAGCCTTATCCTGTCCTCATCTTAGCAGAGTCATATCCTGTTCTCATCCTAGGTGCTAATCCATGATTGACTTTTCAACAGGACAGCACTAGAAACGGTAAGGTAACGCTGGCCAATATTCCTATCTCTAGACCTGGGTGTTGGGGCCAATTGTAGCACATTTACATATACCCAAGCTCGAATCAGCCAACAGACAGTGGGTATCAAACGTGGGCCCTTGTTTGGGAGTAGCAGCCTGGTTCAGTTGCTCCCCACATAAACCTACCCAGCGGCAGTTCTAGCACTGTAAACACAGGGAGTCGGTGCTGGGACATTGCTTTCCCAGAGTCTGAATTACTGGAGCATCAAATGACTTGTGAGCCTCAGAGAGTTTCAGAGTACCCCATCCCACCTCAATGTAACTGAGTGCTGTGTAGCTCCCCCAGTGGCTCAGGTGGTAAAAGCAGCATTTAACTGAGACAGACATAGGAATTGCTGGACGGAATAAGACCAAGATGCATCTAATTCGCCTTCTACCACTGTGGTAGATGCATAATACAACGATACTGGATTGTTGACTAATCAGAGCAATCAATCTCGATCAATGAGTCTACAACAGACCCAGACATGAGTTGAGGAAAACACCCAGTAGTGGAGAGCTTTGAAAACCACAGGTCCAAGTTACCTGTTCCTCCTAAGCTACTCTCACCACATGTCATGTCTCAAAAGACTGATATACTGTATCCCTTGATATTATATTTCTGAAAGAAATCTATCTAAGTTGCATTTGAATGAATCAACACTATTTGCTTCCACCGTCTCCCGAGGGAGCCTGTTCCATAGATTGACCACTCGCTCACTGAAAGAGTGTTTCCGCAGATGAGTTCTGAATTTATTTTGAGCTCATGCATTGTCCTCTGGTTCTATTCTTCTGGTCAAGATTCTATTGCTGCTCTGTGATGTGTCAAATGATCTCAACCAAGCGATATGGGGATAGGGCAGGAAAGTGGAGTTGAGGTAGATGATCAGCCATGATCTTATTGAATGGCGGAGCAGGCTCGAGGGGCCGAATGGCCGACTCCTGGTCCTATTTCTTATGTTCTTATGTTTTTATGACCAGTATGATTGAACACAAAAATCTAGGCTGACACTCCAGTGCAGGCTGAGGGAGCGCTGCACTGTTGGAGGTGCCATCTTTTGGATGAGCGTTAAATGAGGCCCTGTCTGTCCTCTCACGTGGAGGTAAAAAATCCAATGGCACTATTTCAAAGAAGAGCAAGGAAGTTATGCCCGGTGTTTTGGCCAATATTTATCCCTCAATCAACATTACTGAAACAGATTATCTGGTCATTATCACATTGTTGTTTGTGGGAGCTTGCTGTGCGCAAATTGGCTGCTGTGTTTCCCATATTACAACAATGACTACACCTCAAAAAGTACTTCATTAGCTATAAAGGGCTTTCGGATATCCTGAGGTTGTGAAAGGCGCTATATAGATGCAAGTATTTCTTTCTTTCAGTGGAGCATTTGGACTGTTGCCATTGGTAGCCCAGCCCCAGACTGGAGCCTGGAGAATCAGCCGGAGCTCCCACACCTGAACTTAGTTGAGTACAGGTAAGCTGTGATGCCTCCTTGGTTGAATAGTCCTCTAGCACTCACTGTCTTGGGCTCACATGGGGTGGGGAGGAGGTGGGGGGTGGGCGGGGGGTGTTGGGGGGAGAACAGCGGCGGAATTCACACTTCTAAAAGAAAGATTGGGCTGAGGCCTGGCAATAATCTTTGTTCAGCCACTGCACAAACATTTTGCCCACTCCGCAGTCAGACTCGCAAACCTTTCTCATTGTTTATATCAGTTAAAGGGCTCGTTAGCGGATTGAGAAATGTTAACGGTTCATTGTCACATGTGTGACATGCTGCTGCTAACTTAAATCATAATGCGTAGGCCTGCCCCTTTAAAAGTTGCACACCTCCTCCATTTTGTTAGTGTGTCATAAAAAACGCTCTATATATATATATATATATAATATATTTATATATATGTAAAAAGAAATGAACTATGGAAAATATAGCGCTGAGTCAGAATTGGATTTGGGTTGGATATCATGGCCTCCTCGTCCAAATACTGTATCTTGTTAACAGTCTGCCAACGCTCGCTTCCTGGCCCTTTCTACGACAGCTGATCTTTGCTGCAATTGGCTTCACCGCTCCTGACATAGAGAGTGGGTAAAACAGCCAGCCATGGTTCCTATCCAATCCTCCACAGTGTGTGTTAGGTGCGGATCGGACTCGGCTTAGCTGCGAGAACCTGTCCAACTGAATAACATTGTCCATGCAGGAAGACCAGGGATGAGGGAATTCAGTTACGTGGAGAGACTGGAGAAGCTGGGGCTGTTCTCCGTAGAGCAGAGAAGGTTAAGGGGAGATTTAATAGAGGTGTTCAAAATTATGAAAGGTTTTGATGGGGTAGATAGGGTGAAATTGTTTCCATTGGTGGGAGGGTCAGTAACCAAAGGACACATAGATTTAAGATAATTGGCAAAAAATCCAGAGGGGAGGTGAGTAGAATTTTTTTTAACGCAGCGACCTGGAGTGTGTTGCCTGAAAGGGCAGTGCAAGCAGATTCAATAGTACCTTTCAAAAAGAGAATTGGATAAATACTTGAGAAGTAACATTTGTAGGGCTATGGGCAATGTTCCCTTTAACCGCGTAGTAGTGTCAACCGCGAGGGACTATGGAGCATCCTCCTCCGTTTCGGCTGCCCCCAGAAGTTTGTCACCATCCTATGCATGCTCCACGACGACATGCAAGCCATGATCCTGACCAACGGATCCATCACAGGCCCAATCCATGTCCGGACCGGGGTCTAGCAGGGCTGTGTCATCGCCCCAACCCTCTTCTCGATCTTCCTCGCTGCAATGCTCCATCTCACACTCAACAAGCTCCCCGCTGGAGTGGAACTAAACTACAGAATCAGTGGGAACCTGTAAAACCTTCGTCGCCTCCAGGCCAGATCCAAGATCGTCCCAACCTCTGTCGTCGAGCTACAGTACGCGGACAACACTTGCGTCTGTGCACATTCAGAGACTGAACTCCCAAGTCACAGTCAACATCTTCATTGAGGCGTATGAAAGCGTGGGCCTTACACTAAACATCCGTAAGGCAAAGGTCCTCCACCAACCTGACCCCGCCACACAGCACTGCCCCCCAGTCACCAAGATCCACGGCGCGGCCCTAGACAACGTGGACCACTTTCCATACCTTGGGAGCCTTTTATCAGCAAGGGTAGACATGGACGATGAGGTTCAACACTGCCTCCAGTGTGCCAACGCAGCCTTCGGCCGCCTGAGGAAGAGTGTGTTCAAAGATCAGGCCCTCAAATCTGCCACCAAGCTCATGGTCTACAGGGCTGTGGTGTTGATACCCGCCCTCCTGTATGGCTCAGAGACATGGACCATATACAGTAGACACCTCAAATCGCTGGAGAAATACCACCAATGATGTCTCCGCAAGATCCTGTAAATCCCCTGGGAGGACAGACGCACCAACATTAGCATCCTCGATCAGGCCAACATCCCCAGCATCGAAGCACCGACCACACTCGACCAGCTCTGCTGGGTAGGCCACATTGTTCCGATGCCTGACACAAGACTCCAAAAGCAAGCGCTCCACTCGGATCTCCTACACGGCAAGTGAGCTCAAGGTGGGCAGAGGAAACGTTTCAAGGGCACTCTCAAAGCCTCCTTGATAAAATGCAACATCCCCACCGACACCTGGGAGTCCCTGGCCAAAGACCACCCTAAGTGGAGGAAGTGCATCCGGGAGGGCGCTGAGCACCTTGAGTCTCGTCGCCGAGAGCATGCAGAAAACAAGCGCAGCAGAAGGAGCGTGTGGCAAACCCATCCCACCCACCCTTTCCTTCAACGACTGTCTGTCCCACCTGTGACAGAGATTGTAATTCCCGTATTGGACTGTTCAGTCACCAAAGACCTCATTTTTAGAGTGGAAGCAAGTCTTCCTCGATTTCGAGGGACTGCCTATGATGATGAATGGGAAAGGTCCCGCGCAGGCCACTCACCAGCTTTTCCAGTGTAAATATTGCGCATCCACCAAAATTTAGAGGGTCCGCACATTAAAAGAAACAGGCCAGGCAAAACAAAGTGCAGCTTACAGGGAACATTGGCTATGGGGAAAGAGCAGGGGAGTGGGACTAATTGCTCTTTCAAAGAGCCGGCACAGGCACGATGGGCCGAATGGCCTCTTTCTGTGCTGTTCGATCCTGTGAAGTGTGGCTACTTTGGCTGGCGATTGGAGGTGCTCAGTGCCTACAGAACAACAACAACTTGTATTTATATAGCGCCTTTAACGTAGTGAAACGTACCAAGGCGCTTCACAGGTGTATTATGAAACAAAAATTTGACACCGAGCCGCATAAGGAGAAATTAGGGCGGGTGACCAAAAGCTTGGTCAAAGAGGTGTGTTTTAAGGAGAGTCTTGAAGAAGGAAAGAGAGGTGGCGAGGCGGAGAGGTTTAAAATCATAGAACTTTAAAGCACGGATGGAGGTCATTTCAGCCTATCGTGTCCGCACAAGCCGAGCAAGAGCTATCTAGCCTAATCCCACTCTCCAGCTCTTGGTCCGTAGCCCTGTAGGTTACGGCACTTTAAGTGCACATCCAAGTATCTTTTAAATGTGGTGAGGGTTCCAGACCCCCACCACCCTCTGGGTGAAGAAATTTCCCCTCTGGGGGAATTCCAGAGCTTGGGGCCCGGGCAACAGAAGGCACGGCCACCATTGGTTGAGTGATTATAATCAGGAATGCTCAAGAGGCCAGAATTGGAGGAGCGCAGACATCTCGGGGGGGGGGTGGAGGGGGGGGTTGTGGATCTGGAGGAGATTACCGAGATGGGGAGGGGCGAGGCCATGGAGGGATTTGAAAACAAGGATGAGATTTTTGAAAACGAGCCGTTGCTTAACCGGAAGCCAATGTAGATCAGCGAGCACAGGAGTGATGGGTGAGTGGGACTTGGAGCGAGTTAGGACACGGGCAGCCGAGGGTACTGCAAGGTTCTGTGCTGGGGCCCCAGCTGTTTACATTGTACATTAATGATTTAGACCAGGGGATTAAATGTAGTATCTCCAAATTTGCGGATGACACTAAGTTGGGTGGCAGTGTGAGCTACGAGGAGGATGCTATGAGGCTGCAGAGCAACTTGGATAGGTTAGGCGAGTGGGCAAATGCATGGCAGATGAAGTATAATGTGGATAAATGTGAGGTTATCCACTTTGGTGGTAAAAACAGAGAAACAGACTATTATCTGAATGGTGACAGATTAGGAAAAGGGGAGATGCAACGAGACCTGGGTGTCATGGTACATCAGTCATTGAAGGTTGGCATGCAGGTACAGCAGGCGGTTAAGAAAACAAATGGCATGTTGGCCTTCATAGCGAGGGGATTTGAGTACAGGAGCAGGGAGGTGTTGCTACAGTTGTACAGGGCCTTGGTGAGGCCACACCTGGAGTATTGTGTACAGTTTTGGTCTCCTAACCTGAGGAAGGACATTCTTGCTATTGAGGGAGTGCAGCGAAGGTTCACCAGACTGATTCCCGGGATAGCGGGACTGACCTATCAAGAAAGACTGGATCAACTGGGCTTGTATTCACTGGAGTTCAGAAGAATGAGAGGGGACCTCATAGAAACGTTTAAAATTCTGATGGGTTTCGACAGGTTAGATGCAGGAAGAATGTTCCCAATGTTGGGGAAGTCCAGAACCAGGGGTCACAGTTTAAGGATAAGGGGTAAGCCATTTAGGACCGAGATGAGGCCAATTCACTAAATATATTCAAAAAGGAGTTAGATGAAGTCCTTACTATTAGGGGGATCAAGGGGTATGGCGAGAAAGCAGGAATGGGGTACTGAAGTTGCATGCTCAGCCATGAACTCATTGAATGGCGGTGCAGGCTAGAAGGGCCGAATGGCCTACTCCTGCACCTATTTTCTATGTTTCTATGTTTCTGGATCACCTCAGGTTTATGTAGGGTTGAATGTGGGAGGCCAGCCAGGAGTGTGTTGGAAAAATCAAGTCTAGAGGTAACAAAGGCATGGATGAGGGCTTCAGCAGCAGATGAGCTGAGGCAAGGGCAGAGAACAGTCGCTCAGCGAGGGTCAGCACCTTCAGGAGCAAAGGGATGAACATTGGTGGGGGGTGGGGGGAGAGGAACAGTCCGAGGCCAGAAGTACTCTTAATCCTGTATATCAAAACAAACAAATTCCTGCTGTGTAAATGGGGCTAAAGTACTTTCCGTTGGACTGGTTTACAAAGCTTCCAGATCGCCAGGCAAACACTTTACTGCGGAAAAGGGGGTTAGTCCTCCTCACAATGAAGCAGGGAGATTAAAGTTTTATTACAGGCAGTCAGCAAGAAACTGCAGTTTGGACAGCTGAAGCCTCCCATTTGTTTAAGCAGCTGTCTGGTCTCCTTATGGACAAAGCTCGGAGGGGGGCCTGCTGAGCAAACTGGGAGCAAAGCAGGTTCACTGCTGCAGCGCTCCCAGCTCACCACACCTAGGTGGCAGAATCCAAAATGCAGCGAAAGTTTTGACCAAACCCCACGTGAGGAATGAAAATGCTGGCTGCGTCAAGTGACCGGTCGCAACGCGAAGGAAACAAAAAATAGCTGCACATGTCGCGTGTCTGAGGAAGGTTCTGTACCTGAAACAAGTAATCTTTTTCTCTCGCCTTTACAGGGGGCGATGAGCCGTGTATCTGGAGAACCTATTGTTGTGGGCAGTTTATGGATAGTGAGAGAGGCAGACAGAGAGAAACTATTTCCTCTGATGAGGGGAGTCCAGAGCTTAAAATTCAAGCTAGGCTGTTCACGGGTGATGTCAGGAAGCACTTCTTCACACAAAGGATGGTGGAAATCTGGAACTCTCTCCCCCAAAAAGCTGTTGAGGCCGGTGGGGGGGAGCAGGGTGCAATTGAAAATGTCAAAACTGAGATTGAGAGATTTTTGTTAGGTAGGGGTATTAAGGGACGTGGAACCAAGGCAGGTAGATGGAGTTAAGATACAGATTAGCCAACTGAATGGTAGAACGGGCTTGATGGGCTGAATGGCCTACTCCTGTTCCTATGCAGATGTTTTGAAAGGAAGTAAGGCGTGCATATGTATAGCGCCTTCCATGACCTCAGGACCTCCCAAGGCGCTTTACAGCTAATGAAGTACTTTTGAAGTATAGTCAATGTTGTAATGTAGGAAAGATGGCAACTGGCAGGGTTGCAAAAATTATGCACAGCAAGCTCCCACAAATAGCAACGTGATAATGACAAGATTACCTGTTTCTTTTTAGTGATGGGTTGAGGGATAGATTTTGGCCAGGATAACTCCGCTGCTCTTCTTCGAAATAGTGCCATGAGATCTTTTACGTCCACCTGAGAGAGCAGGCGAGCCGTTGGTTTAACGTCTCATCTGAAAGATGGCACCTCTGACAGTGCAGCGCTCCCTCAACACTGCAGTGTCAGCTTAGAATTTATGCTCCAGAGGTGTTGTCAGCACAACTGTACCCCAGCAAGAAATCAATGTCTTTGGGGGGGTGGGGCGAGGAGAAGGGTGGAGTGAAAAATTGCTGATTAAAAAGAAAGGGACAAAGAAAGTAATAAAAAATGAGTGACAAAAGAACCCCACAGAATAACAGTAAAGCAATGAAAGGTATGCACAACAAAGCAACTACTTTTTCCATCGAGTTTGATATGTCCTTACTATACAGTATAAATGCACACGAGGCCCATACTTCAGAGAAGGTCACTCTGTGATCAGTAACCTTTATTAGCCAGCACTGAAGTGATGAAGGTGGGTGGAGCTTCCCCTTTTATACCTGAAAGTCCAGGTTAGGAGTGTCTCCCACAAGTTCACCACCTAGTGGTCAGTGTTCTCACAGTGTACAACTTAGGTCAGTTTTTACATGGGTTACAATGACAGCTAAACACATGACATCACCACCCCCCCAAAGTCTTATTGGGATCACAGGTTAAGTCTCTCTGGTGGTTTACGCTCCCTTGTAGAGCGCCTGAGTTGGGGCTCCGGTTGTTGGGCGCTGGCCTGAGTGTCTGCTGTTTGCGGTGCCTCAGGCCTGTCCGGACTGCCCACAGTGACTGGGCTCTCCTACGCTTGGTTCCAGTGTTCGGTCTCCTGTGGTGGAGTAAACTCAACACGTGTTCTTCCTCTGCTTCTTCGATGGGGTTGTTGAACCTCCTTTTTGTTTGATCCACGTGTTTCGGCAGATTTGTCCATTGGTAAGTTTAACTACCAGAATCCTATTCCCCTCTTTGGCAATCACAGTGCCTGCAAGCCATTTATGCCCTGCAGCGTAGTTGAGGACAAAGACAGGGTCATTGACATCAATACATTGCGCCCTCGCATTCCTGTCATGGTAGTCACATTGTGACTGGCGCCTGCTCTCAACAATTTCTTTCATGGTGGGGTGTATAAGGGATAACTTGGTTTTGAGCGTCCTTTACATTAGCAGCTCTGTGGGTGGGACCCCTGTGAGCGAGTGTGGTCGGGATCTATTGGCCAACAGGAGACGTGATAAGCGGCTTTGTAGGGAACCCCCTTGGATTCTGAGCATCCCCTGTTTGATTATCTGCACTGCTCGTTCCGCCTGGCCGTTTGAGGCCGGCTTGAACGGTGCCGTTCTGACATGGTTGATACCATTTCCTGCCATGAAGTCCTGGAATTCAATGCTTGTAAAGCACGGGCCATTGTCGCTGACCAAGACATCCGGTAGACCATGGGCAGCGAACATTGCCCGTAGACTTTCTACCGTGGCAGAGGATGTGCTTGAATTGAGAATGTCACACTCGATCCATTTGGAGCAGGCATTTTTCCCATGAAAGGACCTGCATAGTCCACATGGATGCGTGACCATGGCTTGGCGGGCCAGGACCAGGGGCTAAGGGGGGCTTCCCTGGGCGCATGGCCCAGCTGGGCACACGTGTTGCACCTGCGAACACAAAGTTCCAGGTCTGCATCTATCCCTGGCCACCAAACGTGTGACCTGCAAATTGCCTTCATCATGACAATGCCCGGGTGCTCATTGTGGAGTTCTCTGCCCATCTGGGGCATGACTACTCGGTTTCCCCATAGTAGGCAATCGGCCTTAATCGAGAGTTCACCTTTGCGCCTGTGAAATGGTTTGAATTCCTCAGGGCATGCCCCGTACGTGGCTGCCAGTCCCCATCCAGGACACATTTCTTGACTAAAGACAGTAGTGGGTTTCTATTTGTCCAGGCTTTAATCTGACGGGCTGTCACGGGTGAGCCTTCGCTTTCGAAAGCTTCAACAGCCATGACCATCTCAGCATCACGCTCGGTTGCCTCCTCAGTGGTGGCAAGTGGGAGCCTGCTGAGTGCATCGACGCAGTTTTCAGTGCCCGGTCTGTGCCGAATTGTATAGTCATAGGCAGCTAACATGAGTGCCCACCTCTGTATGCGGGCTGATGCATTTGCATTTATGGCCTTGTTGTCGGCCAAAAGGGACATTAGAGGTTTGTGATCTGCCTCCAGCTCAAATTTCCTGCCAAACAGGTACTGGTGCATTTTTTTCACAGCATATACTCATGCAAGCGCTTCCTTTTCTGCCATCCCGTAGCCCCGTTCTGCCTGGGACAGACTTCTGGAGGCATAAGCTACCGGCTGTAACTGACCCTTGGCATTAACATGCTGCAACACACACCCGACACCATAGGACGGCATTGCACGTTAACACAAGTTTCTTACATGGCTCATATAGCGTTAACAGATTGTTGGAGCATGACAAATTTCGTGCTCTATCAAAAGCCCTTGCCTGGCTGTCCCCCCAGACCCATTTGCGACCTTTGCGTAGGAGCCCGTGTAGCGGCTCTAACAGCGTGCTCAATTTGGGAAGAAAGTTACCAAAACAGTTCAGGAGCCCAGGAACGAACGCAGCTCCGTCATGTAACGGGGTCTGGGTGCTCTCTGGATCGCTTCTGCTTTGGACGCAGTAGGTCTGATCCCGTCTGCTGCTACCCTCATCCCCAGGAATTCTACCTCTGGAGCTAGGAAGATGCACTTCGCCTTTTTCAGTCGCAGACCTACCCGGTCCAGTCTGCGTAGCACCTCCTCCAGGTTGTGGAGGTGTTCTTCAGTATCACAACCCGTGATGAGGATGTCATCTTGAAAAACCACTGTCCTTGGAATCGACTTGAGGAGGCTTTCCATATTTCGTTGAAAGATCGCGACATCTGTTGTACTCAAACAACCCCTTGTGTGTTGTGATGGTGGTCAGCTTCTTCGACTCACTCGCCAGCTCCTGGGTTATGTAAGCTGAGGTCAGGTCCAATTTTGAAAAAGGTTTGCCACCGGATAGCGTCGCAAAGAGGTCCTCCGCTCTCGGTAATGGGTACTGGTCTTGGAGTGACACCCGATTGATGATGGCCTTGTAATCATCACATATCCTGACCGACCCATCCGCCTTGAGCACCGGCACAATTGGGCTCGCCCAGTCACTAAATTCGACTGGCGAGATGATGCCTTCCCTCAGCAGGCGGTCCAATTCGCCTTCTATCTTTTCCCGCATCACATACGGCACCGCTGTGGCCTTGTGGTGTACTGGCCTGGTGTCCGGGTTTATGTGAACCACTACCTTGGTCCCCATGAAAGTGCCAATGCCAGGTTGAAATAGTGAGTCAAATTTGTCCAGGACCTGTGAGCATGATATTCGCTCCACAGAAGAAATTGCATTGACATCGCCCCATTTCCAGTTCATGACAGCAAGCCAACTCCTCTCCAGCAGTGCGGGACCATCCCCGGGACAATCCAGAGTGGCAACCTGTTCTCCGAATCTTTGTGGGTCACGACTACCGAGAATGATCTCCTTTGTATATATCTGTAGCTGTGCGTCAATTGGCAATAATTATGGCCTCCTGGCCTTGGACGCCCACAACTTGTCGAACTGTTTGATACTCATCAGGAACTGGCTGGCCCCTGTGTCGAGCTCCATTGATACTGGGATGCCATTGAGGAGCACTTTCATCATTATCGGTGGCGTCCTGGTGTATGAACTGTATATGTGCTCCACATGAACTCGCTGAACTTCAGCTTCCAGCGATTTCCCCCAGTGTCCATTTGGCCCCGTAGGGCTTACATCGTCCCCGTTCTACTCGTACATCAACCTGGCTGCAGGCTTCCTGCACATACACGCCAAGTGACCGCTGGCGTTGCAGTTTCTGCAGGTATATTGCTGATACCTACAAGCTCTGGCTGTATGTTTGCCTCCACACCTCCAACATGAGCCGTTGTTGGAAACAAAAGGTCCATTACCAGTCGATTGTCTCTAATTGTCTCTATAACTGTCCTTAAGCGCACCATTGACAGGTGTTGATGGCCTCATTACTGGCCGCATTGTCCCTTACGATGGCATGAATCGGCGTTCAGCTAGCCATTGTCTCTGTGAATTTCCCCTTTGGGTTCGACTACATGCTCGGGTATGTCCAATTGCCTCTGTCTGCCTGGAGAACTGTGTGCCGCGTTAACAATGTTGACTTGCTGCATTTAAACCAAGATTTTTGTCAAACATCATTCTGGTCTCTTCCTCCCCTGAGATAAATGTCTGGGCCATCAAAGCCGCCGTTTCCAGGGTCAAGTCTTTGGTCTCAATCAGTTTCCTAAAAACCCCAGTGTGCCCGATGCCCTCAATAAAAAAAGTCTTGCAGCATCTCCGCTTTGCATGCATCTGGGAACTTACATAGGCTCGCCAGTTGCCGGAGGTCTGTCACGAAGTCTGGAACGCTTTGCCCTTCTCGCCGCCGGTGCATGTAAAACCGGTGTCTCGCCATGTGCATGCTGCTCGCCGGTTTAAAGTGTTCCCCGATCAACTTACTGAGCTCTTCAAAAGTCTTGTCTGCCGGCTTCTCTGGCGCTAGAAGGTCCTTCATCAGGGAGTACGTCCTGGATCCACAAACCGTCAGGAGATGAGCCCTGCGTTTGTCGGCCGAATCCTGTCCCAACCATTCCTTAGTGATAAAACTTTGCTGTAGTCTCTCAATAAAATCGTCCCAATCATCACCAACACAGTACCTCTCGTCTGTGCTGCTAGTGGCCATGCTCGCGTGGTTTAAATCCCAGTTTCTCGTCGCCAATGATATGCCCTTACTATACAGCATAAATGCACACGAGGCCCATACTTGAGAGAAGGTCACTCTGTGACCAGTAACCTTTATTTCCCAGCACTGAAGTGATGAAGCTGGGTGGAGCTTCCCCTTTTATATTTGAAAGTCCAGGTTAGGAGTGTCTCCCACAAGTTTACCCCCTTGTGGTCAATGTTCGCACAATGTACAACTTAGGTCAGTTTATACATGGGTTACAATGACAGTTAAATACATGACAGAGTTCAATCAACTTGTCTTGAGGGGAAGGATCAAGATTGTGTTGCAAAATTCCAGTCTGGTCCTCTTGGGACGAGCTGTTTTCTACCAATCTCTGTAGCCTCCTCCACAATCTCTGCACTCCTCCAGTTCTGGCCTCTTGAGCATCCCCGATTTTAATCGCTCCACCATTGGTGACCGTGATTTCAGCTGCCTAGGCCCTAAGCTCTACTGGAATTCCCTCCCTAAACCTCTACATTTCTCTACCTCTCTTTCCTTTTTTAAGACCCTCCTTAAAACCTATCTCTTTGACCAAGCTTTTGGTCCTCTATCCTATCCTTATGAGGCTTTGTGTCAAATTTTGTTGATAACGCTCCTGTGAAGCGCCTTGGGACATTTTTCTACATTAAAGGCACTGTTGTTTGGAGTTACAGCTGAGATTGTTACTAGTGTGTCAGCTTGGCTCAGTTACCTCCAGCTCAGAAGATTATAGCACCTGAGCATGTCATCTCGGCTGATGGTGCAGCACTTATGGAGTACTGCATTGTCAGTGTGTCATCCTTTAGCTAAGATGTTAAACTAAAATCTCATCTGCCATTCTGGGTGGACTAAAAAATCTCGCAATGTTATTTGAAGAAGATCCGGCCAAAATTGCTCCCTGAACCAACACCACCACCGCATCGGATTAACTGGTTGCTGATCGCGTTGCCGTTTGCGGGATCTTGCTATGTGCAAAATAGCTGCTGCTTTTGAGTGTGCAACAACAGTGAGTGCCCTTCGTGTGAAACAAGGTGTTGTAGAGAGGCCTGGTAAGGGGCTATATAAAGGCTGGTTCTTTTTTAATTACAGGAATTAAAGGGATTTACAGAATTAGGCACAGACTAATGCTAAGGTTCAGTCGTGAACTGCCCAATGTCCATCATCTCCTCCATCGTTTACAAACTTCATCCACCCCAGGCCTCTGCCACCCAAGTGTTTCTTGTACGGAGCCTGCACAGCCATTGCCCTCCTCCCCATCGCCCCCTCACATTGCCAAACGTCATTGACTCTCTGTTCTCCAGGGCATGGACTTCAAGGCCCTCGTCTTTGTCCTCATTGTGATGCCCTTTATTTGAGTAATCTTCTCCAGCCCTCACCCTCCTTTCCCTCCTCCCCCCTCCCCAACACTCTGCATTACTCTCTACCCCTCCTTTGCCAGCAGACAATGAACTTTCAGTCACTGCATTCCCGCTTTTTGGAATTCCTTCGCAATAAACAGCCACTGGTCCCAGGTACCAGCCCACTTCTCAATCTTCTGCTCCTAACGTAGTTTTTTTTAAAACCTTACTCACTCGTGCTCTTTTTTGGACGCCCACTGTTTCCAGATCTGTTGCGAGACCTGTTCAGCTCCCTCAATGTCCCCATGCTGCCCCCTGAATCTCCCTCAAAGGCACCTCCAACAGGAAGTAGAAGGAAAAACAAAACTGTCGCAGAGGCAAAGAGGAGAAAAGAAGAGTGTAAAGTATAAGAAAGAAAGACTTGCGCTTTTCACGACCTAGGGATGTCTCAAAGCGTTTAATGTTAATAAAGTGTTTTTGAAGTGTAGTCACTGTTGCAATGTAGGAACTGCGGCAGCCAATTTGCACACAGCAAGCTCCCACAAACAGCAATGTGATAATCACCAGATCATCTGTTTTAGGTGTTGGTTGAGGGATAAATAGTCGTTCTTGTTGCGGGGGTGTTGGGTGATGGAAAAATCTGGTTCAGTTGTGATTAATATCCCGCTCCCCTTCTTCCAGAGCCTCGTTAAATACTCAACAAACATGAAGACCATTTCGGTGAGGAACCAGGGGCTGACAACCTCGTGTCCACGATGCTCAATGGTCAACCTTTGAATGGTCAGGAGAAGGTGGAGAGGGGACGGGGATAAAGGAGACAAAATTGGAAAAGAGGGAAAATGCCCAAACTGAGCAGATTGCGAAACACGCGACAAACTGGATCAATAGAAGCGAGCTGAAGAAGTCACAGCAACTTCTCAGGTGTTGGTGATAACGTTTCTGAAAGTGGCACACCTAGAAACTGGGTAAGGCTAGCGTGTGCTGGCTGAGTGATGATGGTAAGGCTTTGTGGACCGAGGACTTCTCCCAGCTCCAATCGTCTCAGTAACACACTCAGCCCCTGGTACTGCACCATGAATCACCCATAATCATTACACTCTCCTGTGATTGTTACTCTCCTCCTTATCCTGAAGGTGCTGATTTGTACCGCACCCAAACAGTGAGGTCGATATAACAATTGTCGGCGGGCTATTGGACTGCAGAGGGCATCACAACCAAAGCCGATCCTGTCCTTACCTGATGTACACACACACAAATATACACAACACACAAATATACACAACACACACAAATAAACACACACTCAAATACATGCATACACATATCCACAACACATACAAAACAAATACATACATATACAATCCACACACTGACATACACACACACACATGTACAATCAACACACTGACATACACACACACGTGCACAAACATACACACACACATATACAATCAACACACTGACATACACACACACGTGCACAAACATACACACACACATATACAATCAACACACTGACATACACACACACACATTTTCCAGCAGGAATAGCAATCAGGAGTGTGAAGCCTGGTGAACATGCCCGACATGACACTCCCAAGGCAAGCGCTCTACTCAGAACTCCTACACGGCAAGTGAGCCCCAGGTGGGCAGAGGAAACGTTTCAAGGACACTCTCAAAGCCTCCTTGATAAAGTGTAACATCCCCACCGATACCTGGGAATCCCTGGCCCAAGATCACCCTAAGTGGAGGAAGAGCATCCGGGAGGGCGTTGAGCACCTCGGGTCTCGTCGCCGAGAGCATGAAGAAAACAAGCGCAGGCAGCGGAAGGAGCGTGCGGCAAACCAGGCTCCCCACCCACCCTTTCCTTCAACAACTGTCTGTCCCACCTGTGGCAGAGACTGTAATTCCCGTATTGGACTGTAGTCACCTGAGAACTCACTTTTAGAGTGGAAGCAAGCCATCCTCGATTTCGAGGAACTGCCCATGATGATGATGAATATTGCCCCACTCTCACCTGTTGTGAAGATTTGTTATCTGTGCATTAGCATTTGGTGACTGTCACTCACTGCCCAATGGAAACAGGAGATTGAGGAAGTTATTTCACTGCAGGGGGTGTTGAGCTCGGTGACATGAGACTAATTGATGTGACCGCCTGCCTCTATAACTGAGAGTAGCTAGCTCAGCAAAAACCAGGGCCTGAACCTGGGACCTCCTGCTCTGTGCCCATTCATCAACTGAGGAGCGAAGGAATCGGAATTCTCACTTTTGTTGAATTATTAAATTTAATTATGGATTTGGGGAAATCATCTAGGCTGATCCTTGCACCTCCCTCTATGCTCCATTCCCTGCCCCCTATCACCCTCACTGTGCCCAATCCCCCCTCCCTCCCTCTCTGCCTCCCTCCGTCCCTCCCTGTGCCCAACACTCCCTGCCTCCGACCCTCCCTGTGCCCCCACACTCCCTGCCTCTGTCCCTCCCTGTGCCCTCACACTCCCTGCCTCCGTCCCTCCCTGTGCCCTCACACTCCCTGCCTCCGTCCCTCCCTCCCTGTGCCCTCACATTCCATGCCTCCGACCCTCCCTGTGCCCTCACACTCCCTGCCTCCGTCCCTCCCTCCCTGTGCCCCCACACTCCCTGCCTCCGTCCCTCCCTGTGCCCTCACACTCCCTGCCTCCGTCTCTCCCTGTGCCCTCACACTCCCTGCCTCCATTCCTCCCTGTGCCCTCACACTCCCTGCCTCCGTCTCTCCCTGTGCCCCCACACTCCCTGCCTCCATCCCTCCCTGTGCCCTCACACTCCCTGCCTCCATCCCTTCCTGTGCCCCTACACTCCCTGCCTCCGTCCCTCCCTCCCTGTGCCCTCACATTTACTGCCTCCGACCCTCCCTGTGCCCCTATATTCCCTGCCTCCGTCCCTCCCTGTGCCCCTACACTCCCTGCCTCCATCCCTCCCTCCCTGTGCCCCTACACTCCCTGCCTCCGTCCCTCCCTCCCTGTGCCCTCACATTCCCTGCCTCCGACCCTCCCTGTGCCCCTACACTCCCTGCCTCCGTCCCTCCCTCCCTGTGCCCTCACACTCCCTGCCTCCATCCCTCCCTGTGCCCCTACACTCCCTGCCTCCATCCCTCCCTGTGCCCCCACACTCCCTGCCTCCATCCCTCCCTGTGCCCCTACACTCCATGCCTCCGACCCTCCCTGTGCCCTCACACTCCCTGCCTCCATCCCTCCCTGTGCCCCTACACTCCATGCCTCCGTCCCTCACTGTGCCCTCACACTCCCTGCCTCCGTCCCTCCCTGTGCCCTCACACTCCCTGATTACGTGCCTCCCTGTGCCCTCACACTCTCTGCATCCGTCCCTCCCTCCCTGTGCCCTCACACTCCATGCCTCCGTCCCTCCCTGTGCCCTCACACTCCCTGCATCCGTCCCTCCCTCCCTGTGCCCTCACACTCCATGCCTCCGTCCCTCCCTGTGCCCTCACACTCCCTGCCTCCATCCCTCCCTCCCTGTGCCCTCACACTCCCTGCCTCCGTCCCTCCCTCCCTGTGCCCTCACACTCCCTGCCTCCGTCCCTCCCTCCCTGTGCCCTCACACTCCCTGCCTCCATCCCTCCCTCCTTGTGCCCTCACACTCCCTGCCTCCATCCCTCCCTCCCTGTGCCCTCACACTCCCTGCCTCCGTCCCTCCCTATGCCACCACACTCCCTGCCTCCCTCCCTCCCTGTGCCCCCACACTCCCTGCCTCCGTCCCTCCCTCCCTGTGCCCTCACACTCCCTGCCTCCCTCCCTCCCTGTGCCCCCACACTCCCTGCCTCCCTGTGCCCTCACACTCCCTGCCTCCCTCCCTCCCTGTGCCCCCACACTCCCTGCCTCCCTCCCTCCCTGTGCCCTCACACTCCCTGCCTCCGTCCCTCCCTCCCTGTGCCCTTACACTCCCTGCCTCCATCCCTCCCTGTGCCCTCACACTCCCTGCCTCCGTCCCTCCCTCCCTGTGCCCTTACACTCCCTGCCTCCATCCCTCCCTGTGCCCTCACACTCCCTGCCTCCGTCCCTCCCTCCCTGTGCCCTCACACTCCCTGCCTCCGTCCCTCCCTCCCTGTGCCCTCACACTCCCTGCCTCCGTCCCTCCCTCCCTGTGCCCTCACACTCCCTGCCTCCGTCCCTCCCTCCCTGTGCCCCCATACTCCCTGCCCCCGTGCCTCACTGTGCCCTCACACTCCCTGCCTCCCTCCCTCCCTGTGCCCTCACACTCCTTGCCTCCGTCCCTCCCTCCCTGTGCCCCCATACTCCCTGCCCCCGTGCCTCCCTGTGCCCCCACACTCCCTGCCTCCCTCCCTCCCTGTGCCCTCACACTCCTTGCCTCCGTCCCTTCCTCCCTGTGCCTTTACACTCCCTGCCTCCATCCCTCCCTGTGCCCTCACACTCCCTGCCTCCGTCCCTCCCTCCCTGTGCCCTTACACTCCCTGCCTCCATCCCTCCCTGTGCCCTCACACTCCCTGCCTCCGTCCCTCCCTCCCTGTGCCCTCAAACTCCCTGCCTCCGTCCCTCCCTCCCTGTGCCCTCACACTCCCTGCCTCCGTCCCTCCCTCCCTGTGCCCCCATACTCCCTGCCCCCATACTCCCTGCCCCCGTGCCTCACTGTGCCCAATCCCCCCTCGCTCCCTCACAACTTCCCTCACTGTGCCCAAACCGCCCCTCTCTCTTTCCTCACTCCCTGCCCCTTCTGCCTCATTTCTTCCATCCCTCACTGTGTTCTCTCCCTCCCTCTCACTGTGCCCCTTCCTGCCTCCATCCCTCCCTCCCTCACTGTGCCCATTCCCTCCTTCTCTCCCTCCCTCTCTCACTGTGCTCTATTCCCTGCCATGTGGTATGCACAGAGCACAGTGCATGTTGTGACAGCTGCTAAAGTAATGAAGAGGACCACAATGTAATTCTCCCCCTGTGGGAATTCACCCAGTGTGGGCCCCTTGGAGCAGGAAGTCCCAAGGTTCAATCTTCGCTCCGTGCAGTCGGCTGATATCAGCCAGAGCAGTGGGATGGGACGTCTGGGAATAATCAGCTAAGGTTCCTGTAGCCGGTCACTGTCCAGTGACTTTTACTTGAAAATTCATGCATTCTTCAGCAGCACCTCCCAAACTCGCAACCTCTACCACCTAGAAAGATAAGGGCAGCAGACGCATGGGAACACCATCACCTGCAAGTTCCCCTCCAAGTCACACACCATCTTGCCTTGGAAACATATCTCCATTCCTTCACTGTTGCTGGGTCAAAATCCTGGAACTCCCTCCCTCTCAGTACTGTGGGAGTACCTTCACCACATGGACTGCAGTGGTTTGAGAAGGCAGCTCACCACCACCTTTTCAAGGGCAATTAGAGGACACAGAGAGGCTGCAAGGAGATTTAGATGGGTTATGCGAATGGGCTAAGGTTTGGCAGATGGAATACAATGTCGGAAAGTGTGAGGTCACCCACCTTGGGAAAAAAAACAGTAAAAGGGAATATTATTTGAATGGGGAGAAATTACAACATGCTGCGGTGCAGAGGGACCTGGGGGTCCTTGTACATGAATCCCAAAAGGTTAGTTTGCAGGTGCAGCAGGTAATCAGGAAGGCAAATGGAATGTTGGCCTTCATTGCGAAAGGGATGGAGTACAAAAGCAGGGAGGTCTTGCTGCAACTGTACAGGGTATTGGTGAGGCCGCACCTGGAGTACTGCGTGTAGTTTTGGTCACCTTATTTAAGGAAGGATATACTAGCTTTGGAGGGGGTACAGAGACGATTCACTAGGCTGATTCCAGAAATGAGGGGGTTACCTTATGATGATGGATTGAGTAGACTGGGTCTTTACTCGTTGGAGTTCAGAAGGATGAGGGGTGATCTTATGGAAACATTTAAAATCATGAAAGGAATAGACAAGATAGAGGCAGAGAGGTTGTTTCCACTGGTCGGGGAGACTAGAACTAGGGGGCACAGCCTCAAAATACGGAGGAGCCAATTTAAAACTGAGTTGAGAAGGAATTTCTTCTCCCAGAGGATTGTGAATCTGTGGAATTCTCTGCCCAAGGAAGCAGTTGAGGCTAGCTCATTGAATGTATTCAAGTCAAAGATAGATTTTTAACCAATAAGGGAATTAAGGGTTACGGGGAGAGGGCGGGTAAGTGGAGCTGAGTCCACGTCCAGATCAGCCATGATCTTATTGAATGGTTGAGCAGGCTAGATGGCCTACTCCTGTTCCTAATTCTTATGTTCTTATTAATTAGGGATGGGCAATAAATGCTGGCCATGCCAGCGACGCCCAGATCCCAGGAATGAATTTAAAAAATGTTGGTGAGGACCATATCAATATGGTGTTTCCCCTCACCCCTCCCCCCCCTCCCCACCCCTCCCCCCCCCCGCCCACGGTCAATTAGCCTGTCAGCACACAAACCTCTAGGCTCCTAGTTGAAGATGTGTATTGGAATGTGGGTGTCAGCCATAAAACCTCTGAATGTGGAAAGGGAAAATCAATTAAACTAAAGAAAACTGATAATGCAAAACCTGAAGGCATTGAATGACAGGTACTATAGGATTACAAGAATTAAGCAAGAAATAAACGGCTAATTATCATTTATGGATAGTAGATACTTCGGAATGTGTTATCAGACTGTAGTACAGCTAGGGATCAGGTGACACATAAACCATGAGACAGAAGGTGAATATCATCTTAGTCCCACAAGAGGAAGTAAAATTGAGAAAAACATAGCAAATGAACAGTAACAATTCTGCCTCTTGCACACCCTGATTTTCTTTGCTCCACCATTGTAGCTAAGCACCTGAATTCCATCCCAAAACCTCTCTGCCTCTCTACTTCCCTCTTGGTACCAACGACATAGGTAAAAAAAGGGATGAGGTCCTACGAAACGAATTTAAGGAGCTAGGAGCTAAATTAAAAAGTAGGACCTCAAAAGTAGTAATCTCGGGATTGCTACCAGTGCCACGTGCTAGTTAGAGTAGGAATCGCAGGATAGCGCAGATGAATATGTGGCTTGAGCAGTGGTGCAGCAGGGAGGGATTCAAATTCCTGGGGCATTGGAACCGGTTCTGGGGGAGGTGGGACCAGTACAAACCGGACGGTCTGCACCTGGGCAGGACCGGAACCAATGTCCGAGGGGGAGTGTTTGCTAGTGCTGTTGGGGAGGAGCTAAACTAATATGGCAGGGGGATGGGAACCTATGCAGGGAGACAGAGGGAAATGAAATGGAGGCAGAAGCAAAAGATAGAAAGGAGAATAGTAAAAGTGGAGGGCAGAGAAACCCAAGGCAAAAAACAAAAAGGTCCACATTACAGAAAATTACGGGTGATTGCAGACGCACTGCCAATGCATTAATAAACGGAAAATCGCAAGCGATGGGGTTGATATGCGTGGCCAGTGGGCAGGACACGGACAATCAGCCCATCGGAGTGGGTGTCAGCTGTGGCTCTGTAGCTAGCACTCTCAGCTGTGAGATAGAAGGTTGTGGGTTCATGTCCCGCTCCGAGAAAATTCAACATAGTATCCATGCTGATACTCAAAGTGCAGTATCGAGAGAGTGCGGCCGCACTGTTGGAGGTGACTTCTTTTAGATGAGTCGTTACACAGAGGCCCCATCTGCTCTCTTGGGTGGACATAAAAGATGCCACGGCACGATTCAAAGAAGAGCAGGGGAGTTAGAATCATAGAATTTTATGGCACAGAAGGAGGTCATTCGGCCCATTGGGTCTATGCCGGCCAAAAAAGAGCTATCCAGCCTAATTCTACTTTCTAGCTCTTGGTCCGTAGCCCTGTAGTTTCCGGTACTTCAAGAGCACATCCAAGTGCTTTTTAAATGTGGTGAGGGTTTCTGCCTCTATCGCCTTTTTAGGCAATGAGTTCCAGATCCCCGCCAACCACAGGTGTCCTGGCCAATGTTTATCCTCAACTAAATCACTAAAACAGATGATCTGGTCATTTATCTCATTGCTGTTTGTGGGAGCTTGCTGTGCACAAATTGGCTGCTGCATTTCCTACAGTACAGCAGTGACTACACTTGAAAAGTACCTAATTCCATGTCAAGCACTTTGGGACATCCTGAGGTCGTGAAAGGTGCTCTCTAAATGTAAGCTCATTCCTTACTCTACAATACTTAACTCACAACTCGCTGCTGGATGAAACAGCGAATGTAGGCTGGCCTCCCATGTTCTAACCTCCGTAAACCTGAGGTCATCCAAAACTCGGCTGCCATGTCCTAACTCGCACCAAGTTCCGCTGACCCATCACCCCTGTGCTCGCTGACCTACATTATCTCCTGGTTAAGCAATGCCTCGATTTCAAAATTTGCAACCTTGTTTTCAAATCCCTCCATGGCCTCACCTCTCCATATCTCTGTAATCTCCTCCAGCTCCGCAACCCTCCCGAGATGTCTGCGCTCCTCTAACTCTGCCCTTCCTGAGCATCCCTGATTATAATCGCTTAACTATTGGTGGCCATGCCTTCTGTTGCCTGGGTCCTAAGCTCTGGCATTCCCTTCCTAAACCTCTCCGCCTCTCTTTCCTCCTTTAAGACGCTCCTTAAATCCTACCTCTTTGACCAAACTTTTGGTCATCTGCAATAATTTCTTCTTATGTGGCTTGGTGTCAAATTTATTTATTTTTTGTCTTATAACACACTTGTGAAGCGCCTTGGGATGTTTTACCACGTTAAAGGCGCTATATAAATACAAGTTATTGTTACTAATTCCCTTAAAAAGGAAATTACCCCGTTAACTAAAGCCGTCCTGTTAAAATCCAAAGGGACACATGGTACTAAAGATATTTTGGAAAATCTCTTATTTTAGTTATGAGTTCAGATGTTTTTTTCCCACTGAGCCCTCTACCTCCTCTTTCCAAAAATACATTTTCCGCTTTGGGAGGTGAGGGAGGGGCTCGCTCACTGGCAGCCAAGCTTTCAGTAAACTTCCATCTGCTGCGCTCTGCTAAACGCTACGTCAATCTTTCCACGCTGCCTGAGGAAGAGGGGATTCAGAAGAGCCACACTCCTGCTCCGACAGGCCAGAGCCTCCCCTTATTTGCAGGGCCGCTAGAATCGGTCTTGGCCACGTTGGGCTAGAGAGTGACGGTGGAACAGCCGGGGTCCCTGCTCCTGATTGCTGTCCCGTGCTTTGGGTTACCAACCCTCCATGATTGGAGTCCTCAGGAATTGACGATTAACATCCAGGACACTGCTGTGAGCAACTCCGGGAGAAAAATCACTGGGGTGTTAAACAAAATTGTATGCGTAAAAATATTGGAGAGGGGAAACAAAGACTGTTTAACTGACAGTCGCAAATCATCCAGTCGGGTAGTGAAGAGTCTGTTTGCTTTCCGATCTCTGTGGGAAGGCAGAGCTCTGCAATAATCGATGTCAGCCGTGACTCAATTGGCAACACTTTCCCTTCCGAGTCTGAAGGTCGTGGGTTAAAGTCCCGCTCCAAATATTTGAGCACATAATCTAGGCTGTCTGTGCTGAGGAAGTGCTGCACTATCGCAGGAGACGTAAAACCAAGCATTCACATTTGCTCTCTCAGGTGCATGTAAAAGATCCCATGGCACTATTCAAAGAAGAGCAGGGAAGTTCCCTTCAATGTCCTGTCCAATACTTATCTCTCAACCAACGTCACTAAAACAGATGATCGGGTCATTTATTTCATGTGCGCAAATTGGTTGCTGCATTTCCTACATTACAACAGTGACTGCACTTCAAAAGTACTTCACTGGCTGTAAAGCAGTTTGGGACATCCTGAGGTCATGAAAGGCACGATATAAATGCAAGTCTTTCTTTTATTTTCTTCTTTCTGCCGCCCTTCCGCTGAAGTTGCAGGAAATTCCCATTGACAGTATTCTAGCTAGAGAATTCATGCCCCTTCAGTATTGTAATACACTGCAGGAAACGGTCAGGGAAACTCATAACCCTGCCATTATATTCCTCCTCACTGCTTGACTTGGAACTATATCGCCATTCCGTCATCGTCGCTGGGTCAAAATCCTGGAACTCCCTCTCTAACAGCACTGTGGGAGGACTGTCACCACACGGACTGCAGCAGTTCAAGAAGGCGACTCACCACCACCTTCTCAAGGGCAATTAGGGATGGGCAATAAATGCCGGCCTTGTCAGCGACGCCCACATCTTCTGAACGAATAAAAACAACTTAGCTTGCCAGTGCGATCCGGCCTGGCTTTTCTGTGACAAGCAAAGATATCTACACCTCAAATTGGCCAACAAAAGCAGTTGCTTCCTGGGCCAGGGAGGATAAGTAATGGGACATGTGATGTGGTCAAAGCCTGGAAGGGAAAAAAATCTAGCCGTGCCGGTGAGACTGAGAATTAAAGCCACAGGAAATCTAAGCTTTCCTGAGGAACAAAAGGAGACCGGAGTGGGAGAGACAGACGGACAAACAGGGAGCCATGAGACGGCCTGTTTCAAAGTGTTCAGGGATCATAAAAGACAGTCAAACACTGCAGGTCAAAGTCTGAAAGTAGAGGCCCTAATGTCAACTGAATTTCTTTGTAGTGAGGCGACGCGTCTCCCTGCAGACTGAGCTTCTCAATCGATGCTTATTCACTGACGCCTCCTCTGAGTGACTGAATGAAGCAAGGAGACAGAGAGCGGAGACTAACACCCAACCAGGCCAGGGATCCCCGGCCTACGTCAGAATGTTTCAGCATGCCACACTGAGCAGCGCAGTCACTGATTGAGCCATTGGAGACACTCCTTACCCTGAGGCCCTTCAGGCTGAGGCACCATTGAGGCCTATGTTAAATATTGTGACAAGCCTCTCCCCACAATATAACGTCAGTGCGGAAGCAGGTGCTTGAGAGGCTAAAGGGACTGAAGGCTGACGGATACCTAAAAAGAAAAAAAAAGACTTACATTTATATAGTGTTTTTCATGACCACTGGACGTCTCAAAGCACTTTACGACCAATGAAGTACTTCTGGAGTGTAGTCACTGTTGTTATTTTGGAAACACAGCAGCCAATTTGCACACAGCAAGCTCCCACAAACAGCAATGTGATAATGACCAGATAATCTGTTTTAGTGAATTTGATTGAGGGATAAATATTGGTCCGGACACCGGGGATAATTCCCCTGCTCTTCTTCAAAATAGTGCCATGGGATCATTTATGTCTCATCCGAAAGACAGCACCTCTGACAGTGCAGCACTCCCCTGGAGTGTCAGCCTCGAGCTTTTGTGCTACAAGTTCCATGGAGTGGGACTTGAACCCACAACCTTCTGACTGATGTGAGAGTGCTACCCACTGAGCCACGGCTGACAGACCAAATGGTAAGCGTTCCAGGGTACTGAGACAGGGAATTTGGTCGAGTAGTCCTGAAAGAATCATTGGGTAGTGCATCGGAAGCAAGTAAATATAGCAAAGTTACGGTGACGGAGCAGGAACAGCTCCCAGGAAATTCCTGGCCAAAATATCGGGGAACTCTTGTGGGGTGCCGGCTTGGCTCAGCTAATAGCTTGTGTGCCCCTGTTTCAGAAGACTGACATTCCAGGGCCTGAGGGAAGGTGGCAATATCTCCTTCAGAGGAGATGTTAAATCGACTTAAGGTTTTGCCTGCCTGTTCAGGTGGCCATTAGGGATGTTATCCTGGTTCTCAACCTTGGTATCATATTTGACCGTCAAGTGAGCTTCCAACCACATATTGGCGACATAACTAAAACCGCCTATTTTCACCTCCATAACATTGCCCACCTCCGCCCCTGCCTCAGCTCATCTGCTGCTGAAACCCTCATCCATGCCAATGTTGCCTCTAGACTTGACTACTCCAACACACTCTTGGGTGGCCTCTCACGTTCTACCCTAGGTAAACTTGTGGTCATCCAAAACTCACCAGCCTGTGTCCTAAGTCGCACCAAGTCCTGTTCACCCATCACCCCTAAGCTCGCTGACCTACATTGGCTCCCGGTTAAGCAACGCCTCGATTTCAAAATTCACATCCTTGTTCACTACCCTCCATGTCTCTGTAATCTCCTTCAGTCTCACAACACCGCCACCGCACCCCCCCACCCCCCACCCCCGCCCCAAAATATCTGCGCTCTTCAAATTTTGCCCTCTTGAGCATCCCTGATTATAATCGCTCGACCATCTGTGGCCGTGCCTTCACCTACCTCGGCCCTAAGCTCTGGAACTCCCTTGCTAAACCTCTCAACCTCTCGTTCCTCCTTTAAGATGATCCTTAAAACCTATCTCTTTGACCAAGTTTTTGGTCATCTGCCGTAATTTCTTCTTATGTGGCTCAGTGTCAAATTTTTATCTTATAACACTCCTGTGAAGCACCTTGAGATATTTTTGTGCTATGTAAATACAAGTTGTTGTTGTTGTTGGTGTCCTGCGACCTTAACCAAATATATCCAGACACATTTTTATTTTGTTGCTATTTTAAGGATGTTGCTGCTGTAAAATTGCTGGTATTGTTCTTTTCAAATGTCTTGAAAGAATCATTGGGTACTGGAACTTAAAAAAAAATTCCAATTCATTCTATGGATGTGGGATCTCAGGATTTATTGCCCATCCTTAGTTGTCCTGAGAAGGCGTTAATACGACTGAGCCACTTGCCGGGCCATTTCAGAAGTGGGTAAAGAGGGCCAATATGCTCTGGAGTTTAGAAGAATGACAGGTGATCCCATTGAAACATGTAAGATTCCCCTGGCTGGGGAATCTCGAACTAGAGGTCACAGTCTCAGGATAAAGGGTCGGCCATTTAAGATGAGGAGAAATTTCTTTACTCAGCGGGTTATGAATCTTTGGAATTCTCTATCCCAGAGGGCTGTAGAGACTCATTCGTTGAGTATATTCAAGGTTGAGATCAATATATTTTTGGATACTAAGGGAATCAAGGAATATGAGGATTGGGCGGGAAAGTGGAGTTGAGGTCGAGGATCAGCCATGGTCTATTGAATGGCGAAGCAGGCTCAAGGGGCCAAATGGCCTTCGACTCCTTCTAATTCTTATGTTCTAATGTTCAACCATGTTGGGTGTGTGACTAGTCACATATAAGCCCAGACCAGGGTAAGGATGGCAAGTTTCTATCGCTAAAGGACATTAATGAACCAGTTGGGTTTTTATGACAATCCGACAGCTTTTTATTCCTGGATTTTGAGAGACACATCATCGATGATGAAATGCTGCATAAATACAGGTCTTTCATTCTGAGCTCATTGGGGTAGCTTGTCGTCCGCATTGGCCGGGCAATAACCTGGCGGAGCAGAATGCCCACCTGTTGTAGAACCCGCCAACTTTTGATTCCATTGATATCAACCCCATTACAAAGATATTTGTCCACATTATGGACAAATGTGTCTGACAGTTTTTATTATTAATTATCTCTACGTGTCTGAATGAAAAAAGAACAAATTTGCATTATTATAGCACCTCTTATGACCTCAGGACATCATATATTGCTTCACAACCATTGAGGTACTTTTTAAAGTGTAGTCACTGTTGTAATGTAGGAAAGGCAGTAGCCAATTTTTATGCACAGGCTCCCACAAACAGCAATGTGATAATGACCAAATAATCAGTAAACTAGCACGAAATATAAAAACAGATAGTAAGAGTTCCAACAGGTACATAAACTGGAAAAGAGTGGATAAAGTAAATGTTGGTCCCCTAGAGGATAAGCCTGGGGAATTAATAATGGAGAACAAGGAAATGGCAGAGACCTTGAACAAATATTTTGTATCGGTCTCCACGATAGAAGACACTAAAAACATCCCAATAATGGATAATCAAGGGGCTATAGAGAGGGAGGAACCTAATGCAATCACTATCACTAAAGAGCTACTACTTGGTAAAATAATGTGACTAAAGGTGGACAAGTCCCCTGGACCTGATGGCTTAAAAGAAGTGGCTGCAGAGATAGTGGATGCATTGGTTGTAATCTACCAAAGTTCCCTGGATTCTGGGGTGGTCCCAGCGGATTGAAAAACCGCAAATGTAACGCCCCTATTTAAAAAAGGAGGGAGACAAAAAGCAGGAAACTATAGACCAGTCAGCCTAACAACTGTCATTGGGAAAATGCTGGAGACCATTATTAAGGAAGCAGTAGTGGGACATTTGGAAAAGCATAATTCAATCAAGCAGAGCCATGGTTTTATGAAAGGGAAATCATGTTTGACAAATTTGCTGGAGTTCTTTGAGGATGTAATGAGCAGGGTGGATAAGGGGGAACCAGTGGATGTGGTGTATTTGGATTTCCAGAAGGCATTCGATAAGGTGCCACATAAAAGGTTACTGCACAAGATAAAAGTTCATGGAGTTGGGGGTAATATATTAACATGGATAGAGGATTGGCTGACTGACAGAAAACAGAGAGTCGGGACAAATGGGTTATTTTAGGTTGGCAAACAGTGACTAGTGGGGTGCCGCAGGGATCGGTGCTGGGTCCTCAACTATTTATGACTTGGATGAAGGGACCAAGTGTAATACAGCCAAGTTTGCTGATAATACAAAGATGGGTGGGAAAGCAAATTGTGAGGAGGACACAAAAAAATCTGCAAATGGATGTAGACAGGCTAAGTGAGTGGGCAAAAATCTAGCAGATGGAGTATAAAATGGGAAAATGTGAGGTTACCACTTTGGCAGAAAAAATTGAAAAGCAAATTATAATTTAAATGGAGAAAAATTGCAAAGTGCTGCAGTACAGAGGGACCTGGGGGTCCTTGTGCATGAAAAACACAAAGTTAGTATGCAGGTACAGCAAGTAATCAGGAAGGCAAATGGAATTTTGGCCTTTATTGCAAGGGGGATAGAGTAACATAGAAACATAGAAAATAGGTGCAGGAGTAGGCCATTCGGCCCTTCGAGCCTGCACCGCCATTCCATGAGTTCATGGCTGAACATGCAACTTCAGTACCCCATTCCTGCTTTCTCGCCATACCCCTTGATCCCCCTAGTAGTAAGGACTACATCTAACTCCTTTTTGAATATATTTAGTGAATTGGCCTCAACAACTTTATGTGGTAGAGAATTCCACAGGTTCACCACTCACTGGGTGAAGAAGTTTCTCCTCATCTCGGTCCTAAATGGCTTACCCCTTATCCTTAGACTGTGACCCCTGGTTCTGGACTTCCCCAACATTGGGAACAATCTTCCTGCATCTAACCTGTCTAAACCCGTCAGAATTTTAAACGTTTCTATGAGATCCCTCTCATTCTTCTGAACTCCAGTGAATACAAGCCCAGTTGATCCAGTCTTTCTTGATATGTCAGTCCCGCCATCCCGGGAATTAGTCTGGTGAACCTTTGCTGCACTCCCTCAATAGCAAGAATATCCTTCCTCAAGTTAGGAGACCAAAACTGTACACAATACTCCAGGTGTGGCCTCACCAAGGCCCTGTAGTAACACCTCCCTGCCCCTGTACTCAAATCCCCTCGCTATGAAGGCCAACATGCCATTTGCTTCCTTAACCGCCTGCTATACCTGCATGCTAACCTTCAATGACTGATGTACCATGATACCCAGGTCTCGCTGCACCTCCCCTTTTCCTAATCTGTCACCATTCAGATAATAGTCTGTCTCTCTGTTTTTACAACCAAAGTGGATAACCTCACATTTATCCACATTATACTTCATCTGCCATGCATTTGCCCACTCACCTAACCTATCCAAGTCACTCTGCAGCCTCATAGCATTCTCCTCGCAGCTCACACTGCCACCCAACTTAGTGTCATCCGCAAACTTGGAGATACTACATTTAATCCCCTTGTCTAAATCATTAATGTACAGTGTAAACAGCTGGGGCCCCAGCACAGAACCTTGCGGTACCCCACTAGTCACTGCCTGCCATTCTGAAAAGTACCCATTTACACCTACTCTTTGCTTCCTGTCTGACAGCCAGTTCTCAATCCATGTCAGCTCACTACCCCCAATCCCATGTGCTTTAACTTTGCACATTAATCTCTTGTGTGGGACCTTGTCGAAAGCCTTCTGAAAGTCCAAATACACCATATCAACTGGTTCTCCCTTGTCCACTTTATTGGAAACATCCTCAAAAAATTCCAGAAGATTTGTCAAGCATGATTTCCCTTTCACAAATCCATGCTGACTTGGACCTATCATGTCATTTCTTTCCAAATGCGCTGCTATGACATCCTTAATAATTGATTCCATCATTTTACCCACTACTGATGTCAGGCTGACCGGTCTATAATTCCCTGTTTTCTCTCTCCCTTCTTTTTTAAAAAGTAGGGTTACATTGGCTACCCTCCACTCCATAGGAACTGATCCAGAGTCAATGGAATGTTGGAAAATGACTGTCAATGCATCCGCTATTTCCAAGGCCACCTCCTTAAGTACTCTGGGATGCAATCCATCAGGCCCTGGGAATTTATCGGCCTTAAATCCCATCAATTTCCCCAACACAATTTCCCGACTAATAAGGATTTCCCTCAGTTCCTCCTTCTTACTAGACCCTCTGGCCCCTTTTTATATCCGGAAGGTTATTTGTGTCCTCCTTAGTGAATACCGAACCAAAGTACTTGTTCAATTGGTCTGCCATTTCTTTGTTCCCAGTTATGACTTCCCCTGATTCTGACTGCAGTTGACCTACGTTTGTCTTTACTAACCTTTTTCTCTTTACATATCTATAGAAGCTTTTGCAGTCCATCTTAATGTTCCCTGCAAGCTTCCTCTCGTACTCTATTTTCCCTGCCCTAATCAAACCCTTTGTCCTCCTCTGCTGAGTTCTAAATTTCTCCCAGTTCCCGGGTTTGCTGCTATTTCTGGCCAATTTGTATGCCACTTCCTTGACTTTAATACTATCACTAATTTCCCTTGATAGCCACGGTTGAGCCACCTTCCCTTTTTTATTTTTACGCCAGACAGGGATGTACAATTGTTGTAGTTTATCCATGTGGTCTCTAAATGTCTGCCATTGCCCATCCACTGTCAATCCCTTAAGTATCATTTGGCAATCTATCCTAGCCAATTCACGCCTCATACCTTCAAAGTTACCCTTCTTTAATTTCTTGACCATGGTCTCTGAATTAACTGTTTCATTCTCCATCCTAATGTAGAATTCCCCCAAGGGGCCTCGCACATTGCTAATTAATCCTCTCTCTTTACACAACACCCAGTCTAAGATGGCCTGCCCCCTAGTTGGTTCCTCGACATATTGGTCTAGAAAACCATCCCTTATGCACTCCAGGAAATCCTCCTCCACCGTATTGTTTCCAGTTTGGTTAGCCCAATCTATATGCATATTAAAGTCACCCATGATAACTGCTGCACCTTTATTGCATACACCCCTAATTTCCTGTTTGGTGCCCTCCCCTACATCACTACTACTGTTTGGAGGTCTGTACACAACTCCCACTAGCGTTTTCTGCCCCTTGGTATTCCATAGCTCCACCCATACTGATTCCACATCATCCAAGCTAATGCCTTTCCTTACAATTGCATTAATTTCCTCTTTAACCAGCAACGCCACCATGCCTCCTTTTCCTTTCTGTCTATCCTTCCTAAATGTTGAATACCCTTGGATGTTGAGTTCCCAGCCTTGGTCACCCTGGAGCCATGTCTCCGTGATGCCAACCACATCGTATCCGTTAACTGCTATCTGCACAGTTAATTCGTCCAACTTATTCCGAATACTCCTCGCTTTGAGGCACAGAGCTTGCCTTTTTAACGCACGTAGACCCTTTAGAATTTTGCTGCAAAGTGGCCCTTTTTGTTTTTTGCCTTGGGTTTCTCTGCCCTCCACTTTTACTCATCTTCTTTCTGTCTTTTGCTTCTGTCTCAATTTTGTCTCCCTGCATTGGTTCCCATCCCCCTGCCATATTAGTTTAACTCCTCCCCAACAGCACTAGCAAACACTCCCCCTAGGACATTGGTTACGGTCCTGCCCAGCTGCAGACCGTCCGGTTTGTACTGGTCCCACCTCCCCCAGAACCGGTTCCAATGCCCCAGGAATTTTAATCCCTCCCTGCTGCACCACTGCTCAAGCCACGTATTCATCTGAGCTATCCTGCCATTCCTACTCTGACTAGCACGTGGCACTGGTAGCAATCCCGAGATTACTACTTTTGAGGTCCTATTTTTAAATTTAGCTTCGAGCTCCTTAAATTTGTCTCGTAGGACCTCATCCCGTTTTTTAGAAGTCCTGCTACAACTGTACAGGGTAGTGGTGAGGCCACACTGAGAGTACTGTGTAGATTTGGTCTCTGTATTTAAGGAACGATATACTTGCATTGGAGGCTGTTCAGAGAAGGTTCACTAGGTTGATTCCAGAGATGAGGGGGTTGACTTAAGAGGATAGGTTGAGTAGGTAGTGTCTATACACATTGGAGTTCAGAAAATTGAGAGGTGATCTTATCGAAATATATAAGATAATAAGGAGGTTCGACAAGATGGAGGCAGAGAGGATAGAAGAAACTGAAACGAGGGGACATAGTCTCAGAATAAGGGGCCACCCATTTAAAACTGAGATGAGGAGGTAAATCTATGGAATTCTCTGCCCAAGCTGTGGAGGCTGGGTCATTGAATATATTTAAAGCGGAGATAGACAGATTTTTAAGCGATAAGGTAATAAAGGGTTATGGGGAGCGGGCAGGGAAGTGGAGTTGAATCCATGATCAGATCAGCCATGATCATATTAAATGGCAGAGCAGGCTCAAGGGGCCAGGTGGCCTACTCCTGCTCCTCTTTCTTATGTTCTGAATCAGTTTTAGTGAGGGATAAATATTGGCCCGGACACTGGGGAAAACTCCACTGCCCTTTGAAACAGTGCCGTGGGATCTTTTACATCGACCTGAGAAGGTAGACATGGCCCCGGTTTAATGTTTCATCCAAAAGACGCCACCTCTAATCTTTATGGCCTCAATTGGACTATTGTGTCCAATTCTGGGCACTGCACTTTAGGAAGGTTGTGAAGTCCTTAGAGAGGGTGTAGAAAAGATTTACAAGAATCGTTCCAGGGATGAGGGACTTCAGTTACGTGGATAGACTGGAGAAGCTGGGATTCTCCTTGGAGCAGAGAAGGTTGAGAGGAGAGCTGTACAAAATCATGAGGGGTCTAGACAGAGAGAAACTGTTTCCATTGGTGGGGAAACAGGACTAGCTGAAACATAGAAAATAGGTACAGGAGTAGGCCATTCAAGCCTGCACCACCATTCAATAAGATCATGGCTGATCATTCCCTCAGTACCCCTTTCCTGCTTTCTCTCCAATAGAAGTGCTCTTACAGCAAGCTTGCACAGGCTCGACGGGCCGAATGGCCTCCTTCTGTGCTATAACCATTCTCTGACAGCATAGCATTGCCTCAGTACTGCACTGGAATTATCAGCCTGGATTATGTACTCAGGTTTCTGGAGTGGGGACTTGAGCCCAGAGGCGAAAGCACTACCCACTGAGCCATAGCTGACAGTCACCAGGTGAGAACTAGAGCAGATTGGCTGCGATGGTTCCCAGGATCACACATCCCGTCACCGCTCACCATCTCGAGTCCTGTTGAAGGGCGGCCGGTTGGGTGAGGTACCAGGGAGATGTCTGTGCCATTGGGAACAACCCCCGGGGCAGGACCGTCAGTGAAAGAGGGCGAGAAAGTTGCACACTGTTCCAGCGGTGGGGAGGGAGGGGGGATTATTATATTTCTGAAACTCAGGACAGACATTCAAGTGCTATTGACACGAGACGGTATTTTACACTGTTTTAACCTCCAGGCAGTCACTTACTGTCACGTCGATTCGCAGCACATCAGTGCGGAAAGCTGTGGCTGGGTGGGGAATCCGAGACTTCCCAAGAGCCCTCGCCTTAACATCAATCACACAATCTTACTGGGCAAATTGGTGCCGTTCATATTTCTCTCCTCAGGTTACTCAGCCATTCCGATCCGAGCGGGGCTATTGTTGCTCCACTCAGCCAAACGGCAGCCGCTCAACTTAAAGGGCGTCAGGTTCATTTATCCTGGTAGCCCCTGATAAAGTAACAGAGGGAGCTGGAAATACAGGCAGGCCTGAAAAGAGTTCCGACAGGTGAACGTCTCAGGTGGAGACCTTTTGTCACAAGTTCGGAAGAAGGATTTCCGGCATTTATGTTTAATCCTTTTCACACAATGTCAAAAAATACTAAAACCAATTCTCCCCTACTCCCCTCCCCTCCCCCTCTGCTCCCATCCCTCCCTCCCCCTTTGCGCCCCCTTCCTCTCTCTCCTCCCCTCCACTCCTCCCACTCCCCACTCTGCCTCCCCTCCCCCTGTTGCCCCTCCCCTCACTCTCCTCGGCCTCCGTTCCTCCCCCCCTCTAATCCCCACTTCCCCTCCCCCTCTCCTTCCTCCTCCCCACCACCCCCCTCCCCTCCTCCTGTCCCCTTCCCTTCACTCCCTTCCCCTCCTCTACTCCCCACTTTCCCTCTCCTCCCCCTCCCTTCCTCACAACCCTCCCCCACCTCCAAATTGTTGGGCAGAATGGCCTCCTTCGGTGCCGTACTATTCTATGACTCTATGATCTATGACTCTACCTTAGCCTCTCCTCCCCTGAAGGACCTGACCCATGCTGCGGTACAGTCCCACGGCTGGAGGGGGGGGTCACTGTGTAGCAAGCAGGAGCTCAAGGGCTCCTTGGAGTTCCCCACTGTTGGAACGAGGCTTCATCGAAGGACAGAAAGAATAAGAAAGATTGATATATGGCATCTCATCACTTCTCTCAAACAGCTCAGAGAGCTTTGCATTCAATAAATCATTGTGGATTGCGGTGACTGCTGTTATGTCATGGGAGCGCTGTCCCACAGACGAGTCAAGCAACAGCCTGATACAGTCATACTCACAGAATCATACCTTTCAGCTAATGTCCCAACCTCCTCCATCATTATCCCTGGGTGGGTCCTGTCCCACCGGCAGGACAGACGCACCAGTGGTGGTGGCACAGTGGTATACATAGAAACATAGAAAATAGGTGCAGGAGCAGGCCATTTGGCCCTTCTAGCCTGCACCGCCATTCAATGAGTTCATGGCTGAACATGAAACTTCAGTACCCCCTTCCTGCTTTCTCGCCATACCCCTTGATCCCCCGAGTAGTAAGGACTTCATCTAACTCCCTTTTGAATATATTAGTGAATTGGCCTCAACAACTTCCTGTGGTAGAGAATTCCACAGGTTCACCACTCTCTGGGTGAAGAAGTTTCTCCTCATCTCGGTCCTAAATGGCTTACCCATAATCCTTAGACTGTGACCCCTGGTTCTGGACTTCCCCAACATTGGGAACATTCTTCCTGCATCCAACCTGTCCAAACCCGTCAGAATTTTAAACGTTTCTATGAGGTCCCCTCTCACTCTTCTGAACTCCAGTGAATACAAGCCCAGTTGATCCAGTCTTTCTTGATAGGTCAGTCCCACCATCCCAGGAATCAGTCTGGTGAATCTTCGCTGCACTCCCTCAATAGCAAGAACGTCCTTCCTCAAGTTAGGAGACCAAAACTGTACACAATACTCCAGGTGTGGCCTCACCAAGGCCCTGTACAACTGTAGCAACACCTCCCTGCCCCTGTACTCAAATCCCCTCGCTATGAAGGCCAACATGCCATTTGCTTCCTTAACCGCCTGCTATACCTGCATGCTAACCTTCAATGACTGATGTACCATGATACCCAGGTCTCGCTGCACCTCCCCTTTTCCTAATCTGTCACCATTCAGATAATAGTCTGTCTCTCTGTTTTTACAACCAAAGTGGATAACCTCACATTTATCCACATTATACTTCATCTGCCATGCATTTGCCCACTCACCTAACCTATCCAAGTCACTCTGCAGCCTCATAGCATTCTCCTCGCAGCTCACACTGCCACCCAACTTAGTGTCATCCGCAAACTTGGAGATACTACATTTAATCCCCTTGTCTAAATCATTAATGTACAGTGTAAACAGCTGGGGCCCCAGCACAGAACCTTGCGGTACCCCACTAGTCACTGCCTGCCATTCTGAAAAGTACCCATTTACACCTACTCTTTGCTTCCTGTCTGACAGCCAGTTCTCAATCCATGTCAGCTCACTACCCCCAATCCCATGTGCTTTAACTTTGCACATTAATCTCTTGTGTGGGACCTTGTCGAAAGCCTTCTGAAAGTCCAAATACACCATATCAACTGGTTCTCCCTTGTCCACTTTATTGGAAACATCCTCAAAAAATTCCAGAAGATTTGTCAAGCATGATTTCCCTTTCACAAATCCATGCTGACTTGGACCTATCATGTCATTTCTTTCCAAATGCGCTGCTATGACATCCTTAATAATTGATTCCATCATTTTACCCACTACTGATGTCAGGCTGACCGGTCTATAATTCCCTGTTTTCTCTCTCCCTTCTTTTTTAAAAAGTAGGGTTACATTGGCTACCCTCCACTCCATAGGAACTGATCCAGAGTCAATGGAATGTTGGAAAATGACTGTCAATGCATCCGCTATTTCCAAGGCCACCTCCTTAAGTACTCTGGGATGCAATCCATCAGGCCCTGGGAATTTATCGGCCTTAAATCCCATCAATTTCCCCAACACAATTTCCCGACTAATAAGGATTTCCCTCAGTTCCTCCTTCTTACTAGACCCTCTGGCCCCTTTTTATATCCGGAAGGTTATTTGTGTCCTCCTTAGTGAATACCGAACCAAAGTACTTGTTCAATTGGTCTGCCATTTCTTTGTTCCCAGTTATGACTTCCCCTGATTCTGACTGCAGTTGACCTACGTTTGTCTTTACTAACCTTTTTCTCTTTACATATCTATAGAAGCTTTTGCAGTCCATCTTAATGTTCCCTGCAAGCTTCCTCTCGTACTCTATTTTCCCTGCCCTAATCAAACCCTTTGTCCTCCTCTGCTGAGTTCTAAATTTCTCCCAGTTCCCGGGTTTGCTGCTATTTCTGGCCAATTTGTATGCCACTTCCTTGACTTTAATACTATCACTAATTTCCCTTGATAGCCACGGTTGAGCCACCTTCCCTTTTTTATTTTTACGCCAGACAGGGATGTACAATTGTTGTAGTTTATCCATGTGGTCTCTAAATGTCTGCCATTGCCCATCCACTGTCAATCCCTTAAGTATCATTTGGCAATCTATCCTAGCCAATTCACGCCTCATACCTTCAAAGTTACCCTTCTTTAATTTCTTGACCATGGTCTCTGAATTAACTGTTTCATTCTCCATCCTAATGTAGAATTCCCCCAAGGGGCCTCGCACATTGCTAATTAATCCTCTCTCTTTACACAACACCCAGTCTAAGATGGCCTGCCCCCTAGTTGGTTCCTCGACATATTGGTCTAGAAAACCATCCCTTATGCACTCCAGGAAATCCTCCTCCACCGTATTGTTTCCAGTTTGGTTAGCCCAATCTATATGCATATTAAAGTCACCCATGATAACTGCTGCACCTTTATTGCATACACCCCTAATTTCCTGTTTGGTGCCCTCCCCTACATCACTACTACTGTTTGGAGGTCTGTACACAACTCCCACTAGCGTTTTCTGCCCCTTGGTATTCCATAGCTCCACCCATACTGATTCCACATCATCCAAGCTAATGCCTTTCCTTACAATTGCATTAATTTCCTCTTTAACCAGCAACGCCACCATGCCTCCTTTTCCTTTCTGTCTATCCTTCCTAAATGTTGAATACCCTTGGATGTTGAGTTCCCAGCCTTGGTCACCCTGGAGCCATGTCTCCGTGATGCCAACCACATCGTATCCGTTAACTGCTATCTGCACAGTTAATTCGTCCAACTTATTCCGAATACTCCTCGCTTTGAGGCACAGAGCTTGCCTTTTTAACGCACGTAGACCCTTTAGAATTTTGCTGCAAAGTGGCCCTTTTTGTTTTTTGCCTTGGGTTTCTCTGCCCTCCACTTTTACTCATCTTCTTTCTGTCTTTTGCTTCTGTCTCAATTTTGTCTCCCTGCATTGGTTCCCATCCCCCTGCCATATTAGTTTAACTCCTCCCCAACAGCACTAGCAAACACTCCCCCTAGGACATTGGTTACGGTCCTGCCCAGCTGCAGACCGTCCGGTTTGTACTGGTCCCACCTCCCCCAGAACCGGTTCCAATGCCCCAGGAATTTTAATCCCTCCCTGCTGCACCACTGCTCAAGCCACGTATTCATCTGAGCTATCCTGCCATTCCTACTCTGACTAGCACGTGGCACTGGTAGCAATCCCGAGATTACTACTTTTGAGGTCCTATTTTTAAATTTAGCTTCGAGCTCCTTAAATTTGTCTCGTAGGACCTCATCCCGTTTTTTAGAAGTCCTGCTACAACTGTACAGGGTAGTGGTGAGGCCACACTGAGAGTACTGTGTAGATTTGGTCTCTGTATTTAAGGAACGATATACTTGCATTGGAGGCTGTTCAGAGAAGGTTCACTAGGTTGATTCCAGAGATGAGGGGGTTGACTTAAGAGGATAGGTTGAGTAGGTAGTGTCTATACACATTGGAGTTCAGAAAATTGAGAGGTGATCTTATCGAAATATATAAGATAATAAGGAGGTTCGACAAGATGGAGGCAGAGAGGATAGAAGAAACTGAAACGAGGGGACATAGTCTCAGAATAAGGGGCCACCCATTTAAAACTGAGATGAGGAGGTAAATCTATGGAATTCTCTGCCCAAGCTGTGGAGGCTGGGTCATTGAATATATTTAAAGCGGAGATAGACAGATTTTTAAGCGATAAGGTAATAAAGGGTTATGGGGAGCGGGCAGGGAAGTGGAGTTGAATCCATGATCAGATCAGCCATGATCATATTAAATGGCAGAGCAGGCTCAAGGGGCCAGGTGGCCTACTCCTGCTCCTCTTTCTTATGTTCTGAATCAGTTTTAGTGAGGGATAAATATTGGCCCGGACACTGGGGAAAACTCCACTGCCCTTTGAAACAGTGCCGTGGGATCTTTTACATCGACCTGAGAAGGTAGACATGGCCCCGGTTTAATGTTTCATCCAAAAGACGCCACCTCTAATCTTTATGGCCTCAATTGGACTATTGTGTCCAATTCTGGGCACTGCACTTTAGGAAGGTTGTGAAGTCCTTAGAGAGGGTGTAGAAAAGATTTACAAGAATCGTTCCAGGGATGAGGGACTTCAGTTACGTGGATAGACTGGAGAAGCTGGGATTCTCCTTGGAGCAGAGAAGGTTGAGAGGAGAGCTGTACAAAATCATGAGGGGTCTAGACAGAGAGAAACTGTTTCCATTGGTGGGGAAACAGGACTAGCTGAAACATAGAAAATAGGTACAGGAGTAGGCCATTCAAGCCTGCACCACCATTCAATAAGATCATGGCTGATCATTCCCTCAGTACCCCTTTCCTGCTTTCTCTCCAATAGAAGTGCTCTTACAGCAAGCTTGCACAGGCTCGACGGGCCGAATGGCCTCCTTCTGTGCTATAACCATTCTCTGACAGCATAGCATTGCCTCAGTACTGCACTGGAATTATCAGCCTGGATTATGTACTCAGGTTTCTGGAGTGGGGACTTGAGCCCAGAGGCGAAAGCACTACCCACTGAGCCATAGCTGACAGTCACCAGGTGAGAACTAGAGCAGATTGGCTGCGATGGTTCCCAGGATCACACATCCCGTCACCGCTCACCATCTCGAGTCCTGTTGAAGGGCGGCCGGTTGGGTGAGGTACCAGGGAGATGTCTGTGCCATTGGGAACAACCCCCGGGGCAGGACCGTCAGTGAAAGAGGGCGAGAAAGTTGCACACTGTTCCAGCGGTGGGGAGGGAGGGGGGATTATTATATTTCTGAAACTCAGGACAGACATTCAAGTGCTATTGACACGAGACGGTATTTTACACTGTTTTAACCTCCAGGCAGTCACTTACTGTCACGTCGATTCGCAGCACATCAGTGCGGAAAGCTGTGGCTGGGTGGGGAATCCGAGACTTCCCAAGAGCCCTCGCCTTAACATCAATCACACAATCTTACTGGGCAAATTGGTGCCGTTCATATTTCTCTCCTCAGGTTACTCAGCCATTCCGATCCGAGCGGGGCTATTGTTGCTCCACTCAGCCAAACGGCAGCCGCTCAACTTAAAGGGCGTCAGGTTCATTTATCCTGGTAGCCCCTGATAAAGTAACAGAGGGAGCTGGAAATACAGGCAGGCCTGAAAAGAGTTCCGACAGGTGAACGTCTCAGGTGGAGACCTTTTGTCACAAGTTCGGAAGAAGGATTTCCGGCATTTATGTTTAATCCTTTTCACACAATGTCAAAAAATACTAAAACCAATTCTCCCCTACTCCCCTCCCCTCCCCCTCTGCTCCCATCCCTCCCTCCCCCTTTGCGCCCCCTTCCTCTCTCTCCTCCCCTCCACTCCTCCCACTCCCCACTCTGCCTCCCCTCCCCCTGTTGCCCCTCCCCTCACTCTCCTCGGCCTCCGTTCCTCCCCCCCTCTAATCCCCACTTCCCCTCCCCCTCTCCTTCCTCCTCCCCACCACCCCCCTCCCCTCCTCCTGTCCCCTTCCCTTCACTCCCTTCCCCTCCTCTACTCCCCACTTTCCCTCTCCTCCCCCTCCCTTCCTCACAACCCTCCCCCACCTCCAAATTGTTGGGCAGAATGGCCTCCTTCGGTGCCGTACTATTCTATGACTCTATGATCTATGACTCTACCTTAGCCTCTCCTCCCCTGAAGGACCTGACCCATGCTGCGGTACAGTCCCACGGCTGGAGGGGGGGGTCACTGTGTAGCAAGCAGGAGCTCAAGGGCTCCTTGGAGTTCCCCACTGTTGGAACGAGGCTTCATCGAAGGACAGAAAGAATAAGAAAGATTGATATATGGCATCTCATCACTTCTCTCAAACAGCTCAGAGAGCTTTGCATTCAATAAATCATTGTGGATTGCGGTGACTGCTGTTATGTCATGGGAGCGCTGTCCCACAGACGAGTCAAGCAACAGCCTGATACAGTCATACTCACAGAATCATACCTTTCAGCTAATGTCCCAACCTCCTCCATCATTATCCCTGGGTGGGTCCTGTCCCACCGGCAGGACAGACGCACCAGTGGTGGTGGCACAGTGGTATACATAGAAACATAGAAAATAGGTGCAGGAGCAGGCCATTTGGCCCTTCTAGCCTGCACCGCCATTCAATGAGTTCATGGCTGAACATGAAACTTCAGTACCCCCTTCCTGCTTTCTCGCCATACCCCTTGATCCCCCGAGTAGTAAGGACTTCATCTAACTCCCTTTTGAATATATTAGTGAATTGGCCTCAACAACTTCCTGTGGTAGAGAATTCCACAGGTTCACCACTCTCTGGGTGAAGAAGTTTCTCCTCATCTCGGTCCTAAATGGCTTACCCATAATCCTTAGACTGTGACCCCTGGTTCTGGACTTCCCCAACATTGGGAACATTCTTCCTGCATCCAACCTGTCCAAACCCGTCAGAATTTTAAACGTTTCTATGAGGTCCCCTCTCACTCTTCTGAACTCCAGTGAATACAAGCCCAGTTGATCCAGTCTTTCTTGATAGGTCAGTCCCACCATCCCAGGAATCAGTCTGGTGAATCTTCGCTGCACTCCCTCAATAGCAAGAACGTCCTTCCTCAAGTTAGGAGACCAAAACTGTACACAATACTCCAGGTGTGGCCTCACCAAGGCCCTGTACAACTGTAGCAACACCTCCCTGCCCCTGTACTCAAATCCCCTCGCTATGAAGGCCAACATGCCATTTGCTTTCTTAACCGCCTGCTGTACCTGCATGCGAACCTTCAATGACTGATGTACCATGACACCCAGGTCTCGCTGCACCTTCCCCCTTCCTAATCTGTCACCATTCAGATAATAGTCTGTCTCTCTGTTTTTACCACCAAAGTGGATAACCTCACATTTATCCACATTATACTTCATCTGCCACGCATTTGCCCACTCACCTAACCTATCCAAGTCACTCTGCAGCCTCATAGCATCCTCCTCGCAGCTCACACTGCCACCCAACTTAGTGTCATCCGCAAATTTGCAGATACTACATTTAATCCCCTCGTCTAAATCATTAATGTACAATGTAAACAGCTGGGGCCCCAGCACAGAACCTTGCGGTACCCCACTAGTCACTGCCTGCCATTCTGAAAAGTACCCATTTACTCCTACTCTTTGCTTCCTGTCTGCCAACCAGTTCTCAATCCACGTCAGCACACTACCCCCAATCCCATGTGCTTTAACTTTGCACATTAATCTCATGTGTGGGACCTTGTCGAAAGCCTTCTGAAAGTCCAAATATACCACATCAACTGGTTCTCCTTTGTCCACTTTACTGGAAACATCCTCAAAAAATTCCAGAAGATTTGTCAAGCATGATCTCCCTTTCACAAATCCATGCTGACTTGGACCTATCATGTCACCATTTTCCAAATGCGTTGCTATGACATCCTTAATAATTGATTCCATCATTTTACCCACTACTGAGGTCAGGCTGACCGGTCTATAATTCCCTGCTTTCTCTCTCCCTCCTTTTTTATACAGTCGGGAGGGAGTGGCCCTGGGAGTCCTCAACATTGACTCGGGTCCCCATGAAGTCTCATAGCTTCAAGTCAAGCATGGGCAACTAAACCTCCTGCTGATTATCACCTACCGCCCTCCCTCAGCTGATGAATCAATATTCCTCCATGTTGAACACCACTTGGAAGCAGCACTGAGAGTAGCAAGGGCACAGAATGTACTCTGGATGCGGGACTTCAATGTCCATCATCAAGAATGGCTCGGTAGCACCACTACTGACTGAGCTGGCCGAGTCCTGAAGGACATAGCTGCCAGACTGGGCCTGCAGAAAGTGGTGAAAGAACCAACATGAGGGAAAAACCTACTTGACTTCGTCCTCACCAATCTACCTGTCGCAGATGCATCTGTCCATGACAGCATTAGCAGCAACAACCACCGTACAGTCATTGTGGAGACAAAGTCCCGTCTTCACACTGAGAATACCCTCCATCGTGTTGTGTGGCACTACCACCGTGCTAAATAGGATTGATTCAGAACAGATCTAGCAGCTCAAAACTGGGCATCCATGAGGTGCTGTGGGCCATCAGCAGCAGCAGAATTGTATTCCGTATTCCACCACAATCTGTAACCTCATGGCCCGACATGATCCTCACTCTACTGTGACCATCAACCCAGGGGACCAACCCTGGTTCCAAGAAGAGTGTAGAAGAGCATGCTAGAAGCAGCACCAGGTGTACCGAAAAATGAGGTGCGAATCTGGGAAAGCTGCAACACAGGACTACATGCATGCTAAAAAGCGGAAGCAGCATGCTAGAGATAAGGCTAAGCGATCCCACAACCAACGGATCAGATTAAAGCGACATCCAGTCATGAACGGTGGTGGACCATTAAACAACTAACAGGAGAATGAGGCTCCATGAATATCCCTATCCTCAATGATGGCGGAGCCCAGCATGTGAGTGCAAAAGACAAGGCTGAAGTGTTTACAACCATCTTCAACCATAAATGCCGAGCAGATGATCCTTATCGTCCTCCTCCTGAGATTCCCACCGTCACAGAAGCCAGTCTTCAGCCAATTTGGTTCACTCCATGTGATATCAAGAAAAGGCTGAACGCACTGGATACAGCAAAGGCTATGGGCTCCGACAACATACAGGCTGTCGTGCTGAAGACTTGTGCTCCAGAACTAGCCTCACCTCTATCCAAGCTGGTCCAATACAGCTACAACACTGGAATCTATCCAACAATGTGGAAAACTGCCCAAGTATGTCCTGTCCACAAAAAGCAGGACAAATCCAATCCGGTTAATTATCGCCCCATCAGTCTACTCTCAATCATCGGCAAAGTGATGGAAGGTGTCGTCAACAGTGCTATCAAGCGGCATTTACTCACCAATAACCTGCTCATCGATGGTCAGTTTGGGTTCTGCCAGGATCACTCGGTCCCAGACCACATTACAGCCTTGGTCCAAACATGGACAAAAGAGCTGAATGCCAGAGGTGAGAGTGGCTGCCCTTGACATCAAGGCAACATTTGACAGAGTGTGGCACCAAGGACCCCTAGTAAAACTGAAGTCAATGGGAATCAGGTGGAAAACTCTCCACTGGCTGGAGTCATACCTAGCTCAAAGGAAAATGGTTGTGGTGGTTGGAGCTCAGTCACCACTGCGGGATGTCCTGGGGCATCGAGGATCGAGGAGGCGGGAGCTCGGAGCAGCGCGAGTCCGGGGTCGGCGAGAGGCCTATAAAGGCCAGCGGGAATCGGGCAGTTCGAGCAGTCGGTTGAGGAGGCGGGAGCTCGGAGCAGCGCGAGTCCGGGGTCGGCGAGAGGTGTACCGGTGCAGCTGCAGCGGGGCCAGAAGGCAAAAAAGTAAAAGAAATCGAAAGGTGACGTCACAGCCAAGGGGGTAAGTGATTGGCTGGTGATTGGTGAGTAGTTTTACTTTTTCTTTTCTATATCAGTAAGTAACATTTAGCATTGTTGTTGCCAAATTAAGTTAATCTAAGGGTTAAGTCATGGCAGGACAGCTCGGACATGTGTTATGCTCCTCCTGTACTATGTGGGAAGTCAGGGACGCTTCCGGTGTCCCTGACGACTACGTGTGCGGGAAGTGTGTCCGCCTCCAGCTCCTGACAGACCGCATTGCGGCACTGGAGCTGCGGGTGGATTGACTCTGGAGCATTCACGATGCTGAGAATGACGTGAATAGCACGTTTAGCGAGTTGGCCTTACCGCAGGTAAAGTGTACACAGCCAAATAGGGAATGGAAGACCAACAGGAAGAGCAGTGCAAGGAAGGTAGTGCAGGGGTCCCCTGCGGTCATCCCCCTGCAAAACAGATACACCGCTTTGGGTACTGTTGAGGGGGATGACTCATCAGGGGAGAGCAGCAGCAGCTAGGTTCATGGCACCGTGCCGGGCTCTGCTGCACAGGAGGGCAGGAAAAAGAGTGGGAGAGCAATAGTGATAGGGGATTCAATTGTAAGGATAGATAGGCGTTTCTGTGGCCGCAACCGAGACTCCAGGATGGTATGTTGTCTCCCTGGTGCAAGGGTCAAGGATGTCTCGGAGCGGGTGCAGGACATTCTGAAAAGGGAGGGTGAACAGCCAGTTGTCGTGGTGCATATAGGTACCAACGATATAGGTAAAAAACGGGATGAGGTCCTACGAGACGAATTTAAGGAGCTAGGAGCTAAATTAAAAAGTAGGACCTCAAAAGTAGTAATCTCGAGATTGCTACCAGTGCCACGTGCTAGTCAGAGTAGGAATCGCAGGATAGCTCAGATGAATACGTGGCTTGAGCAATGGTGCAGCAGGGAGGGATTCAAATTCCTGGGGCATTGGAACCGGTTCTGGGGGAGGTGGGACCAGTACAATCCGGACGGTCTGCACCTGGGCAGAATCGAAACCAATGTCCTAGGGGGAGTGTTTGCTAGTGCTGTTGGGGAGGAGTTAAACTAATATGGCAGGGGGATGGGAACCAATGCAGGGAGATAGAGGGAAACAAAAAGGAGGCAAAAACAAAAGACAGAAAGAAGATGAGGAAAAGTGGAGGGCAGAGAAACCCAAGGCAAAGAACAAAAAGGGCCATTGTACAGCAAAATTCTAAAAGGACAGAGGGTGTTAAAAAAACAAGCCTAAAGGCTTTGTGTCTTAATGCAAGGAGTATCCGCAATAAGGTGGATGAATTAACTGTGCAAATAGATGTTAACAAATATGATGTGATTGGGATTACGGAGACGTGGCTCCAGGATGATCAGGGCTGGGAACTCAACATCCAGGGGTATTCAACATTCAGGAAGGATAGAATAAAAGGAAAAGGAGGTGGGGTAGCATTGCTGGCTAAGGAGGAGATTAAGGCAATAGTTAGGAAGGACATTAGCTTGGATGATGTGGAATCTATATGGGTAGAGCTGCAGAACACCAAAGGGCAAAAAACGTTAGTGGGAGTTGTGTACAGACCTCCAAACAGTAGTAGTGATGTTGGGGAGGGCATCAAACATGAAATTAGGGGTGCGTGCAATAAAGGTGCAGCAGTTATAATGGGTGACTTTAATATGCACATAGATTGGGCTAACCAAACTGGAAGCAATACGGTGGAGGAGGATTTCCTGGAGTGCATAAGGGATGGTTTTTTAGACCAATATGTCGAGGAACCAACTAGGGGGGAGGCCATCTTAGACTGGGTGTTATGTAATGAGAGAGGATTAATTAGCAATCTCGTTGTGCGAGGCCCCTCGGGGAAGAGTGACCATAATATGGTGGAATTCTGCATTGGGATGGAGAATGAAACAGTTAATTCAGAGACCATGGTCCAGAACTTAAAGAAGGCTAACTTTGAAGGTATGAGGCGTGAATTGGCTGGGATGGATTGGCGAATGATACTGAAGGGGTTGACTGTGGATGGGCAATGGCAGACATTTAGAGACCGCATGGATGAACTACAACAATTGTACATTCCTGTCTGGCATAAAAATAAAAAAGGGAAGGTGGCTCAACCGTGGCTATCAAGGGAAATCAGGGATAGTATTAAAGCCAAGGAAGTGGCATACAAATTGGCCAGAAATAGCAGCGAACCTGGGGACTGGGAGAAATTTAGAACTCAGCAGAGGAGGACAAAGGGTTTGATTAGGGCAGGGAAAATGGAGTATGAGAAGAAGCTTGCAGGGAACATTAAGATGGATTGCAAAAGTTTCTATAGATATGTAAAGAGAAAAAGGTTAGTAAAGACAAACGTAGATCCCCTGTAGTCAGAATCAGGGGAAGTCATAACGGGGAACAAAGAAATGGCGGACCAATTGAACAAGTACTTTGGTTCAGTATTCACGAAGGAGGACACGAACAACCTTCCGGTTATAAAAGGGGTCGGGGGGTCTAGTAAGGAGGAGGAACTGAGGGAAATCCTTATTAGCCGGGAAATTGTGTTGGGGAAATTGATGGGATTGAAGGCCGATAAATCCCCAGGGCCTGATGGACTGCATCCCAGAGTACTTAAGGAGGTGGCCTTGGAAATAGTGGATGCGTTGACAGTCATTTTCCAACATTCCATTGACTCTGGATCAGTTCCTATGGAGTGGAGGGTAGCCAATGTAACCCCACTTTTTAAAAAAGGAGGGAGAGAGAAAACAGGGAATTATAGACCGGTCAGCCTGACATCGGTAGTGGGTAAAATGATGGAATCAATTATTAAGGATGTCATAGCAGTGCATTTGGAAAGAGGTGACATGATAGGTCCGTGTCAGCATGGATTTGTGAAAGGGAAATCATGCTTGACAAATCTTCTGGAATTTTTTGAGGATGTTTCCAGTAGAGTGGATAAGGGAGAACCAGTTGATGTGGTATATTTGGACTTTCAGAAGGCGTTTGACAAGGTCCCACACAAGAGATTGATGTGCAAAGTTAGAGCACATGGGATTGGGGGTAGTGTACTGACATGGATTGAGAACTGGTTGTCAGACAGGAAGCAAAGAGTAGGAGTAAATGGGTACTTTTCAGAATGGCAGGCAGTGACTACTGGGGTACCGCAAGATTCTGTGCTGGGGCCCCAGCTGTTTACACTGTACATTAATGATTTAGATGAGGGGATTAAATGTAATATCTCCAAATTTGCGGATGACACTAAGTTGGGTGGCAGTGTGAGCTGCGAGGAGGATGCTGTGAGGCTGCAGAGCGACTTGGATAGGTTAGGTGAGTGGGCAAATGCATGGCAGATGAAGTATAATGTGGATAAATGTGAGGTTATCCACTTTGGTGGTAAAAACAGAGAGACAGACTATTATCTGAATGGTGACAGATTAGGAAAAGGGGAGGTGCAAAGAGACCTGGGTGTCATGGTACATCAGTCATTGAAGGTTGGCATGCAGGTGCAGCAGGCGGTTAAGAAAGCAAATGGCATGTTGGCCTTCATAGCAAGGGGATTTGAGTACAGGGGCAGGGAGGTGTTGCTACAGTTGTACAGGGCATTGGTGAGGCCACACCTGGAGTATTGTGTACAGTTTTGGTCTCCTAACCTGAGGAAGGACATTCTTGCTATTGAGGGAGTGCAGCGAAGGTTCACCAGACTGATTCCCGGGATGGCGGGACTGACCTATCAAGAAAGACTGGATCAACTGGGCTTGTATTCACTGGAGTTCAGAAGAATGAGAGGGGACCTCATAGAAACATTTAAAATTCTGACGGGGTTAGACAGGTTAGATGCAGGAAGAATGTTCCCAATGTTGGGGAAGTCCAGAACCAGAGGTCACAGTCTAAGGATAAGGGGTAAGCCATTTAGGACCGAGATGCGGAGGAACTTCTTCACCCAGAGAGTGGTGAACCTGTGGAATTCTCTACCACAGAAAGTTGTTGAGGCCAATTCACTAAATATATTCAAAAAGGAGTTAGATGAGGTCCTTACTACTAGGGGGATCAAGGGGTATGGCGAGAAAGCAGGAATGGGGTACTGAAGTTGAATGTTCAGCCATGAACTCATTGAATGGCGGTGCAGGCTAGAAGGGCCGAATGGCCGACTCCTGCACCTATTTTCTATGTTTCTATGTTTCTAATACGTGGCTTGAGCAGTGGTGCAGCAGGGAGGGATTCAAATTCCTGGGGCATTGGAACCGGTTCTGGGGGAGGTGGGACCAGTACAAACTGGACGGTCTGCACCTGGGCAGGACCGCAACCATGGTCCTAGGGGGAGTGTTTGTCAGTGCTGTTGGGGAGGAGTTAAACTAATATGGCAGGGGGATGGGAACCAATGCAGGGAGACAGAGGGAAACAAAATTGAGACAGAAGCAAAAGACAGAAAGGAGATGAGTAAAAGTGGAGGGCAGAGAAACCCAAGGCAAAAGCCACTGTACAGCAAAATTCTAAAGGGTCAAAGTGCAATAAAAAGGCAAGCCTGAAAGCTCTGTGCCTCAATGCGAGGAGTAATCGGAACTCAGGAGAGGGCTCTGAGCTAGTTAGAGTGGGTGGGAGCTCAGATGAACAGGACCCCAAGAAAGAATGCAAAAGGCAGGAGGCAACAGAGCAGAGTAGCACTGGGGTAAGGGTAAACCACCAGGTGATAGGAAGGGACAATATTTATGACTATAAGGGGGCTGCAGGAGGGGGTCAAAACTAAAAATCATGGTGTCATGTATTCAACCAGCATTGTAACCCATGTATAATCTGACCTAAGTTGTACACTGTGAGAACAATGACCACTAAGTGGCGAACGTGTGGGAGACACTCCTAACCTGGACCTTCAGAGATAAAAGGGGAAGCTCCACCCACTTGCTGCAAAGGAATAAAGGACAGGTCATAGACAGACCTCTCAAGCATGGGCCTTGTGTGCATTTATACTGTATAGTAAGGACGTATCAATGGCGACGAGAAACTGGGATTTAAATCATGCGAGCGTGGCCACTAGCAGAACAGACGAGAGGTACTGTGTTAAGGAATGATTGGGACAGAGATTCAACATTGTTAAAGCAGCACCCAGTTCTCCAGGCAGACAAGGGCAATCAGGCATGCCCCAACATGTAGTCGAACCCAGAGGGGGAGTTCGGCAGAGACAATGGCAAGCTGAACAGCGATTCAAACCATTGCATGGCACAATGCGGCCAGTAATGGGGCCATCAACACCTGTTAATGGTGCACTCAAGGACAATAACAGGGGCAGTCAGGGACGATCGACTGGCAAGGGACCTTTTGTTTCCAACAGCAGCTCATGTTGGAGGCGTGGAGGCACACACTCAGCCGGACTTTGCAGAGATGAGCAAAATACCTGCAGAAATTGCAGAAATGAACGCTGGGGGAAATCGCTGGAAGCTGAAGTTCAGCGAGTTCATGTGGAGCACATATACAGTTCATACACCAGGATGCCACCGATAATGATGAAAGTGCTCCTCAATGGCATCCCAGTATCAATGGAGCTAGACACGGGTGCCAGCCAGTCCCTGATAAATGTCAAACAGTTCGAAAAGTTGTGGCCGTCCAAGGCCAGGAGGACAAAATTATCGTGGATTGATGCACAGCTAAGGACATACACAAAGGAGATCATTCCGATGCTAGGCAGCGCCACGGTAGTCGTGACCCACAACGATTCGGAGAACAAGTTGCCACTCTGGGTTATCCTGGGGGACGGTCCCGCACTACTGGGGAGGAGTTGGCTTGCTGTCATGAACTGGAAATGGGGCGATGTCAATGCAATTTCCTCTGTGGAGCAAGTATCATGCTCACAGATCCTGGACAAATTTGACTCATTATTTCAACCCGGCATTGGCACTTTCATGGGGGCCAAGATAGTGATTCACATAAACGGACGCCAGGCCAGTACACCACAAGGCCAGAGCGGTGCTGTACGTGATGCGGGAAAAGATAGAAGGCGAATTGGATCGCCTGCTGAGGGAAGGCATCATCTCGCCAGTCGAATTCAGTGACTGGGCGAGCCCGATTGTGCCGGTGCTCAAGGCGGATGGGTCGGTCAGGATATGTGGCGATTACAAGGCCACCATCAATCGGGTGTCACTCCAAGACCAGTACCCGCTACCGAGAGCGGAGGACCTCTTTGCGACGCTATCCGGTGGCAAACTTTTTCAAAATTGGACCTGACCTCAGCTTATATGACCCAGGAGCTGGCGAGTGAGTCGAAGAAGCTGACCACCATCACAACACACAAGTGGTTGTTTGAGTACAACAGATGTCCGTTCGGGATTCGCTCGGCCGCCGCAAAATATGGAAAGCCTCCTCAAGTCGATTCCAGGGATGGTGGTTTTTCAGGACGACATCCTCATCACGGGTTACGATACTGAAGAACACCTCCACAACCTGGAGGAGATGCTACGCAGATTGGACCGGGTAGGGCTGCGACTGAAAAAGGCGAAGTGCGTCTTCCTAGCTCCAGAGGTAGAATTCCTGCAGATGAGGGTAGCAGCAGACGGGATCAGCCCTACTGCGTCCAAGACGGAAGCGATCCAGAGAGCACCTAGACCCCGTAACACGACGGAGCTGCGTTCGTTCCTGGGCTCCTGAACTATTTTGGTACCCATGTAATAAACTTGTGTTAACGTGCGATGCGTCGTCCTATGGTGTCGGGTGTGTGTTGCAGCATGTCAATGCCAAGGGTCAGTTACAGCCGGTAGCTTATGCCTCCAGAAGTCTGTCCCAGGCAGAAAGGGGCTACGGGATGGTAGAAAAGGAGGCACTCACATGTGTATATGCGGTAAAGAAAATGCACCAGTACCTGTTTGGCAGGAAATTTGAGCTGGAGACAGAGCACAAACCCTTAACGTCCCTTTTGGCCGACAACAAGGCCATAAATGCAAATGCATTGGCCTGCATACAGAGGTGGGCACTCACATTAGCCGCCTATGACTACACAATTCGGCACAGCACTCAGCAGGCTCCCACTAGCCACCACTGAGGGGGCTACCGAGCATGCTGCTGAGATGGTCATGGCTGTTGAAGCTTTCGGAAGCGAAGGCTCACCCGTGACAGCCCGTCAGATTAAACTCTGGACAAATAGAGACCCGCTATTGTCTCTAGTCAAGAAATGTGTCCTGAATGGGGACTGGGCAGCCTCGTACAGGGCATGCCCTGAGGAATTTAAACCATTTCACAGGCGCAGGGATGAACTCTCGATTCAGGCCGATTGCCTACTGTGGGGAAACCGCATAGTCATGCCCCAGATGGGCAGAGAAGTATTCATCAGAGAACTCCACAATAAGCACCCGGGCATTGTCATGATGAAGGCAATTGCCAGGTCACACGTTTGGTGGCCAGGGATAGACGCAGATCTGGAACTTTGTGTTCGCAGGTGCAACACGTGTGCCCAGCTAGGCAATGCGCCCAGGTAAGCCCCCCTTAGCCCCTGGCCATGGCCCGCCAAGCCTTGGTCACGCATCCACGTGGACTACGCAGGTCCTTTCATGGGGAAAATGTTTTTGGTTGTAGTAGAGGCCTACTCCAAATGGATCGAGTGTGACATTTTAAATTCAAGCACATCCTCTGCCACGGTAGAAAGTCTACGAGCAATGTTCGCCGTCCACGGTCTACCGGACATCTTGGTCAGCGACAATGGCCCGTGCTTCACAAGCACTGAATTTCAGGACTTCATGGCAGGCAATGGAATTAACCATGTCAGAACGGCACCGTTCATGTCGGCCTCAAACGGCCAGGCAGAACGAGCAGTGCAGATAATCAAACAGGGGATGCTCAGAATCCAAGGGGGTTCCCTACAAAGCCGCTTATCACGCCTCCTGTTGGCCTACAGATCCTGACCACACTCGCTCACCGGGGTTCCACCCGCAGAGCTGCTAATGAAAAGGACGCTCAAAATCTGGTTATCCCTTATACACCCCACCATGAAAGAAATTGTCGAGTGCAGGCGCCAGTCACAATATCACTACCATGACAAGAATGCGAGGGCGCGATGTATTGATGTAAATGATCCTGTTTTTGTCCTCAACTACACTGCAGGGCCCAAATGGCTCGCAGGCACTGTGATTGCCAAAGAGGGAAATAGGATTCTGGTAGTTAAACTTACCAATGGACAAATCTGCCGCAAACATGTGGATCAAACAAAAAGGAGGTTCAGCAACCCCATAGAAGAAGCAGAGGAAGAACACGATATAGAGTTCACTCCTCCACAGGTGACCGAACACAGGAACCAAAGGGAGGAGAGCCCAGTCACTGTGGGCAGTCCGGATAGGCCTGAGGCACCGCAAACAGCAGACACTCAGGCCAGCGCCCAACAACCGGAGCCCCAACTCAAGTGCTCTACAAGGGAGCGTAAACCACCAGAGAGACTCAACCTGTGATCCCAATAAGACTTTGGGGGGGGAGGTGATGTCATGTATTCAACTAGCATTGTGACCCATGTATAATCTGACCTAAGTTGTACACTGTGAGAACAATGACCACAAGGTTGTGAACGTGTGGGAGACACTCCTAACCTGGACCTTCAGAGATAAAAGGGGAAGCTCCACCCACTTGCTGCATTTGAGTGCTAAGGAATAAAGGACAGGTCACAGATTGACCTCTCAAGCATGGGACTCGTGTGCATTTATATTGTATAGTAAGGACGTATCACATGGTTTAAAAACTAGTATTAAAACACTCTACCTAAACGCACGCAGTATTCGAAATAAAGTAAATGAGTTGACGGCACAAATCATGACAAATGGGTATGATTTGGTGGCCATTACAGAAACGTGGTTGCAGGGTGGCCAAGACTGGGAATTAAACGTACAGGGTTATCTGACAATTCGGAAGGATAGACAAGAAGGGAAAGGAGGTGGGGTAGCTCTGTTAATAAAGGATGATATCAGGGCAGTTGTGAGAGATGATATTGGCTCTAATGAACAAAATGTTGAATCATTGTCGGTGAAGATTAGAGACAGTAAGGAGAAAAAGTCACTGGTGGGCGTAGTTTATAGGCCCCCAAATAATAACTTCACGGTGGGGCGGACAATAATCAAGGGAATAATGGAGGCATGTGAAAAAAGAACGGCAGTAATCATGGGGGATTTTAACCTACATATCGATTGGTCAAATCAAATCGCATGGGGTAGCCTGGAGGAGGAATTCATAGAATGCATACGGGATTGTTTCTTAGGACAGTATGTTACAGAACCTACAAGGGAGCAAGCTATCTTAGATCTGGTCCTGTGTAATGAGTCAGGAATAATAAACGATATACCAGTAAAAAATCCTCTCGGAATGAGTGATCACAGTATGATTGAATTTGTAATACAGATTGAGGGTGAGGAAGTAATGTCTCAAACGAGCGTACTATGCTAAAACAAAGGGGGCTACAGTGGGATGAGGGCAGAGTTGGCTAAAGTAGACTGGGAACACAGACTAAATGGTGGCACAATTGAGGAACAGTGGAAGACTTTTAAGAAGCTCTTTCATAGTGCTCAACAAAAAAATATTCCAGTGAAAAAGAAGGGCGGTAAGAGAAGGGATAACCAGCCGTGGATAACCACGGAAATAAAGGAGAGTATCAAATTAAAAACCAATGCGTATAAGGTGGCCAAGGTTAGTGGGAAAATAGAAGATTGGGAACATTTTAAATGACAGCAAAGAATGACTAAGAAAGCAATAAAGAAAGGAAAGATAGATTACGAAAGTAAACTTGCGCAAAACATAAAAACAGATAGTAACAGCTTTTACCGATATATAAAACGGAAGAGAGTGACTAAAGTAAATGTTGGTCCCTTAGAAGATGAGAAGGGGGATTTAATAATGGGAAATGTAGAAATGGCTGAGACCTTAAACAATTATTTAGCTTCGGTCTTCACAGTGGAAGACACAAAAACCATGCCAAAAATTGCTGGTCACAGGAATGTGGGAAGGGAGGACCTTGAGACAATCACTATCACTAGGGGGGGTAGTGCTGGACAGGCTAATGGGACTCAAGGTAGACAAGTCCCCTGGTCCTGATGAAATGCATCCCAGGGTATTAAAAGAGATGGCGGAAGTTATAGCAGATGCATTCGTTATAATCTACCAAAATTCTCTGGACTCTGAGGAGGTACCAGCGGATTGGAAAGCAGCTAATGTAATGCCTCTGTTTAAAAAAGGGTGCAGACAAAAGGCAGGTAACTATAGGCCAGTTAGTTTAACATCTGTAGTGGGGAAAATGCTTGAAACTATCATTAAGGAAGAAATAGCGGGACATCTAGATAGAAATAGTGCAATCAAGCAGACGCAACATGGATTCATGAAAGGGAAATCATGTTTAACTAATTTATTGGAATTCTTTGAGGATATAACGAGCATGGTGGATAGAGGTGTACCGATGGATGTGGTGTATTTAGATTTCCAAAAGGCATTCGATAAGGTGCCACACAAAAGGTTACTGCAGAAGATAAAGGTACGCGGAGTCAGAGGAAATGTATTAGCATGGATCGAGAATTGGCAGGCGAACAGAAAGCAGAGAGTCGGGATAAATGGGTCCTTTTCGGGTTGGAAATCGGTGGTTAGTGGTGTGCCACAGTTATCGGTGCTGGGACCACAACTGTTTACAATATACATAGATGACCTGGAAGAGGGGACAGAGTGTAGTGTAACAAAATTTGCAGATGACACAAAGATTAGTGGGAAAGCGGGTTGTGTAGAGGACACAGAGAGGCTGCAAAGAGATTTAGATAGGTTAAGCGAATGGGCTAAGGATTGGCAGATGGAATACAATGCCGGAAAATGTGAGGTCATCCACCTTGGAAAAGAAAACAGTAAAAGGGAATATTATTTGAATGGGTTGAAATTACAACATGCTGTGGTGCAGAGGGACCTGGGGGTCCTTGTGCATGAATCCCTAAAAGTTAGTTTGCAGGTGCAGCAGGTAATCAGGGAGGCAAATGGAATGTTGGCCTTCATTGCGAGAGGGATGGAGTACAAAAGCAGGGAGGTCCTGCTGGAACTATACAAGGAGTTGGTGAGGCTGCACCTGGAGTACTGCGTGCAGTTTTGGTCACCTTACTTAAGGAAGGATATACTAGCTTTGGAGGGGGTACAGAGACGATTCACTAGGCTGATTCCGGAGATGAGGGGGTTACCTTATGATGATAGATTGAGTAGACTGGGTCTTTACTCGTTGGAGTTCAGAAGGATGAGGGGTGATCTTATAGACACATTTAAAATAATGAAAGGGATAGACAAGGTAGAGGCAGAGAGGTTGTTTCCACTGGTCGGGGAGACTAGAACTAGGGGGCACAGCCTCAAAATACGGGGGAGCCAATTTAAAACAGAGTTGAGAAGGAATTTCTTCTCCCAGAGGGTTGTGAATCTGTGGAATTCTCTGCCCAAGGAAGCAGTTGAGGCTAGCTCATTGAATGTATTCAAATCACAGATAGATAAATTTTTAACCAATAAGGGAATTAACGATTACAGGGAGCGGGCGGGTAAGTCCACGGCCAGATCAGCCATGATCTTTTTAAATGGCTTGAGGGGCTATATGGCCTACTCCTGTTCCTAATTCTTATATCCTTATGTTCTTATGCAGGAGTTCCTCAGGGCAGTGTCCTAGGCCCATCCATCTTCAGCTGCTTCATCAATGACTTTCCCTCCATCATAAGGTCAGAAGTGGGGATGTTCGCTGATGACTGCACAGTGTTCAGTGCCATTCACAACTCCTCAGATAATGGAGCAGTCCATGCCTGCATGCAGCAAGACCTGGACGATATTCAGGCTTGGACTGATAAATGGCAAGTAACATTCACACCACACAAGTGCCAGGCAATGACTATCTCCAACAAACGAGCGTCTAACCACCGCCCTTTGACATTCAATGGAATTACTAATGCCGAATACGCCACCATCAATATTCTGGGGGGGTCACCATTGACCAGAAACTAAACTGGACCAGCCACATAAATACTGTGGCAATAAGAGCGGGTCAGAGGCTGGGTATTCTGCGGCGAGTGTCTCACCTCCTAACTCCCCAAAGCCTTTCCACCATCTACAAGGCACTAGTCAGGAGGGAGATGGAATACTCTCCACTTGCCTGGATGAGTGCAGCTCCAACAACATTCAAGAAGCTCAACACCATCCAGGACAAAGCAGCCTGCTTGATTGGTACCCCATCCACCACCTTCAACATTCACTCCCTCCACCACTGGCGTACCGTGGCTGCCGTGTGTACCATCTACAAAATGCACTGCAGCAACTCACCAAGGCTTCTTCGGCAACACCTCCAAAACCCGCGACCTATACCACCTAGAAGGACAAGGGCAGCAGGCACATGGGAACACCATCACCTCCAAATTCCCCTCCAAGTTACACACCATCCTGACTTAGAAATATGTCGCCGTTCTGTCATCGTTGTTGGGTCAAAATCCTGGAACTCACTCCCTAACTGCACTGTGGGAGTACCTTCACCACACGGACTGCGGCGGTTCAAGAAGGTGGCTCACTACCACCTTCTCAAGGGCAATTAGGGATGGGCAATAAATGCCGGCCTTGCCAGCGACGCCCACATCCCAGGAACAAATTTTTTAAAAACAGCAGCCCTCTTGGGTACAGCAAGATCACACAGTGAGCTGAACAATTAGATACTCTGCTCCTTTATGGTGACGTTGGTTGAGGGAGGAATGATGGCCAACGCACCGGGAGAACTGCCTGCTCTTCTTTAAATACTGCCGAGGGATCTTTAATTTCCTCCAGATTGTTTGGCACTGCTTCTGCACGAGCTGGCAGACAGAGCACTCGGTTTAAAGAGAGCACCTCCGACACTGCAAAGCTCTCTCAGTACGGCAGTGCGGTGTCAGTCTGGAATATGTGTTCTGATCCTGGAGTGCTCTGGTTGCTCATGTCACACCACCCCCACCCATCACCATTGTGCCTTACCCACTTGTGCGCTCGGTAATGAGGATGCTCGGGCTATTCGGCCACAGAGAGCTGCACATCCAGCCTGTTCCAGCTGCTGCCTAACATCCCAAGGACATGCAGTCGCTGGCTAGCCATCAGGAGCAGGAAGCCGATTCCTGCCCCTCCACAACCGGGGCAATGAGGCCAATTGTAACCCCGCTATTATCATCATGGGTGGAGCCTGTGACACTCCTAATTTGTGTGGCTCAGTTCAACACTGGGTAAGTGCGTCTACCGACTGGGTCGCTGGGAGATCTTCTACTTGGGGACTGCTGGAAAATGTTTATATGTCTAAGTTCACCCCTCCCTATCTCTGTAACCTCCTCCAGCCCCACTACCCTCCGAGATCTCCGTGCTCCTCCAATTCTGGCCTCTTGCGCATCCCTGATTTTAATCAGGTTTTGCCAAGAAGCCAATTTAATCTCTCACTTCCGCTCTGGTTGAATGCCTGTGTGAAGCTTTGACCCTGCCGTTTACAGCATTGTCAGAGCTTCGCCCTTCAATGACTGCATCGTCCTTCAGTGCCAGCCGTCTGTTATCCAGTGTGTGTGTGTATCATGTGAATTTTCACCGTCGGTTTCTCTCTCTCTCAAAGCAGTTGTGTTTCTCCAGATCATTCATTAACTTTGGCAGTCTCCCAACCTTTCGCGACTAAGCCATGCTTGAAGCCACAAGTGTGGGATCACCTTACAACCTGTCACACGGTTCCTTCAGCATGTGATCTTAAGGAGGATTCCAGAGTGCTCTTCCATGCAGATGGCAGCGGAGGCTTTTAACTCTTAAAGCCATACCGCCTCATGGACACCTCGACGGCCGTTGAACTTGCTGCAGGGGGGAAATACTCTTTGACTGACCTCTGGTGCTGGACTGGACTGAAGGTCCTCCTTAAATCTCTCCACCACTCTCTCCTCCTTTAAGACGCTTCTTAAAATCTACCTCTTTGACCAAGCTTTTGGTCGCCTGCCCTAATATTTCCTTATTGTGGCTCGGTGTAACACTGCGATTTCAAAATTCTCATCATTGTTTGGCTGAACCGTGCCTTCAGCTGCCTAGGCCCTAAGCTCTGAAATTTCCTCCCTAAGTCTCTCCGCCTCTCTATCTCACTCTCCTCCTTTAAGATGCTCCTTAAAAACTAACTTTTGGTCATTTGCCCTGATTTCTCCTTATGTGGCTCGATGTCAAATTGTTTTGTCTTATAATACTCCTGTGAAGTGCTTTGGGACGTTTTACAACGTTTAAGGCGTGATATAAAAGCAATTTGTAGTTGAACGTCTTGTTTATCGTTAATTTTTCCCAGTGATTCTTCACAATGTGAATGGTTAATTTAATCTTGCTGACTTCCGTGCCAATTGGTGGTCGCCAACGCTTCTCCCCCCTGCCTCTGATCCCACCCTCCGAGGCTCCCACGTCAGAGGATTAGGATAAGGACGCACCAGCTCGACCCTCTCCTTCGGGGGAGGGCTCATTGGCTGTGCCGAATGGTGGTGGAAGGCAAGGGTCCAGCACTGGCTTCCGAGAGGAGACCATGAATGCAACGATGCCTCAAACCTTCCTAAATCTGGACAGAGTAGATAGAGAGATACTGTAGCCAATTTCGGAGGGGCCGAGAACCAGAGGACACAGATTTAATGCGATTGGCAAAAGAACCAAAGGCGACATAAGAAAAAAGTTTTATACCCAGCGAGTGATTAGGATCTGGAATGCACTGCCTGAAAGGGCGGTGGGGGCAGACTCAATCTCGGCTTTTAAAAGGGAATTGGATAAGTACCTGAAGGAGAAAAATTTGTAGGGCTGCGGGGAAAGGGCGGGGGAGTGGGACTAGCTGAGGAGCTCTAGCAGAGAGCTGGCATGGGCTCGATGGGCCGAAGGGCCTTCTTCCATGCTGCAATCATTCTATGATTCTATGAAATCATCGGACTCGCCTCATGCAGGGAGGGCTGGTCTTGCACACCAGGATGAAACAGAAAGGCAAATTGATCAAGTACGTGAAGAAGCGAGGGTATTGCTTACCTGCACTGACAGAAATAAGGTCGTGGAGCATCACTGAAAGTAACCAGGTGAGCGCAGGGTACTCAGATGCAATGCAACGGGCCCACAGATACATCGGCAACAAGCATCGAGGACCTCAGCACACTAGGGTACAAATTGCTCTCCTGTAAGGAGACACCACACACATGGGACAATGTGGCATTCTGAGATCCATTCACAAAGGAATGTCTATTTAAAAGCTTCTGACTGTGACACCGTAAATGGGAAATTTCTACCGCGTAAAAAATGCATTTTTTATATTCCCTGGGCATCGCCCGATCTCTCATATTTCAATTGACTTGAACATATTGCTTTTCTCACCCTTTCCCAAAGGCGTCCAGTTATTCTGGGTACCTTTCTGTTGGTGGCAACCATCCAAGTGGTCATTCTTCACGTGCAACCCTGGACCCTGTGAGCCTGACCTGCAGCCTCCAGGTCCTGGACTTCCATCCCTCCATCCCCCTTTGCCCTTATATTCATAGGATTACACCGGATATACGGCACAGAAACAGGCCATTCGGCCCAACCAGTCCATGTCGCCGTTTATGCTCCATTCTAGCCTCCTCTCATCTTTCCTTGAAGCAGTTGAGGCTGGCTCATTGAATGTTTTCAAGTCAAAGATAGATAGATTTTTAACCAATAAGGGAATTAAGGGTTACGGGGAGCGGGCGGGTAAGTGGAGCTGAGTCCACGACCAGATCAGCCATGATCTTGTTGAGTGGCGGAGCAGGCTCGAGGGGCTAGATGGCCTACTCCTGTTCCTAATTCTTATGCTCTTATGTTCCTCAACATAACCCTCTATTCCCTTCTCCCTAATATGCTTGTCTAGCATCCCCTTAAATGCATCTATACTATTCGCTTCAACCACTCCCTGTGGTAGGGAGTTCCACATTCTCACCACTCTCTGGGTAAAGAAGTTTCTTCTAAATTCCCTATTGGATTTCCTAGTGACCTATCTTATATTGATGGCCTCTAGTTATGTTCTTCCTCACAAGTGGAAAAACTCTCTCTGTATCCACTCTATCAAAACTTTCCATAATTTTAAAGACCTCTATTAGGTCACCCCTCAGCCTTCTCTTTTCAGGAGAAAAAAGACCCAGCCTGTTCGTCCATTCCTGATATGTATACCCTTGCATTTCTGGTATCATCTTTGTAAATCTTCTCTCCACCCCTCTCTAGTGCTTCGATATGCTTTTTATAATTTTTCTTACTGTTTCGAAGTAGAGCAGAGGAGTTCTCCCCGATGTCCTGGCCAATATTTATCCTTCAATCAACATCATTAAAACAGATTATTTGGTTATTGTCACATTACTGTTTGTGGGAACTTGCTGTGCGCAAATTGGCTGCCACGTTTCTTACATTACAGCAGTGACTACACTTCAAAAAGTACTTCATTCGCTGTAAAGTGCTTTGGGACATCCGGAGGTCGTGAAAGGGGCTATAAAAATGCAAGTCTTTCTTTTTCTTTTTTACTCGCTGGCTTCATCTGTTTGTCTTTTGTAGGCCCTGTGGGTCGAAAGGCCTCAGTCTTGGCCTCACCATCAAGTCAGAACACCTGGATGGGGTCGCCAACCTTCCAGAATTGCCCTGGAGTCTCTAGGAATTAAAGATGAATCTCCTAGACATTGCTGGGTTCAACTCTGGGAGAAAAATCATCGGGGCATTCAAAACAAATGAGTATTTCGTTTTCATTTCATTTGAACACTTTTGTTTAAAAATATTGGAGAGGCGGGAAAAAAGGGTGTTTGACCGGGTGAGATGGTTAGAGGTGGGAGGTCGTGTAAGGGGGGGGCATTGTTTGGGGTGTGTTGTGGTCTCTATGAGGGGGTCAGGTTCCCTTCTGACCAACTTGAGCGGTTTCGAATTGCTCCCTCTCCCTTGGTTCTGTACTCTGGATTTATTTGAGGGGTGTGACAAAAGTGCAGAGGACACTGGTTTGATGCAAAGAACTTTGTTTTTATTACAGTCGGGGTAATACAGGCTCATTACTCTAGTAAGAAAATACACGGCCAAACTTACAATCACTCTAATAAAGAACAAGACAAGGAAAGGTACAAGTTCAAACTTATAATCACTCTAGGGGGTTGCAGTAAAATTATACCTCCCACCTCCCAATACCTAGTTCTAGCTAGGTTAGGCTCCAGGGCGGCAGGGACTTATGCTTACCAATCCTTTTGATAGTTAATGGTAGATGGTGATGTTCTTCCTTCCTTCAGGACTTCAAGACTTCGAGGCTGGAGAAGTTAGTTTTACAACTGTCACGTTGGTTTCTCTCCTTGTCTTGATGAGGTAGTAGCGACCACCTCTCTCCCCCACTAACCTCTGTTGAAAACAGGGGCAGTTATACGATTTCAGTGTTCTAATCTTGCCGCCCAATCTGTTCACAATCCTTTGTATAATTTTGGCGGGCTTGGTTCTTCTTTGTAATATTTTGTCAGACTCGTTAAAATTGATCTTCAAAAAACTGTTTCCTGATGGAAATATTAGTTTGGTAATTGCAATGTCCTTTTGTGCTTAGTCTTTCACATACAGGCTGGATTGGGCCTCTTTGTGATGTATATGCTGAAAATGGTTTGTCCAGACCCATGTTGATGGGGAGCTATCTCTGGGTGATACTGTGATGGTAATGTCTCTTGTGGAGGAAGATTTCCAAATACTCATTCTTCCAGACAGGTTACCTCAGTCCTCACACCCAGACAGTTCCAATAATCAAGTGGGCTTCCTTTGTTCCCTAGGTCCGCCCACAGGCTTGAATTTGTCTTGTAAAAGTTCATAACTCTATTAAAGTTCGTAGTTTCTTCCATAAGCACATAGAGTTCCAAACTTTTCGGTAGATTTTCCCAAATTAAATTTCCTTTCGAATGAGCCCAAACACAGGGAGGGGGGTGGGGGGCGGGTTCTGGTGAATTTTGCTCTCTGCAGTCGTATGAAGAATACTCCAGGAATACATCTAACTAGAGTTAGCAACATCTAATCTGTCGCCTGAGGTATATGTAAATTACAGGGAGCCTGGCTTTAAATGACGTATGTGGCTTCTGAGAGCTCCCAGAACAGTAAACATGGACACGCCTGACCTAGGCAGTAACTGTTGGACTCTTCGATCATTGCAGGTGTCACTGCTTAACCTGAGGCTAATCCTGCCCCCGCCATGAGGCCCATGCACGCCCAGTCTCCAACTGATGTCACGGGCTGGCAATCAGGAAGAGGTGCCCGGGCTGAGTTGTCGCACGCCCTGCCCAGAGGGGCAATGAGACCAACTGTAGCCCTGCTATTACCATCAGGGGTGGAGCCTGTGACATTCCTGATCAGTGTGGCTCAGTTCAATACCGGGTAAGTGCGTTTACCAACTGGGTCACGGGGGGGTCTTCTACTTGGGGACTGCTTGAAAACGTTTATACGTCTACGTTCACCCCTCCCTATCTCTGTAATATCCTCCAGCCCTACAACCCTCGAGATCTCTGCGCTCCTCTAATTCTGGCCTCTTGAGCATCCCCAATTTCATCGCTCCACCATTGGTGGACGTGGCTTCAGCTGCCTAGGCCCTATGTTCTGGAATTCCCTCCATAAACCTCTCCGCCTCTCTACCTTTCTCTCCTCCTTTAAGACGCTCGTTAAAACCTACCTCTTTGACCAAGCTTTTGATCATCTGTCGTAATATTTCCTTATGTGGCAAATTTTATTTGATAACATTCCTGTGAAGCACTTTAAGACATTTTACTATGTTAAGGGTGCTATGTAAATGGAAGTTGTTGCTGCTGTAGGTTACATTTGACAGTAATACCTATAAGTGTAGTGCCGCCTTTATTTAAAGATGATTTGATTTACTTTGCTAAAAGGATATAAGGTTTACGGAAATATACTAGTGAAATTTGCTGTATAAGAATATAAGAATTAGGAGCAGGAGTAGGCCAGTCAGCCCATTGAGCCTGCTCCGCCATTCAATAAGATCATGGCTGATCTTCTACCTCAACTCCACTTTCCTGCACTATTCCTATATCCCTTGATTCCCTTAATATAGAAAAATCTATCCATCTCTGTCTTGAATATACTCAACGACTGAGCCTCCACAGCCCTCTGGGGTAGAGAATTCACCACCCTATGGGCCCAAGTTTCGGCCTCAGTTGCTCCTGATTTTTTGGAGCAACTGGTGTAGAACGGAGTATCTTAGAAATTCAAATTCTCGGCATTTAGTTTGCTCCAGTTGTAGTCAGTTAGAACAGTTTCACTTTGGAACAGAATTTTTTTTTCAAAAGGGGGCGTGTCCGGCCACTTACGCCTATTTTCAAAGTTTTGGCAGTGAAAGCTTACTCCAAACTAACTTAGAATGGAGTAAGCGAAGATTTTTGTACGCTGGAAAAAACCTTGTCTACACTTTAGAAAATCAGGCTTGGGTTACAAATCAGGCCTAGGGAATGGGGGAGGGGGGTTTAAAGGGAAGTTTACAAACATTAAACACTTCAGTTTTACAAATAAAGAGCCATCATCAATAATAAATGATAAATACATCAATAAATCAACCAATAAATCAATTAATAAGAAATATATATTTTTTTAAATCAATAAATAAAACATTTTCTACTTACCGACTGCAGCACCGGGAGCCCTCCAACAGTGTGCTGGGATGCCCCCCCCCCGCCCCTTCTCCCTGCGCAGTGTGTCTCTGTCAGTGTCTCTATCTCTCTGTCTGTCTGCCTGTGTGTGTCTCTCACTCTCTGTCTGTCAGTGTCTGTGTTTCTGACAGCGAGGGGAGGGGGAAGAGGGGGGTAGAGGGAGAGGGAGAGGGAGGGGGCAGGGGGAGGGGAGGGAGGCAGAGGGGGAGGGAGGGAAGGGGAGGGATGGGGGAGAAGGGGGAGGGAAGGGGGAGGGGGGAGAGATGGGGGGGAAGAGGAGGGGGAAGGGGGAGAGAAGGGGGGAGTGGGGAAGGGGAAAGGGGGAGAGGGGAAGGGGAAAGGGGGGAGAGGAGAAGGGGAATGGGGGCAGAGGAGAAGGGGGGTGGAGGCTGCACGGGCCGGGTTGGGCGGGGGGAGGATGGAGGTCGGGTTGGTTCGGGTAGGGGGGAGGGGGAGGGAGGGAGCGCGGGTCGGTTCGTGTCGGGGGCGGGGGGAGGGAGATCAGGTTGGGTCGGGTCGGGTCCGGGGTGGAGGTCGGTTCAGTTCGGGTCAGGTGAGAGGGAGAGGGAGGTCAGGTCGAGTGGCAGGGGGGGGGGGAGCGCGGGTCGGGTCCAGTCCGGGGGGTCCGGTCCGGTCCGGGGGCGGAGGGGGGGGGGAAGCGGGAGTCGAGTCGGGTCGGGAGGAAGCAGGAGCTGGGCATGGGAGGAGCCTTATCCACGCAGCCCCAGTGAAGCCATTCGGCCAGGGCTAGGGGCTGCATGCTTCGGGCCCCTCCCACACAGTTTTGGGCGCCTGGAGCTACTGCACATGCACGCCCACTGTAGCGTCCAGGTCGGGGCTGCGCCGTTCTAGGCGCGGCCCGAAACTTGGGCCCTATGAGTGAAGAAGTTTATCTTCATCTCAGTCCTAAATGGCCGACCCCGTATTCTGAGACTGTGACCCCTGGTTCTAGACTCTTCAGCCAGGGAAACATCCTCCCTGCATCTACCCTGTCAAGCCCCGTAATAATTTTGTATGTTTCAATGGGATCACCTCTCATTCTTCTAAATTCGAGAGAATATAGGCCTCCTCATATGATCCTAGTTGACTAGATTGTGTATCACGGTAAGGCATGATCTTAAAGCTGGTGATGCTTTCACATTGTGTGATTAAAGGTAGCACTTTTGTGTTGATGGGATGTCATTTTTAATGCACGTCATTGTGACTCCAGGCTGATACTCCAGTGCCAGTACTGGTTCTAGAGTGCTCAAAACCTACATTATCCTCATTGAAAAGAAATGGGGCAAACAAAACACTAGGCACATCCACCAATCACTGACAGGCTATTAATTTGGTTGCATCTTTTGTTGCTAGGTCAAAGTCCTGGAACTCCCTCCCTAACAGCACCGTGGGAGCACCTTCACCACATGGACTGCTGCGATTCAAGAAGGCAGCTCACCATCACCTTCTCCTGGGCAATAACTGCTGGCCTTGCCAGCGACGTACACATCCCAGGAACGAATAATAAGAAACCTTATTTCAACTGCGTTGCTGAGGGAGGTGCCGTCTTTCGGATGAGACGTTAAACGAAGGCCCCCGTCTACGCTCTCAGGTGGATGTGAAAGAGCATCGCGAGACCTGACTGGGCACGAGGCTTGAAAAGGAGTGGCACACAGCGGGAGAGCTGGAGTTCAGAGGAGCTATCTGCAACACCGCCAAATGGACCTGCGTGGGTAAGAGATAAAAAGTGTCATGTATTCAACCAGCATTGTAACCCATGTATAATCTGACCTTTGGCATTGACATGCTGCAACACACACCCGACACCATAGGACGACGCATCGCACGTTAACACAAGTTTCTTACATGGGTCATATAGCGTTAACAGATTGTTGGAACATAACAAATTGTGTGCTCTATTAAAAGCCCTTTCCTGGCTGTCCCCCCAGATCCATTCGCAACTTTTGCGTAGGAACACGTGTAGCGGCTCTAGCAGCGTGCTCAATTGGGAAGAAAGTTACCAAAATAGTTCAGGAGCCCCAGGAATGAACGCAGCCCCGTCGTGTTACGGGGTCAGGGTGCTCTCTGGGTCGCTTCCATCTTGGACACAGTAGGGCTGATCCTGTCTGCTGCTACCCTCATCCCCAGGAATTCTACTCTGGAGCTACGAAGACGCACTTTGCCTTTTTCAGTCGCAGCCCTACCCGGTCCAGTCTGCGTAGCACCTCCTCCAGGTTGTGGAGGTGTTCTTCAGTATCGTAACCCGCGATGAGGATGTCGTCCTGAAAAACCATCATCCCTGGAATCGATTTGAGGAGGCTTTCCATATTTCGTTGGAAGATCGCGACGGCCGAGCGAATCCCGAACGGACATCTGTTGTACTCAAACAACCCCTTGTGTGTCGTGATGGTGGTCAGCTTCTTCGACTCACTCGCCAGCTCCTGGGTCATGTAAGCTGAGGTCAGGTCTAATTTTGAAAAAAGTTTGCCACCGGATAGCGTCGCAAAGAGATCCTCCACTCTCGGGAGCGGGTACTGGTCTTGGAGTGACATGCGATTGATGGTGGCCTTGTAATCACCACATATCCTGACCGACCCATCCGCCTTGAGCACCGGCACAATCGGGCTCGCCCAGTCACTGAATCGACTGGCGAGATGATGCCTTCCCTCAGCAGGTGGTCCAATTCGCCTTCTATCTTTTCCCGCATCACGTACGGCACCGCTCTGGCCTTGTGGTGTACTGGCCTGGCGTCCGGGTTTATGTGAATCACTACCGTGGCCCCCATGAAAGTGCCAATGCCGGGTTGAAATAATGAGTCAAATTTGTCCAAGATCTGTGAGCATGATACTCGCTCCACAGAGGAAATTGCATTGACATCGCCCCATTTCCAGTTCATGACAGCAAGCCAACTCCTCCCCAGTAGTGCGGGACCGTCCCCCGGGACAACCCAGAGTGGCAATCTGTTTTCCGAATCTTTGTGGGTCACGACTACCGTGGCGCTGCCTAGCACCGGAATGATCTCCTTTGTGTATGTCCGTAGCTGTGCGTCAATCGGCGATAATTTTGGCCTCCTGGCCTTGGACGCCCACAACTTTTCGAACTGTTTGATACCCATCAGGGACTGGCTGGCCCCGTGTCTAGCTCCATTGAAACTGGGATGCCATTGAGGAGACTTTCATCATTATCGGTGGCGTCCTGGTGTATGAACTGTATACGTGTTCCACATGAACTCGCTGAACTTCAGCTTCCAGCGATTTCTCCCAGCGTTCATTTCTGCAATTTCTGCAGGTATTTTGCTCGTCTCTGCAAACTCCGGCTGAATGTATGCCTCCACGCCTCCAGCATGAGCTGCTGTTTGAAACAAAAGGTCCCTTGCCAGTCGATCGTCCCTGACTGCCCCTGTTATTGCCCTTGAGTGCGCCATTAACAGGTGTTGATGGCCCCATTACTGGCCGCATTGTCCCTTGCAATGGTGTGAATCGCTGTTCAGCTTGCCATTGTCTCTGTCGAACTCCCCCTCTGGGTTCGACTACTTGTTGGGGCATGCCCGATTGCCCTTGTCTGCCTGGAGAACTGTGTGCTGCTTTAACAATGTTGAATCTCTGTCCCAACCATTCCTTAACACAGTACCTCTCGTCTGTTCTGCTCCTGGCCATGCTCGGGTGGTTTAAATCCCAGTTTCTCGTCACCATTGATACGTCCTTACTATACAGTATAAATGCACACGAGGCCCATGCTTGAGAGAAGGTCAGTCTGTGACCTGTCCTTTATTCCATAGCACTCAAGTGATGGAAGTGGGTGGAGCTTCCCCTTTTATATCTGAAGGTCTAGGTTAGGAATGTCTCCCACAAGTTCACCACCTAGTGGTCAGTGTTCTCACAGTGTACAACTTAGGTCAGATTATACATGGGTTACAATGCTGGTTGAATACATGCCGGTAGCTTATGCCTCCAGAAGTCTGTCCCAGGCAGAAAGGGGTTATGGGATGGTAGAAAAGGAGGCGCTCGCATGTGTATATGTGGTAAAGAAAATGCACCAGTACCTGTTTGGCAGGAAATTTGAGCTGGAGACAGATCACAAACCCCTAAAGTCCCTTTTGGCCGACAACAAGGTCATAAATGCAAACGCATCGGCCTGCATACAGAGGTGGGCACTCACGTTAGCCACCTATGACTACACAATTCGGCACAGACTGGGCACCGAAAACTGCGCCAATGCACTCAGCAGGCTCCCACTAGCCACCACTGAGGGGACTACCGAGCATGGTGCTGAGATGGTCATGGCTGTTGAAGCTTTTGGAAGCGAAGGCTCACCCATGATAGCCCGTCAGATTAAAGTCTGGATAAATAGAGACCCGCTATTGTCTCTAGTCAAGAAATGTGTCCTGAATGGGGACTGGGCAGCCACGTACAGGGCATGCCCTGAGAACTTTAAACCATTTCACAGGTGCAAGGATGAACTCTCGATTCAGGCCGATTGCCTACTGTGGGGAAACTGCGTAGTCATGCCCCAAATGGGCAGAGAGGTGTTCATCAGAGAACTCCACAATGAGCACCCGGGCATTGTCACGATGAAGGCAATTGCCAGGTCACACGTTTGGTGGCCAGGGATAGACGCAGATCTGGAACTTTGTGTTCGCAGGTGCAACACGTGTGCCCAGCTGGTCAATGCACCCAGGGAAGCCCCCCGTAGCCCCTGGCCATGGCCCGCCAAGCCTTGGTCATGCATCCATGTGGACTACGCAGGTCCTTTCATGGGGAAAATGTTTTTGGTTGTAGTAGACGCCTACTCCAAATGGATCGAGTGTGACATTTTAAATTCAAGCACATCCTCTGCCACGGTAGAAAGTCTACGAGCAATGTTCGCTGCCCACGGTCTACCGGACATCTTGGTCAACGACAATGGCCCGTGCTTCACAAGCACTGAATTCCAGGACTTCATGGCAGGCAATGGAATTAACCATGTTAGAACCTCAAACGGCCAGGCAGAACGAGCAGTGCAGATAATCAAACGGGGATGCTCAGAATCCAAGGGGGTTTCCTACAAAGCCGCTTATCACGCCTCCTGTTGGCCTACAGATCCCGACCACACTCGCTCACAGGGGTTCCATCCGCAGAGCTGTGAATGAAAAGGACGCTCAAAACCCGGTTATCCCTTATACACCCCACCATGAAAGAAATTGTTGAGAGCAGGCGCCAGTCACAATGTGACTACCATGACAGGAATGCGAGGGCGAGATGCATTGATGTCAATGACCCTGTCTTTGTCCTCAACTATGCTGCAGGGCCCAAATGGCTCGCAGGTACTGTGGTTGTCAAAGAGGGAAATAGGATTCTGGTCGTTAAACTTACCAATGGACAAATCTGCCGCAAACATGTGGATCAAACAAAAAGGAGGTTCAGCAACCCCATAGAAGAAGCAGAGGAAGAACACAATATAGAGTTCACTCCTCCACAGGTGACCGAACACAGGAACCAAAGGGAGGAGAGCCCAGTCACTGTGGGCAGTCCGGACAGGCCTGAGGCACCGCAAATAGCAGACACTCAGGCCAGCGCCCAACAACCGGAGCCCCAACTCAGGCGCTCTACAAGGGAGCGTAAATCACCAGAGAGACTCAACCTGTGATCCCAATAAGACTTTGGGGGGGGAGGTGATGTCATGTATTCAACCAGCATTGTAACCCATGTATAAACTGACCTAAGTTGTACACCGTGAGAACACTGACCACTAGGTGGGAGACACTCCTAATCTGGACCTTCAGATATAAAAGGGGAAGCTCCACCCACCTTCATCACTTGAGTGCTATGGAATAAAGGACAGGTCACAGACTGACCTTCTCTCAAGCATGGGCCTCATGTGCATTTATATTGTATAGTAAGGACGTATCAAAAAGTAAAAAGAATCGAAGTGTGACGTCACAGCCACGCAGATGTGATTGGCTTGTTGGTTTGTGAGTATTTCTCTCTTTTTTTTTAAACCTTGGGCATTGGTGTAAGTTAGGAGCTGCAATTAAAAAAGTAAACATAGATAAGTGATATTTCTAATCTAAAAAAACCTAATTAATAAAATCAGCTGATTGCTGAGTAGCTACTGCGTGTGTTTTGCTAAGTTTGAGAGTTTATTTCTGCTCGATAGTTCAGTCTAACTAGGATTGGAGGGCAGCTCAGTCCCGTGGCATGTGGGAAATCCTGGACGCTTCGCGCAGCCTGGACTACCATGTGTGCAGGAGGTGTCTCCAGCTGCAGCAACTCGAGCTTCAGGTGTCGGAGCTTGAGCGGCGGCTGGAGTCACTGCGGTGCATCCGGGAGACAGAGAGCTACGTGGATAGCACGTTTCGAGAGCAGCTAAGAATGTGCAGGCAGAGAGGGAGTGGGTGACCACCAGAGAGAAGAGGAGGACTAGGCAGGTCGTGCAAGAGTCCCCTGAGTCTCTCTCGCTCTCCAATCGATATTCTCTTCTGAGTACTGGTGAGGGCGATGGTGCCTCTGAGTGCAGCCATAGCCAAGTCCACGGCACCATGGTGGCTCAGCTGCACAGGGAAGGCTGAAGAGGAATTGAAGAGCTATAGTGGTTGGGGATTTGATAGTCACGGGAGCAGATAGGCGTTTCTGCGGCCGCAGACATGACTCCAGGATGGTATGTTGCCTCCCTGGTGCCAGGGTCAAGGATATCACTGAGATTCTGAGAGAGAGAGGGTGAAGAGCCAGAGGTCGTGGTCTATATCGGTACCAATGACATAGGTAGAAAAAGGGATGAGGTCCTGCAGGCAGAGTTTAAGGAGCTAGGAGAGAGATTAAAAGGCAGGACCTCAAAGGTAGTAACCTCCGGATTACTCCCGGTGCACGAGCTAGTGAGTACAGAACTAGGAGGCTAGAGCAGATGAATACGTGGCTGGAGAGATGGTGCAGGAGGGAGGGCTTTAGATTCCTGAGGCAGTGGGCCCGCTTCTGGGGGAGGTGGGACCTGCAAAAGCCGGATGGGTTGCACCTCAACAGATCTGGGACCAATATCCTCGTGGGGGGGTTTGCTAGTGCTGTTGATGAGGGTTTAAACTAGCTTGGCAGGGGGATGGGAACCTGAGAATAGACTCAGTTGGGAGGGAAGTAAAGCTGGAATTGGAAAGCAAAAATGTAGAAAGTGAATTTGAAGGATAGAGGAAACAGGGGCTAGTAAGTAGTCAACAAGGAGGTTTGGCTGTATTAAATGGTATATACTGCAATGCAAGGAGTATAGCGAACGAGGCAGATGAGCTGAGAGAACAGGTAGACACTTGGGAGCACGATATTGTAGCTATTACAGAGACATGGCTAAAAGAAGGGCAGGTATGGCAGGTCAACATTCCTGGTTACAGGACTTTCAGATGGGACAGAGAGGGGGATAAAAAGGGAAGTGGGTCATGGTATTGATTAAAGAAACTATTACAGCTGTGAGGAGGGATGATATATAGAGGGATCATCAAACGAGACCATATAGATTGAATTGAAAAACAAAAAAGGGGCGATCACACTGCTGGGAGTGTACTATAGACCCCCAAACAATGACAGGGAGCTAGAAGAGCAAATATGTAGGCACATTTCTGAGAAGCTCAAAAACTATAGGACAGTAATAGTAGGGGATTTCAACTATCCTAATATTAACTGTGATAAAATTAGTGTGAAGGGTATAGAGCGTGCGGAATTCCTAAAATGCATTCAGGGGAACTTTTTTAGCAAGTATGTAGCAAGCCCAACACAGGAGGGGGCGGTTCTGGATTTAGTTTTAGGGAATGAAGCTGGGCAAGTTGAAGGGGTATCAGTGGGACAGCATTTAGGTGCTCGTGACCATAATTCAGCTAGATGATGAGTTATGAAAAAGGACAAGGATAGACCAGGAATAAAAGTTCTAAATTGGGGTCAAGCCAACTTTGCTAAGCTGAGAGGTGATTTGGCCACAGTGGACTGGAAACAGCTACTTGAAGGTAAATCACTGTCAGAGCAGTGGGAGGCATTCAAGGAGGAGATCCTGAGGGTTCAGGCCAAATATGTGCCCTTAAAGAAAAAGGGTGGGACTAACAAATCTATAGCCCCCTGGATGTCGAGGGACATACAGGGTAGGATAAAGTAAAAAAGGGATGCTTATGACAGATACGGAGGGCTCAATACTGCAGAATCTCTCAGAGTATAGAACGTCCAGCGGTGAAATTAAAAACGATATTAGGACAGCAAAGAGAGAGCATGAAAAATTCTTGGCAAGTAAAATCATGGAAAACCCAAAGATGTTTTATAAACATATTAAGAGAAAGAGGATACCTAAAGTAAGTGTAGGCCCCATTAGAGACCATGAGGGTGCAGAGGCGGGAGATGTGGGTATGGTTCTTAATGAATACTTTGCGTCTGTTTTCACAAAGGAGAGGGGCGATGCAGACACTGCTATCGGAGAGGAGGAGTGTGAAATATTAAATGAAATAAACATAGTGAGAGAGGAGGTATTAAGGGGTTTAGCAGCTTTGAAAGTGGAGGAGGATTTCCTGGAGTGTATAAGGGATGGTTTTCTAGATCAATATGTTGAGGAACCAACTAGAGAGCTGACCATCCTAGACTAGGTGTTGTGTAACGAGAGGGGATTAATTAGCAATCTTGTTGTGCGAGGCCCCTTGGGGAAGAGTGACCATAATATGGTAGAATTCTTCATTAAGATGGAGAGTGACAGTTAATTCAGAGGCTAGGGTCCTGAACTTAAAAAAAGGTAACTTCGATGGTATGAGACGTGAATTGGCTAGGATAGACTGGCGAATGATATTTAAAGTGGATAGGCAATGGCAGACATTTAAAGATCACATGGATGAACTTCAACAATTGTACATCCCTGTCAAGTGTAAAAATAAAACGGGGAAGGTGGCTCAACCGTGGCTAACAAGGGAAATTAGAGACAGTGTTAAATCCAAGGAGGAGGCATATAAATTGGCCAGAAAAAGCAGCAAACCTGAGGACTGGGAGAAATTTAGAATTCAGCAGAGGAGAACAAAGCATTTAATTAGGAGGGGGAAAATAAGAGTATGAGAGTAAGCTTGCAGGAAACATAAAAACTGACTGCAAAAGCTTCTATAGATATGTGAAGAGAAAAAGATTAGTGAAGACAATTGTAGGTCCCTTGCAGTCAGAATCAGATGAATTTATAATAGGGAACAAAGAAATGGCAGACCAATTGAACAAATACTTTGGTTCTATCTTCACTAAGGAAGACACAAAAACCCTTCAGGAAATAATAGGGGACCGACGGTCTAGCGAGAAGGAGGAACTGAAGGAAATCTTTATTAGTCATGAAATTGTGTTAGGGAAATTGATGGGATTGAAGGCCGATAAATCCCCAAGGCCTGATAGTCTGCATCCCAGAGTACTTAAGGAAGTGGCCCGAGAAATAGTGGATGCATTGGTGGTCATTTTCCAACATTCTATAGACTCTGGATCAGTTCCTATGGATTGGAGGGTAACTAATGTAAATCCACTTTTTAAAAAAGGAGGGAGAGAGAAAATAGGGAATTATAGCCTGACATCGGTAGTGGGGAAAATGTTGGAATCAATTATTAAAGATGTAACAGCAGCCCATTTGGAAAGCAGTGACAGGATCGGTCCAAGTCAGCATGGATTTATGAAACAGAAATAATGCTTGACAAATCTTCTGGAATTTTTTGAGGATGTAACTAGTAGAGTGGACAAGGGAGAACCAGTGGATGTGGTGTATTTGGACTTTCAAAAGGCTTTTGACAAGGTCCCACACAAGAGATTAGTGTACAAAATTAAAGCACATGGTATTGGGGGTAATGTATTGAAGTGGAAGAGAACTGGTTGGCAGACAGGAAGCAAAGAGTGGGAATAAACGGATCCTTTTCAGAATGGCAGGCAGTGACTAGTGGGGTACCGCAAGGTTCAGTGCTGGGACCCTAGCTATTTACAATATACATTAATGATTTGGACGAAGGAATTGAATGTGATATCTCCAAGTTTGCAGATGACACTAAGCTGGGTGGCAGTGTGAGCTGTGAGGAGGATGCTAAAAGGCTGCAGGGTGACCTGGACAGGTTAGGTGAGTGGGCAAATGCATGGCAGATGCAGTATAATGCAGATAAATTTGAGGTTATTCACTTTGCTGGAAAAAACAGGAAGGCAGAATATTATCTGAATGGTGACAGATTAGGAAAAGTGGAGGTGCAATGAGACCTGGGTGCCATGATACATCAGTCATTGAAAGTTAGCATGCAGGTACAGCAGGCGGTGAAGAAGGCAAATGGCATGTTGGCCTTCATAGCGAGAGGATTTGAGTATAGGAGCAGGGAGGTCTTACTGCAGTAGTACAGGGCCTTGGTGAGACCACACCTTGAGTATTGTGTACAATTTTGGTCTCCTAATCTGAGGAAGGACATTCTTGCTATTGAGGGAGTGCAGCGAAGGTTCACCGACTGATTCCCGGGATGGCAGGACTGACATATGAAGAAAGACTGAATCGACTAGGCTTATATTTACTGGAATTTAGAAGAATGAGAGGGCATCTCATAGAAACATATAAAATTTTGACGGGATTGGACAGGTTAGATGCAGGAAGAATGTTCCTGATGTTGGGGAAGTCCAGAACCAGGGATCACAGTCTAAGGATAAGAGGTAGGCCATTTAGGACCAAGATGAGGAGAAACTTCTTCACTTAGAGAATTGTGAACCTGTGGAATTCTCTACCATAGAAAGTTATTGAGGCCAGTTCATTAGATAAATTCAAAAGGGAGTTAGATGTGGCCCTTACGGCTAAAGGGATCAAGGGTTATGGAGAGAAAGCAGGAATGGGGTACTGAAGTTGCATAATCAGCCATGATCATATTGAATGGTGGTGCAGGCTCGAAGGGCCAATGGCCTACTCCTGCATCTATTTTCTATGTTTCTATGTTTCCAATCTAAAAGTATGTTCTTAGGTGACTGAACAGTCCAATACGGGAATTGCAGTCTCTGTCACAGGTGGGACAGACCGTCGTTGAAGGAAAAGGTGGGTGGGACTGGTTTGCCGCACGCTCCTTCGGCTGCCTGCGTTTGGTTTCTGCATGCTCTCGGCGATGAGACTCGAGGTGCTCAGCGCCCTCTCGGATGCACTTCCTCCACTTAGGGCGGTCTTTGGCCAGAGATTCCCAGGTGTCAGTGGGGATGTTGCATTTTATCAAGGAGGCTTTGAGGGTGTCCTTGTAACATTTCTGCTGCCCACCTTTGGCTCGTTTGCCGTGAAGGAGTTCCGAGTAGAGCGCTTACTTTGGGAGTATTGTGTCAGGCATGCGAACAATGTGGCCTGCCCAACGGAGCTGGTCGAGTGTGGTCAGTGCTTCGATGCTGGGGATGTTGACCTATCGAGGACACTAACGTTGGTGCGTCTGTCCTCCCAGGGGATTTGCAGGATCTTGCGGAGACAGCGTTGGTGGTATTTCTCCAGCGATTAGAGGTGTCTACCTTATATGGTCCACGTAAAATTATGAGGGGCCTAGATACTGTATATGGTTCTGTATGAGAAGTGTAGAGGACAAAGGGACCTTGGAGTACATGTCCACAGATCCCTGAAGATAGCAGTCCAGGTAGATAAGGTGGTTAAGGAGGTATACGGAATGCTTGCCTTTATTAGCCGAGGCATAGAATACAAGAGTAGTGTGGTTATGCTTGAACTGTATAAACCACTAATTAGGCCACAGATGGAGTACTGCTTGCAATTCTGGTCACCGCATTACAGGAAGGATATGATTGGACTGGAGAGGGTACAGAGGAGATTTACGAGGTTGTTGCCGTGAGTGGAGAATCTTAGCTATGAGGACAGATTGGATAGGCTGGGTTTGTTTTCCTTGGAACAGAGGAGGCTGAGGGGAGAACTCATTGAGATGTAAAAAATTATGAGGGTCCTAGATATAGTGGATAGTGGTCTATTTTCCTTAGCAGAGTGGTCAACAACTAGGAGGCATAAATTTAAAGTAATTGGTAAAAGGTTTAGAGGGGATTTGAGGGTAAATTTATTCACCCAGAAGGTTGTGGGGGTCTGGAACTCACTGCCTGAAAGGGTGGTACAGGCAGAAACCCTCACCACATTTAAAAAGCACTTGGATGTGCACTTAAAGTGCTGTAACCTACAGGGTTACGGACCTAGAGTTGGAAAGTGGGATTAGGCTGGATAGCCTCTTGTTGGCCGGCACAGACACGATGGGCCGAAATGGCCTGCTTCCATGATGTAAATTTCTATGATTCTATGATTCTAAGATCCCACATTACTTGTTACATAAGAACATAAGAAATAGGAGCAGGAGTAGGCCATATGGCCCCTCGAGCCTGCTCCGCCATTTAATACGATCATGGCTGATCCGATCATGGTCTCAGGTCCCCTTCCCTGCCCGCTCTCCATAACCTCTTATTCCCTTATCGTTTAAGAAACTGTCTATTTCTGTCTTAAATTTATTCAATGTCCCAGCTTCCACAGCTCTCTGAGGCAGCGAATTCCACAGATCCACAACCCTCTGAGAGAAGAAATTTCTCCTCATCTCAGTTCTAAATGGGCGGCTCCTTGTTCTAAGATCAAGCCCTCGAGTTCTAGTCTCCCCCATCAGTGGAAACATCCTCTCTGCATCCACCTTGTCAAGTCCCCTCATAATCTTAAAACATTTCGATTAGATCACTTCTCATTCTTCTGAATTCCAATGAGTAAAGGCCCAACCTACTCAACCTTTCCTCATAAATCAACCCCCTCATCTCCAAAATCAACCTAGTGAACCTTCTTTGAACTGCCTCCAAAGCAAGTGTATCCTTTCGTAAATATGGAAACCAAAACTGCACACAGTATTTCAGGTGTGGCCTCACCAATACCCTGTACAACAGTAGCAAGACCTCCCTGCTTTTATACTCTATCCCCTTTGCAATAAAGGCCTAGATTCCATTGGCCTTCCTGATCACTTGCTGTACCTGCATACTAACCTGTTGTGTTTCATGCACAAGTACCCTCAGGTCCCGCTGTACTGCAGCACTCTGCAATCTTTCTCCATTTAAATAATAACCTACTCTTTGATTTTTTCTGCCAAAGTGCATAACCTCACACTTTCCAACATTATACTCCATCTGCCAAATTTTTGCCCACTCACTTAGCCTGTCTATGTCCTTTTGCAGATTTTTTGTGTCCTCCTCAAACATTGCTTTTCCTCCCATCTTTGTATCATCAGCAAACTTGGCTATGTTACACTCGGTCCCTTCCTCCAAGTCATTAATATAGATTGTAAATAGTTGGGGTCCCAGCACTGATCTCTGTGGCACCCCACTAGTTACTGATTGCCAACCCGAGAATGAACCATTTATCCTATTTTCTGTTTTCTGTTCGTTAGCCAATCCTCTAGCCATGCTAATATATTACCCCCAAACCCTTGAACTTTTATCTTGTGCAGTAACCTTTTATGTGGCACCTTGTCAATGCCTTCTGGAAGTCCAAATACACCACATCCACTGGTTCCCCTTTATCCACCCTGTTCGTTACACCCTCAAAGAGTTCTAGCAAATGTGTCAAACATGACTTCCCCTTCATAAATCCATGCTGACTCTGCCTGACTGAATTTTGCTTCTCCAAATGTCCTGCCACTGCTTCTTTAATAATGAACTCCAACATCTTCCCAACCACAGATGTTAGGCTAACTGGTCTATAGTTTCCTGCTTTTTGTCTGCCTCCTTTTTTAAATAGAGGTGTTACATTTGCAGTTTTCCAATCTGCTGGGACCTCCCCAGAATCCAGGGAATTTTGGTAAATTACAACCAATGCATCCACTATCCCTGCCGCTATTTCTCTTAAGACTCTAGGATGCAAGCCATCAGGTCCAGGGGATTTATCCGCCTTTAGTCCCATTATCTTACTGAGTACCACCTCCTTAGTGATTGTGATTGTGTTAAGTTCCTCCCCCCCCCCCTATAGCCCCTTGACTATCCACTGTTGGAATATTGTTAGTGTCCTCTACCGTAAAGACTGATACAAAATATTTGTTCAGAGTTTCTGCCATCTCTACGTTCCCCATTACTAATTCCCCGGTCTCGTCCTCTAAGGGACCAACAGTGTTGTAATATAGGGAAAAACGGCAACCAAATTGCGCACGGCAAGGTCTCAGAAATAACAGTAAATAACAGGTAATATGTTTTTGTTTAGTGATGTTGATTGGAGGATAAATATTGGTCAAAACACTGAAGAGAACTCATCTGCTCTTCTTCGAAATAGTGCAATGGGATCTTTTACATCCACCTGAGAAAGCAGATGGTGCCTCGGTTTAACAAGTTCAACTGGAATCTCCAACTGTGCAGCCCTCCCTCAATCTTGCACTTAATTATCAACCTAGATTATATACTCAAAGTCTCAGGAGGGGGGCTTGAGCCAATGACCAGCTGGTTCTGAGGTGAGAGTGTTTGCACTGAGCCAGGCTTTATACATGGCATCTAACTAGGAATGCAAAAAAAATCACCAAAATATTTAAATTATATTTAAAATAAATTAAAAGCTCAAGGAACTTCAAGGAATGTCTTTGACAATTCATGTGGTATTGGGGCCTGCAGCACTATTAGATATTTTCACTCTGATAATATTATCAAGGGATTAAAAGTGACCACAAATTAATACTCAGTTAAATCCCGGAAAAACTGATTTCCCTGAATCTTTGTAGTGAGACTGCAGTGGGGTCCCATTGTCAGATCTAATCTTTGTGGCCCAGCCTCTAGGGGTTTTTGCTTTCGCAGTTGTAATTAAAGCACTCTTTCATTTGGTCCGGTTAATATGTGAGGGGCTTTATATTTTTAAATATAAGCTGAAACACCTTGCCTGGTCGAAGCAGTAAGGTGCTTCTAGAAGCCGCCTGTCCCGCTTGCTGCACCCTCCAAATATACACCAGGGAGCGGCACCCATAACTTGCTGTGTTGAGATGGGAGAGCTACCATCTCAAGGGCTATTAGGGATGGGCAACAAGGGCTGGCCATGCCAGCGACGCCCACATCCCAGGATCGAATAAATAAAAACTGAGCCAAGGCTGAGACTTCAGTGTTGCAAGACTGACTCAGCAACAACTTGTGTTTATATAGCGCCTTTAACGTAGTAGAATGTCCCAAGGCGCTTCACAGGAGTGCTACCAGACAAAATTTGAGCCACATAAGGAGATATTAGGACAGGTGGCCAATAGCTTGGTCAAAGAGGCACAGCCATTGATGGTGGGGCGATGAAAATCGGAGAGCGCAAGAGGCCAGAATTGGAGGATCGTAGAGATCTCGGGTGGTTATAAGGCTGGAGGAGGTTACAGAGAAAGGGAGGGGCGAGGCCATGGAAGGAATTGAAAAACCACATGTAGCTTGCACAATGAACATCAGAATCTAAGAAATAGGAGCAGGAGTAGGCCATTCAGCCCATCGAGCATGCTCAGCCCTTCAGTAAGATCATGGTTGATCTTCTATCTCAACTCCACCTTCCAACACTGTCCCCATAGCTCTTGATTCCCTTATTATCCAAATATCTATTGATCTTTCTCTTGAATGTACTCAATGGCTCGGCCTCTACAGCTCTCTGGGGTAGAGAATTCCAAAGATCCACGACCTTGAGAGGTACTCAAACTGATTTTGTGGGTCTATGATGCCGCCAGTTCCCCAGGGTCATTTAAACTCGAGTGAGGTTGATGCGGGAGAACCTCGCGTCTTCACACCTTTGACTTAAAAGCATCGTTAGTTATTGGACCCGTTGGGGAACGAGGCAGTCCTGTAGAAACCACCTCATCCTGGGGGACGCGGCAACAGCCTGGTCTGACGGCGGCGTGTCCAAGCATTCCTAGGAAGGAAACCAAAGCACCAAAAGTATTTTTTGAAACGTTCCTGTTTACTTGTGTGTCTCCTGATGTGGAAGCAGTATTAACTGGTAAAGATATTCTTCCCCCTTCTTAGGCTGTCCCTCAGAGATGAGGATGACTTGCTTCCACGCTAAAAATGAGTGAACTTGGCAGAGTATTGATCTGCAGATAGCATTGGGGCTGAGCCTTATACGTGTACACAACACACACATACACACATGCACATTCTTACACACACATGCGCACATACACGCACACATACAAACACAACACGCTCACACATGCACACATACAAACACACACGCTCACGCACGCACGCACATGCGCACACATATGCACACAGGCAATGCACTGCTGAATAGTGATGAGGAGCAGTGACTAGGAATCAGGTCTGAGCCATTCTGCTCTGGTCTGCATGTCTTTACCACCTGGAGGTGCCTTTAGCTACTTGGCCAGCTGTGGAGCTACACTCCTTACCTGGTATTGGAAGCGGCAAACTTGTGTACATATTTTAAGGTACTTCCTACTTAAGCGAATATCTTTAACGGCAGACGTGTGATTATTCACTATCAAGGCACCTTGAAGGCACATAATAGATTCTACTACGTGAGATCTGACAGCATCAAGACCCAGATTTTCATGGGTCTGATGATCTGTTTCCATGGTGTCAGTGATGTCAAAAAAGTGAAGGATGGGGTTAAGATGAAGTTCCTGGGAAGTCTGTAACCAGTAAGTGAAGTCAGTGCCCTCCTCAACTCACCAACTCCTCACTTTTTTAGGTGTAAAGTTGCACCGATTGTAGGAGTGGTGTAACCCCAGGAAACCTCCACGGACTCGGAAAGTGCAGTTCTGCAAATGACAGATGTAAAATTTGCACAGGATCGAGGAAATGTGTGTTTGGATAATAATGGTGCAACGTAACGGACCGAAGTGCAAATTTCCTCGATCTTTCCGGCTCAGTAACGGAGTAACAGCAACGCAAGTGCTGAAGACAACGAGGAAATTCTGCACGTTTGGAAACATACTTCGCTCCCGTGACAACCGGTATTAATAGACTGGGATTTTCCTCGGAGTTGCTCCTGCTCCGCCGGCATCACTTTGCGGGACGTGCAGAGGAAACTATGGTCGGGTGTGTTCTGTCTTGGATAAAGAGTCAGACTAGATACTGCAAGCTCAAAGTAAGTGTGACCGTAGTCCTTTATTACAGATCACAGAGTGCCTCTCCAGCCTGTGAGGCCTCCTTATATACAGGTACTCCCAAGGGATTGTGGGATTCCTTGGGGCTCCAGGGGATAAACCCTCTGGTGTTTAGACATGGTAATTACAGGTTTACATACATAACACCGCCCCCCCCCCCCCACCTCCCCCCCACCGCAAAGTCAATAGTGTAACTATTTACAATGTGAGTCAATCTGGGGCCTTCCTTTGTCTGGTTGATCGTCTCGGTGCAAATGCTGGCATTGATGAGTCATTTGTTGGGCCTTCGCTGGGCTGCTGCACAGCTGGCCTTGCTGGACTGCTGGGGGTGGTGAATCTTGCTGGGCTGCTGTGGGTGATGGGTTCTGCTTCGTGGTCAACCGCTGGGTCGGTTGCCACTTGTGTGTATGTTGGAGGGTCGAAGAAGGTAGAGTCTATTGTGGGTTGTTCTGGATAGTCCGTAAATCTGAGTTTGGATTGGTCCAAGTGTTTTCTGTAGGTGAGTCCATTTGCGAGTTTGATCACAAACACGCTATTCCCCTCTTAGGCCAAAACAGTGCCAGCAATCCACTTGGGACCTTGTCCATAGTTCAACACAAATACAGGATCATTTATTTCAATTTCGCGTGACACATTTGCGTGATCATGATATGTATTCTGTTGAAGCCGCCTGCTCTCTACCTGTTCGTGGAGATCAGGGTGGACTAACAAGAGCCTTGTCTTCAGTGCCCTTTTCATGAGCAGTTCAGCGAGAGGGACCCCGGTGAGCGAGTGGGGTCTTGTGCGGTATCTAAGCAGGACTCGGGATAAGCGAGTCTGCAGTGAGCCTTCAGTTACCCTTTCCAAGCTCTGCTTGATTGTTTGAACTGCTCGTTCTGCCTGACCATTGGATGCTGGTTTAAATGGGGCAGATGTGACATGTTTGACCCCATTGCGGGTCATGAATTCTTTGAATTCTACACTGGTAAAGCAAGGCCCATTGTCACTTACAATGACGTCAGGCAAACATGGCTCATAGGCTTTCAATGGTGGCAGCAGACGTGCTTGCCGACATTATCACACATTCAATCCACTTGGAGTACGTGTCTACAACCACTAAAATATTTTTCACAAGAATGGGCCTGCATAGTCGACATGAACGCTAGACTATGGTTTGGAGGGCCAAGTCCATAAACTTAGTGGTGCCTCCCTGGGTGCATTGCTTAACTGGGAACATGTATTACATTTGTGCACACAGGACTCTAAGTCTGCATCGATACCAGGCCACCACACGTGGGATCTGGCTATCGCTTTCATCATTACAATGCCTGGGTGGGTACTGTGGAGATCACTAATGAAAGTGTCCCTGCTCTTTTTTGGCACAACTACCCGATTACCCCATAGGAGGCAGTCTGCCTGTATAGACATTTCATCTTTGCATCGCTGGTACGGCTTTATTTCATCCTGCATCTCTAACGGGACACTAGACCAACTCCCATGGAGTACACAGTTTTTTTACTAAGGATAGTAAGGGGTCCTGGCTCATAGGAACATAGAAACATAGAAAATAGGTGCAGGAGTAGGCCATTCGGCCCTTCGAGCCTGCACCGCCATTCAATGAGTTCATGGCTGAATATGCAACCTCAGTACCCCATTCCTGCTTTCTCGCCATACCCTTGATCCCCCTAGTAGTAAGGACTATATCAAACTCCTTTTTGAATATATTTAGTGAATTGGCCTCAACAACTTTCTGTGGTAGGGAATTCCACAGGTTCACCACTCTCTGGGTGAAGAAGTTTCTCCTCATCTCGGTCCTAAATGGCTTACCCCTTATCCTTAGACTGTGACCCCTGGTTCTGGATTTCCCCAACATTGGGAACATTCTTCCTGCATCTAACCTGTCTAAACCTGTCAGAATTTTAAACGTTTCTATGAGATCCCCTCTCATTCTTCTGAACTCCAGTGAATACAAGCCCAGTTGATCCAGTCTTTCTTGATATGTCAGTCCTGCCATCCCGGGAATCAGTCTGGTGAATCTTCGCTGCACTCCCTCAATAGCAAGAATGTCCTTCCACAAGTTAGGAGACCAAAACTCTAGGTGTGGCCTCACCAAGGCCCTGTACAACTGTAGCAACACCTCCCTGCCCCTGTACTCAAATCCCTTCGCTATGAAGGCCAACATGCCATTTGCTTTCTTAACCGCCTGCTGTACCTGCATGCCAACCTTCAATGACTGATGTACCATGACACCCAGGTCTCGTTGCACCTCCCCTTTTCCTAATCTGTCACTATTCAGATAATAGTCTGTCTCTCTGTTTTTACAACCAAAGTGGTTAACCTCACATTTATCCATATTATACTTCATCTGCCATGCATTTGCCCACTCATCTAACCTATCCAAGTCGCTCTGCAGCCTCATAGCATCCTCCTCACAGCTCACACTGCCACCCAACTTAGTGTCATCCACAAATTTGGAGATACTACATTTAATCCCCTCGTCCAAATCATTAATGTACAATGTAAACAGCTGGGGCCCCAGCACAGAACCTTGCGGTACCCCACTAGTCACTGCCTGCCATTCTGAAAAGTACCCATTTACTCCTACTCTTTGCTTCCTGTCTGACAACCAGTTCTCAATCCATGTCAGCACACTACCCCCAATCCCATGTGCTTTAACTTTGCACATTAATCTCTTGTGTGGGACTTTGTCGAAAGCCTTCTGAAAGTCCAAATATACCACATCAACTGGTTCTCCCTTGGAAACTCTACTGGAAACATCCTCAAAAAATTCCAGAAGATTTGTCAAGCATAATTTCCCCTTCACAAATCCATGCTGACTTGGATCTATCATGTCACCTCTTTCCAAATGCGCTGCTATGACATCCTTAATAATTGATTCCATCATTTTACCCACTACCGATGTCAGGCTGACCGGTCTATAATTCCCTGTTTTCTCTCTCCCTCCTTTTTTAAAAAGTGGGGTTACATTGGCTACCCTCCACTCAATAGGAACTGATCCAGAGTCCATGGAATGTTGGAAAATGACTGTCAATGCATCCGCTATTTCCAAGGCCACCTCCTTAAGTACTCTGGGATGCAGTTCATCAGGCCCTGGGGATTTATCGGCCTTCAATCCCATCAATTTCCCCAACACAATTTCCCGACTAATAAGGATTTCCCTCAGTTCCTCCTTCTTACTAGACCCTCTGACCCCTTTTATATCCGGAAGGTTGTTTGTGTCCTCCTTAGTGAATACCGAACCAAAGTACTTGTTCAATTGGTCTGCCATTTCTTTGTTCCCCATTATGACTTCCCCTGATTCTGACTGCAGGGGACCTACGTTTGTCTTTACTAACCTTTTTCTCTTTACGTATCTATAGAAACTTTTGCAATCCGTCTTAATGTTCGCTGCAAGCTTCCTCTCGTACTCTATTTTCCATGCCCTAATCAAACCCTTTGTCCTCCTCTGCTGAGTTCTAAATTTCTCCCAGTCCCTGGGTTGGCTGCTATTTCTGGCCAATTTGTATGCCACTTCCTTGGCTTTAATACTATCCCTGATTTCCCTTGATAGCCACGGTTGAGCCACCTTCCCTTTTTTATTTTTACGCCAGACAGGGATGTACAATTGTTGTAATTCATCCATGCGGTCTCTAAATGTCTGCCATTGCCCATCCACTGTCAACCCCTTAAGTATCAGTCGCCAATCTATCCTAGCCAATTCACGCCTCATACCTTCAAAGTTACCCTTCGTCCAGGTTCTAATCTGTCGGGCCGTAACAGGTGATTGTTCACTCTCGAATGCTTCCATTACCATAACTAAATCTGCAGGCTGTGTCATCTCCACCCCGGTGGTGGCAATGGTAACTTACTGAGAGCATCGGCATAGTTTTCTGTGCCTGGCCTGTGGCAGATGGCGTAGTTGTATGCGGACAATGTGAGTGCCCATCTCTGGATATGGGCCGATGCATTCCCTTATTTATCCCCTTATTTTCAGAAAAGAGGGATATAAGCGGCTTATGTTCGGTTTCCAATTCAAATTTGAGCCCAAACAGATATTGATGCATTTTCTTTACCCCGTAAACACACGCTAACGCTTCATTTTCGATCGTACTGTAGGCCCTCTCGGCCTTAGACAGACTTCTGGATGCATAAGCAACAGGTTGCAATTTCCCAAATTCATTAGCTTGTTGCAATACACACCCGACCCTGTATGACGACCCATCACATGTTAGTACCAAACGTTCACATGGATCGTACATAAGCACTTTGAACATAACAGCTTCCTAGCTTTCTCAAAGGCATTTTCTTGGCTTTTACCGCATACCCATTCATCTCCTTTACGCAGTAAAGAGTGCAGGAGTTCAAACAATGTGCTAAGACCTGGGAAGAAGTTACCAAAATAGTTCAGGAGTCCTAGAAACGACCGCAGCTCCGTCACGTTCTGTGGTCCTAGTGCGTTTTTGATTGCCGCAATTCTTCTCTCCAGGAACTCCACTTCAGGCGCGTGGAAAACGCACTTCGAGCGTTTTAGCCTGAGCCCCACATGATTAAGCCGACTAAGAACCTCCTCCAGGTTCTGCAGGTGCTCGACGGTGTCCCGACCTGTAACCAAGAAGTCGTCCTGGAAGACCACGGTGCGCGGGACCGATTTCAGCAAGTTTTTCATGTTCCTCTGGAATATCGCTGCGGCCGATTGAATCCCAAACGAAAAGACCTTTGTGCGTGTTGATGCGGGTGAGGCCTTTTGAAGATTCCTCCAGCTCCTGCGTCATGTAGGCCGAGGTCAAGTCCAGCTTCGTGAATGTTTTCCCTTCCGCCAGCGTCGCAAATAGGTCATCTGCCTTTGGTAGTGGGTATTAATCCTGCAGTGAGAAACGATTGATAGTTACTTTGTAATCACCACAGATTCTGACGGTTCCATCTCCCTTGAGGACTGGAACAATCGGACTGGCCCCCTCATTGAATTCGATCGGTGAAATGATGCCCTCTCGTTGCAGCCTGTCCAGCTCGATCTCCACCCTCTCTCTCATCATGTAAGATACCGCTCTCCCCTTGTGATGGATGGGTCGCGCCCCCGGAATCAAATGGATCTACACTTTTGCTCCTGGGAAGTTCCCGATGCCTGGTTCGAACAATGAGGGGAACTTGCTCAGGACCTGGGCACATGAGGTGTCGTCGACAGATGAAAGCGCTCGGACATCGGCCCAGTTCCAGTGTATCTTTCCCAGCTAGCTCCTGCCGAACAGCGTGGGGCCATCGCCCGGTACCACCCAGAGTGGAAAATAATGCACTGCTCCATCATAGGAGACCTTTACGGTAGCACTGCCAACTACGGGAATCAGTTTCTTTGTATATGTTCTAAGTTTGGTATGATTGGGAGTCAGGACTGGCCTTGAAGCCTTGTTGCACCACAATTTATCAGAAGTCTTTTACTCATTATTGACTGGCTTGCACCCGTGTCCAGCTCCATGGACACCGGGAGTCCATTTAATTCAACCTTCAGTATTATCGGGGGACAATTTGTGGTAAATGTGTGCACCCCATGTACCTCTGCCTCCTCGATCTGAGGCTCTAGTTTGTCATGATCCACCGTGAATCTGTCTTCTGCAACATGGTGGTTTGCAGGTTTAGCAGGGTTTGCAGCTTGCCTGCACATACGTTGAAGGTGTCCCATTGTTCCACAGCCCTTGCAAACGTATCCTTTGAAGCGGCATGAATGGAATCAATGATCACCCCCGCAGCGCCAACAAGGTGTTAATTGCCTTGTATTCACCATCCTTGATGGCGGACTCAGTCATCTGCGGATGTGCAGCTACAGGTGTGTAAATCCTGCCATGTACATTTCGATTCGAAAATAACGTTACTTTGTTCACAGTAATTGTAGCAGCACTAGTGTGCTAGGAAATTTGTTTGGTATTGTCACTGGTGGAGATAAACGCCTGGGCTATCGCTATGGCTTTACTCAAGGTTGGGATCTCTACAGTCAAAAGTTTGCGAAGTATTACTTCATGGCCAATGCCAAATACAAAGAAGTCCCTGAGCATATGCTCCAAGTGTCCTTCAAATTCGCAATGACCTGCAAGACGCCTTAGCTCGCCGATGTAGCTCGCCATTTCCTGGCCTTCAGGCCTCTTGTATGTGTAGAACCGATACCTCGCCATCAGAACGCTTTCTTTTGGGTTTAGATGCTCGCGGACCAGTGTGCACAACTCATCGTACGACTTGTCTGTGGGTTTTGCTGGAGCGAGCAGGTTTTTCATGAGGACATACGTTGGTGCCCCCCAAACGGTGAGGAGGATTGTCTTTCATTTGGCAGCATTCCCTTCTTCTTCCAGCTCGTTGGCCATGAAGTATTGGTCAAGTCGCTCCACGAAGGTTTCGCAATCAGCTTCCTCGAAAAATTTCTCCAGGATGCCCACAGTTCTCTGCATTGTTGCGTTGGGGTTCGTCATCTGTATCTCGTCGCCAGTCGTTATGTCTTGGATAAAGAGTCAGACTAGATACTGCAAGCTCAAAGTAAGTGTGACCGTAGTCTTGTATTACAGATCTCAGAGTGCCTCTCCAGCCTCTTTTTTACAGGTGCTCCCAAGTGATTGTGGGATCCCTTGGGACTCCAGGGGATAAGCCCTCTGGTGTTTAGGCATGGTAACATACATAGCAGTGGGTACAAACAGGCTTTCTGCCGCCCCTCTGGCCGAGTCACGCCAACACCGAGGGATTCCCTGGCTGTAGTCTGGGAGCACAGAGCGACAGCATGACTTCACTTCTATCCCAAGGTGTGTAATGTGTGGCCTTGCTACTTTAAAAAAAAATGGCTTTGCTTTGGAGCAGAGTTATACTGCACGTGGTGTCAAGCCCAGTGGTGGAAGACTACCTAATCTTAAATGCACTCAGAAGCCATATTCCCTCTAATTTTATTTGTACGCTAATTGTTGCACGGCCCATTCAAAATATTGCGCACATGCGGTTTTTATAATGCAAAAGCCAATGAGCCGCTGGACCTCGGACACTATGGGGCAGGAAAGCTGGTGCAACGATGATTTTTGGAGTGTTACTTAACGCTGGGAGCTCCGATGCGGTTGGAAAAGCCATTTTCAGGACTTTGAAATTTTTTCAAAGTTCCCACAGGAAGTGACTCGTAATGGGGGCGGGCCATCGACTTAAAGCCAGGCTGACTGGCTGAAAATTGGTCGGACAGGAACTCCGCCACGGTCAAATCAGCGGTGGAGTAGTGGTGACGTCACAGTGCGCGTGCATCTCTCCCCTCTGTTAAAGGGGAGCGATTCTGTCATTTTAAATCTTCGGCTGTTGGCGGCCCGGCCGAACCCTTGGGCAGTATTTTGCCGGCCGATCGGGAAGTTGTCCGGCAAAAATTGCTACATTACACGGCAGTGGGCCCTCCCCTTTAAGGGCCGCCGCGCTGCCGGACCACACTCACTCTGCAGAGGGTGCACCGGCAGAAAAACCACGAATATTGGAAGGTAAAATTGGCGGTGCAGCCCCTGATGACTCATTTTCAGCGGTCATCAGAATCGGGCAGGATCGTGTCCAGGCCGAAAAATCAGACATCAGACTGGGACTTTGACTGAAGAAATGGCACCACGACAGGATTACACCTCGAAATACTGGACATTTGTTCCTCGTCAGCACCTGCCTGGGCCCTCTGCTACTTGTCTGGATTTAAATCACACCTCGGCTAACTTTGCTTTAAAGGCAATAGGATGCTAACGACTTTAATCTCGGTTGATAATGAGCCCTGCGACACATGGTGAATCACCCCATTAATTTTACTATCAGTACTCGTCAGCTGGTAAAAGTCTCCAAGAGCTTTTTGGGATGTGGTGAGACTCCATCAGGGACTCTCAACCCCTGCCCTCCCCTTTACTGTTTCGATGTGCCACCATCCTTGTTGGAGGTGGATGCAGTGATGGCTATATATTAGGAGTGTGTATACATGGTGAGTTTTAGGAGAGTGTGTGTGTATATATCAAGAAAAGACTTGCATTGATATCACGCCTTTCACAACCTCAGGACGTCCCAAAGCGCTTTACAACCAATGAAGTACTTTTTGAAGTGTAGTGAGCGCTGTATTGTAGGAAACACTGCAGACAATTTGCGCATAGCAAGGTCCCACAAACAAATAATGACCAGATGATCTGTTTTTTCGTGATGTTGGGTGAGGGATAAATATTCATTCAGAACACCAGGATAACTCCCCTTCTCTTCTTCAAAATAGTGCCGTGGGATCTTTTACGTCCACCTGAGAGGGCAGATGGAGCCTGGGTGTAACGTCTCCTCCGAGGGATGGCACCTCCGACAGTGCAGTGCTCCCTCAGCACTGCACTGGAGTGTCAGCCTGAATTTTTGTGCTCAAGTCTCCCACAACTGGCTGACTCAGAGTCGAGAGTGCTACTAAGTGAACCATGGCTGACATAAAGCAGTAGAACGCAGGTCACATGATCAAAGTGGACAGAGCTCTGGTCAGACCGCACCTTGACTACCCAGGTCTGGTCATCGGAGAGAGACACCGAGACGTTCAAGCACTGGAGGCCATGCAGAGTAGATCCAAGAGGCTGAGCCCCCGTGTCAGAAGTCTGAGCTATGAGGAATGACTGGAGAGACTTGGGCTGGTCAGGTGGTCCTCTTGAGGGGTATAAGATAGTAAATAGAATGGAAAAGGTAAATGCAGAATATCACTTACAATGCGATGGGGAGAGTAGGGTAGGGGCACGGGATCAACGTAGTCCATTTCTGGCCTCTTGTGCATCACGGGCTCCACCATTCGCGGCCATGTCACCGCATTTGCCTCAGCTCATCTGCTACCGAAACCCTCATCAATGCCTTTGTTACCTCTAGACCTGACTATTCCAACGCTCTCCTGATGGGCCTCCCCTCTTCCACCCTCCATATACTTGAGCTCATCCAAAACTCGGCTGCCAGTACCCTAACTCATACCAAGTCCCGTTTACCCATCACCCTTGTGCTCACCGACCTCCATTGGCTCCCGGTCCAGCAATGCCTCGATTTTAAAATTCTCTTCCTTATGTTCAAATCCCTCCATGGCCTTGCCCCATCCTATCTCTGTAACCTCCTCCAGCTCTGAGATACCTGCGCTCCTCCAATTCTGGCCTCTCGAGCATCCCTGATTATAATCGCTCAACCGTTGGTGGCTGTGCCTTCAGCTGCCAAGGCCCTAAGCTCTGGAATTTACTCCATGATCACTTTGCCTCTCTACCTCTCTTTCCACCTTTAAGATCCTCCTTAAAACCTACCTCTGTGACCAAGCCTGCCCTAATATTTCCTTATGCGCAAAATCTTCTTTGATTACAGTCCTGTGAAGCGCCTTTTGTCGTTTTACTACGTTAAAGGCGCTATTTATACGCAAGTTGTTATTGTTGTTGCAGTCAGAGGTAAGGTTAAAACTGATATAGAATCATTTTTGAATATTGAGGGAATCAAGGGATATGGAGATAGTGCAGTAAAGTGGAATTGAGGTAGAAGATCAGCCATGATCTGATTGAATCGAGGCTCGAGGTGCCGAATGGCCTCCTCCTGCTCCTAATTCTCATGCTCTTATGTTCTTATAGACTAGAATCTTACAGCACAGAAGGAGGCCATTTGGCCCATCGTGCCTGTGTCAGCTCTTTGAAAGAGTTGTCCAATTTAGTCGAACCAATTTCAGTAGGTCCTTCGCACAAAGAGTGGTCAGCACCTGGAATCACTTGTTGTGAAGCGCCTTGGGACATTTTACTGTGTTAAAGGTGCTATATAAATGCAAGTAGTTGTTGTTTGGAATGGACTGCCAGGTCGAATGGGATCTGCGATGGGGGAGCATAAGACTCTTTCTGGATGGCTGAACCAAGGTGGGCGAACGGATCTCCTCATGTGCAACTATCTTGTGATCTTGAGATCAAATGAGCTGAAATATTAAGTGAATCGCTCCTGCGTGAGGAATAGGTTCTACATTACACACGTGCAGGATGAGAGGGGCGTCTCGGACTGCCCCAGCACAATGTATAAATAATCCTGTGAGGAAAACATTGCTGTTATTTTTGATTAAGTGAATCAAAATGATTTAAGCTGAAGATCAAATAAAGACTGGCATCACGAGGCACTTTCAAAAAGGCCCTGAGGTACGGTTGAAGATGTATGTAATGTTATCCTGTAAGATCAGCTGTAAGATTCAAGTATGCAAGAATGCTTTTAAGTACTCCATGAACAAGGCAACCTACTTAAATAGATTTATGTGTTTGGGAGGAGGGGGAAGGGGTGACGGGACAATAGACCCCAATAATGTACAGCGAGAGGGATGGGGCTCTGAAGCAGTAAGAAGAAAGAATTTTCAATTATATAGCGCCTTTCATGACCTCAGGATGTTTCAAGGCACTTTACAGCCAATAAAGTGCAAGGGGGAGGGATTCAAATTCCTGGGACTTTGGAACCAGTTCTGGGGGAGGTGGGACCAGTACAAACCGGACGGTCTGCACCTGGGCAGGATCGGAACCGATGTCCTAGGGGGAGTGTTTGCTAGTGCTGTTGGGGAGGGTTCAAACTAAAAACGGAGGGGGATGGGAATCTATGCAGGGAGGCAGAGGGAAGAAAAAAGGGGGCAGAAGCAAAAGGTAGGAAGGAAAAAAGCAAGAGCGGGGGGGCCAGAGAAACCAAGGGCAAAAATCAAAAAGGGCCACATTACAACACAATTCTAAAAGGACAAAGAGTGTTAAAAAAACAAGCCTGAAGGCTCTGAGTCTCAATGCGAGGAGCATTCGTAATAAGGTGGATGAATTGACTGTGCAGATAGCTGTTAACGGATATGATGTAATTGGGATTACAGAGACATGGCTCTGTTGTGTATCTGTAAAGCATGCACTCCCATCTTCCGCCACCAGAGAGCTCATCCCCTGAAGTCCCAAGGGATCCCAGCATCCCTTGGGAGCACTGTATATAAGCCAGCCCCAAAGGCCTGTTCCTCACTTTGGAGTGTCTTATTAAAGACTGAGGTCACTGTTACTTTAACCTCCCTGTGTGCAGCCTCATCTATGTTAGGAACACAATAACTGGCGACGAGAATTCGAATCCAACGCAAAGATGCAGCAAACTGTGGGCATCCTGGAAAAGTTCTCGGAGGGTGAGGACTGGGAAGCCTATGTCGAATGGCTAGACCAGTACTTTGTAGCCAACGAGCTGGACGGAGAAGGAAGTGCCGGAAAAAGGAGAGCGGTCCTCCTCACAGTCTGCGGGGCACCAACCTACAGCCTCATGAAGAATCCTCTGGCTCCAGTGAAACCCACAGGTAAGTCGTATGAGGAGCTGTGTACACTGGTTCGGGAGCATCTTAACCCGAGGGAGAGCGTGCTGATGGCGAGGTATCGGTTCTACACGTGCCAGCGATCTGAAGGTCAGGAAGTGGCGAGCTACGTCGCCAAGCTAAGGCGACTTGCAGGACAATGTGAGTTTGATGGCTACCTGGAGCAAATGCTCAGAGACTTTTTTGAACTGGTCATTGGCCACGAGACCATCCTACGAAAACTTTTGACTGTAGAGACGCTGACCCTCAGCAAGGCCATTGCGATAGCACAGGCATTTATGTCCACCAGTGATAACACCAAACAAATCTCTTAGCACACAAGTGCTAGCAATGTTCATAAACTAACTGGAACTGTGTTTGCGAGCAGAAATGTACAGGGCAGAACCCACGAGTCTGCAACTGCCAGCAGGCCTCAGGTGACCCAGATGACTCATGTCCCCAACAAAGGATGAATGCAAGGCAATACACACCTTGTTGGCATGGTGGAGGCTTCCATTCAGCCTATTCATGTTGCTTCAAAGGGTATGTTTGCAAGAGCTGTGGAACAATGGGACACCTCCAACGAGCTTGCAAACGGGCTTAAAGCTCTGCAAAACCTGCTAACCACTACGTGGCAGAGGAAGATCGGTCCATGGTGGATCAAAGCAATTTCGAGCCTCAGAGGGAGGAGGCAGATGCTGAAGTATACGGGGTGCACACATTTTCAACGATATGTCCACCTATAATGCTAAATGTAGCCATGGAACTGGACACTGGCGCTAGCCAATTCACCATGAGTAAAAAGATGTTTGAGAACTGTGGTGCAACAAGGCACTCAGACCAGCCCTGAGCCCCATCCACATGAAACTGAGAACGTACACCAAAGAGCTTAACACTGTCCTGGGCAGCGCCATGGTCAAGGTCACCTACGAGGGCACAGTGCACGAACTGCCACTCTGGATTGTCCTGGGCGATGGCCCCACACTGCTTGGAAGGAGCTGGCTGGGCAAAATCCGCTGGAACTGGGTTGACATCCAAGCGCTATCACGTCGATGGGGCCTCATGTACCCAGGTTCTTAACAAATTTCCTTCCCTTTTTGAGCCAGGCATTGGAAACTTTTCCCGGGCGAAGGTGCGGATCCACTTGATCCCGGAGGCACGACTCATTCACCACAAGGCGCGAGCGGGACTTCACATGATGAGGGAGAGAGTGGAAATCGAGCTGGACCGAGGGCATCATCTCCCCAGTGGAATTCAGCGAGTGGGCCAGCCCGATTGTTCCAGTACTCAAAAGTGATGGCACGATCAGGATTTGCAGCGATTATAAAGTAACTATTAATCGTTTCTCGCTACAGGACCAATGCCCGCTACCTAAGGCAGACGACCAATTTGCGATGCTGGCAGGAGGCAAGACGTTCACCAAGCTTGACCTGACTTCGGCCTACATGACGCAGGAGCTGGAGGAATCTTTGAAGGGCCTCATCTGCATCAACACGCACAAGGGACTGTTCATCTACAACAGATGCCCGTTTGGAATTCGGTCGGCTGCAGCGATCTTCCAGAGAAACATGGAGAGCCTACTCAAGTCGATACCACGCATGGTGGTCTTTCAGTATGACATATTGGTCACGGGTTGGGACACTGTTGAGCACCTACAAAACCTGGAGGAGGTCCTCTAGCGACTGGATCGCGTAGGATTGCGGCAGAAGAGGTCGAAATGAGTCTTCATGGCACCAGAAGTGGAGTTTTTGGGGAGAAAGATCGCGTCGGGCGGCATTCGGCCCATAGACGCCAAGACAGAGGCTATCAGGAATGTGCCCAGGCCACAGAACGTCACGGAGCTGCGGTCGTTCCTGGGACTCCTCAACTATTTTGGTAACTTCCTACCGGGGTTAAGCACCCTTTTAGAGCCCCTACATGTGTTATTGCGCAAAGGTGAGAACTGGGTATGGGGAAGAAAAACAAGTAATTGTTTTTGAGAAAGCTAGAAACATTTTATGCTCCAACAAGCTGCTTGTATTATATAACCCGTGTAAAAGACTTGTGCTAGCAAGTGACGCGTCGTCGTACGAAGTCGGGTGTGTATTACAACAAGCTAACGTTGCGGGGAAGTTGCAACCTGTCGCCTATGCTTCCAGGAGCTTGCCTAAGGCCAAGAGGGCCTACAGCATGATTGAGAAAGAGGCATTAGTGTGTGTGTTCGGGTAAAGAAAATGCATCAGTACCTGTTTGGCCTCAAATTTGAGCTGGAAACCGATCACAAGCCCCTCACATCCCTGTTCGCTGAAAACAAGAGGATAAATACGAATGCCTCAGCCCGCATACAAAGGTGGGCACTCGTGCTATCAGCGTATAACTATACCATCCGCCACAGGCCAGGCACCGAGAACTGTGCGGATGCTCTCAGTCGGCTACCATTGCCCACCACGGGGGTGGAATTGGCGCAGACTGCAAACTTGTTAATGGTGGCGCAGCCCGCAGACTTGTTGATGGTCATGGAAGCGTTTGAAAATGATAAATCACCTGTCACGACCCTCCAGATTAGGACTTGGACCAGCCAAGATCCTCTGCTGTCACTAGTAAAAAACTGTGTACTGCATGGGAGCTGGGCCAGCATCCCCATTGAAATGCAAGAGCCAATCAAGCCGTTCCAGCGGCAAAAGGACGAGCTGTCCATTCAGGCAAACTGCCTGTTGTGGGGTAAACGTGTAGTGCTACCAAAAAAGGGCAGGGAGACGTTCATCTCGGATCTCCACAGCACACATCCGGGTATAGTAATGATGAAAGCGATAGCCAGATCCCACGTGTGGTGGCCCGGTATCGACTCTGACTTAGCGTCCTGTGTACGCCAATGCAGCGTATGTGCTCAGTTGAGCAACGCGCCCAGAGAGGCACCACTAAGTTTGTGGTCCTAGCCCTCCGGACCATGGTTGAGGATCCATGTTGACTATACAGGCCCATTTCTCGGTAAAATGTTCCTGGTGGTGGTGGATGCTTTTACAAAATGGATTGAATGTGAAATAATGTCGGGAAGCACCGCCACCGCCACCATTGAAAGCCTGAGGGCCATGTTTGCCATCCAAGGCCTACCTGACATACTGGTCAGTGATAACGGGCCATGTTTCACCAGTGCCGAATTTAAAGAATTCATGACCCGCAATGGGATCAAACATGTCACCTCGGCCCCGTTTAAACCAGCCTCCAATGGGCAGGCAGAGTGGGCAGTACAAACCATCAAACAGAGCCTTAAATGAGTCACAGAAGGTTCACTTCAAACCCGCCTGTCCCGAGCACTGCTCAGCTACCGCACGAGACCCCACTCGCTCACTGGGGTGCCCCTGGCTGAGCTACTCATGAAAAGGACACTTAAAACCAGACTCTCGCTGGTTCACCTCAACCTGCATGATCAGGTAGAGAGCAGGCGGCAGCAACAAAATGTAAATGATAGTCTCGCCACTGTGTCATGGGAAATTGATCTGAATGACCCTGTGTATGTGTTAAACTATGGACATGGTCCCAAGTGGATCGCGGGCACGGTGATAGCTAAAGAAGGGAATAGGGTGCTTGTAGTCAAACTAGACAATGGACAAATTTGCAGAAAGCACCTGGACCAAATGAGGCTGCGATTCACGGACTGCCCTGAACAACCTACAGCAGACACCACCTTTTCCGAGTCCACAATACACACCCAAATGATCAACGACACCACGCCGGACCAGAAAATCGAACCCATCACGCCCAACAACCCAGCAAGGCCAGGCTCACCTAGCAGCCCTGCAGGGCCAACAACACGCCAGCCCAGCGAGGGCACAGCCAACACACCAGAACAGACATTTGTACCGAGGCGGTCCACCAGGGAAAGAAAGGCTCCCGACCGCCTCACCTTGTAAATAGTTTTCACTTTGACTTTGGGGGTGTGGGGGTGGGGGGGGGCGGGGTGGGGGGAGTAATGTTGTGTATCTGTAAAGCATGCACTCCCATGTTCTGCCACCAGGGAACTCATCCCCTGAAGTCCCAAGGGATCGCAGCATCCCTTGGGAGCACTGTATATAAGCCGGCCCCTAAGGCCTGTTCCTCACTCTGGAGTGTCTTATTAAAGACTGATGTCACTGTTACTTTAACCTCCCTGTGTGCAGCCTCATCTGTGTTAGGAACACAATAGGTTCCAAGGTAACCAAGGCTGGGAACTCAATGTCCAGGGATATTCAATATTCAGGAAGGACAGACAGGAAGGAAAAGGAGGTGGGGTAGCGTTACTGGTTAAAGAGGAGATTAACGCAATAGTAAGGAAGGACATTAGCGTGGATGATATGGAATCCAAATGGATAGAGCTGCGAAACACCAAAGGGCAGAAAACATTAGTGGGAGTTGTGTGCAGACCACCAAATAGTAGTAGGCAGGTTGGGGATGGCATCAAACAGGAAACTAGGGACGTGTGCAATAAAGGTACAGTACTTATCATGGGTGACTTTAATCTACATATTGATTGGGCTAATCAAACTGGCAGCAATACTTTGGTGGAAGATTTCCTGGAGTGTATAAGGGATGGATTTCTGGACCAATACGTCAAGGAACCAACTAGAGAGCAAGGTCTTGTGTAACGAGAGAGGATTAATTAGCAATCTGGTCATGATTGGGATAGAGTGACCATAATATGGTAGAATTCTTCATTAAGATAGAGTGACACAATTAATTCAGAGACTAGGGTTCTGAACTTAAAGAAAGGAAACTTCGAAGGTATGAGACGTGAATTGGCGAGGAAAGTCCGGAGGGTTGACGGTGGATAGGCAATGGCCGACATTTAAAGATCACATGGATGAACTACAACAATTGTACACCCCTGTGTGGCGTAACAATAAAAAACGGAAGGAAGCTCAACCGTGGCTAACAAGGGAAATTAGGGAAAGTGTTAAATCCAAGGAAGAGGCATATAAATTGGACAGAAAAAGCAGCAAACCTGAGAATTGGGAGAAATTTAGAATTCAGCAGAGAAGGATAAGGGTTTAATTAGGAGGGGAAAATAGAGTATGAGAGGAAGCTTGCTGGGAACATAAAAAGTGACTACAAAAGCTTCTATAGATATGTGAAAAGAAAAAGATGAGTGAAAACAAACGTAGGTCCCTTGCAGTCAGATTCAGTTCAATTTATAATGGGGACAAAGAAATGGCGGACCAGTTAAACAAATACTTTGGTTCTTTGGTTCTGTCTTCACGAAGTAAGACATAAATAACCTTCCGGAAATACTAGGGGACCGAGGGTCTAGTGAGAAGGAGGAACTGAAGAAAATCCTTATTAGGTGGGAAATTGTGTTAGCGAAATTGATGGGATTGAAGGCCGATAAATCCCCGGGGCCTGATAGTCTGCATCCCAGAGTACTTAAGGAAGTAGCCCTAGAAATACTGGATGCATTAGTGATCATTTTCCAACAGTCTATCGACTCTGGATCGGTTCCTATGGACTGGTAACACCACTTTTTAAGAAAGGAGGGAGAGAGAAAATGGGTAATTATAGACCGGTTAGCCTGATATCAGTAGTGGGGAAAATGTTGGAATCAATGATTAAAGATGAAATACTAGCACATTTGGAAAGCAGTGATGGGATCGGCCCAAGTCAGCATGGATTTATGAAAGGGAAATCCTGCTTGACAAATCTTCTAGAATTTTTTGAGGATGTAACTAGTAGAGTGGACAAGGGAGAACTAGTGATGTGGTGTATTTGGACTTTCAAAATGCTTTTGATAAGGTCCCACACAAGAGATTGGTGTGCAAAATCAAAGCACATGGTATTGGGGGTAATGTACTGACATGGATAGAGAACTGGTTGGCAGACAGGAAGCAAAGAGTCGGGATAAACGGGTCCTTTTCAGAATGGCAGGCAGTGACTAGTGGGGTGCCACAGGGCTCAGTGCTGGGACCCCAGCTATTTACAATATACATTAATGATTTGGATGAGGGAATTAAGTGTAATATCTCCAAGTTTGCAGAGTACACTAAGCTGTGTGGCAGTGTGAGCTGTGAGGAGGATGCTAAAAGGCTGCAGGGTGACTTGGACAGGTTAGGTGAGTGAGCAAATGCATGGCAGATGCAGTATAATGTGGACAAATGTGAGGTTATCAACTTTGGTGGCAAAAACACAAAGGCAGAATATTATCTGAGTGGTGACAGATTAGGAAAACGAGAGGTGCAGCGAGACCTGGGTGTCATGGCACATCAGTCATTGAAAGTTGGCATGTAGGTTCAGCAAGCCGTGAAGAAGGCAAATGGTATGTTGGCCTTCATAGCTCGGGGATTTGAGTATAGGAGCAGGGAGATCTTACTGCAGTTGTACAAGGCCTTCGTGAGGCCTCACCTGGAATATTGTGTTCAGTTTTGGTCTCCTAATCTGAGGAAGGACATTCTTGCTATTGAGGGAGTGCAGCGAAGATTCACCAGACTGATTCCTGGGATGGCAGGACTGACATATGAGGAGAGACTGGATCGACTGGGCCTGTATTCACTGGAGTTTAGAAGGATGAGAGGGGATCACATAGAAACATATCAAATTCTGACGGGGACTGGACAGGTTAGATGCAGGAAGAATGTTCCCGATGTTGGGGAAGTCCAGAACCAGGGGACATAGCCTAAGGATAAGGGGTAAGCCATTTAGGACTGAGATGAGGAGAAACTTCTTCACTCAGAGAGTTGTTAACCTGTGGAATTCCTTACCGCAGAGAGTTGTTGATGCCAGTTCATTGGATATATTCAAGAGGGAGTTAGATATGGCCCTTACGGCTAAAGGGATCAAGGGGTATGGAGAGAAAGCAGGAAAGGGGTACTGAGGTGAATGATCAGCCATGATCTTATTGAATGGTGGTGCAGGCTCGAAGGGTCGAATGGCCTACTCCTGCACCTATTTTCTATGTTTCTATGTGTCATGTATTCAACTATCATTGTAACCCATGTATAAGCTGACCTAAGTTGTACATCTTGAGAACATTGACCACAAGTGGGTGAACTTGTGGGAGACACTCCTAACCTGGACTTTCAGGTATAAAAGAGGAAGCTCCACCCACTTTCATCACTTGAGGTCTTGGTAATAAAAGTAACTGCTCACAGAGTGACTTTCTCTCAAGAATAGAAACATAGAAACATAGAAAATAGGTGCAGGAGTAGGCCATTCGGCCCTTCGAGCCTGCACCGCCATTCAATGAGTTCATGGCTGAACATGCAACTTCAGTACCCCATTCCTGCTTTCTGGCAATACCCTTTGATCCCCCTAATAGTAAGGACTACATCTAACTCCTTTTTGAATATATTTAGTGAATTGGCCTCAACAACTTTCTGTGGTAGAGAATTCCACAGGTTCACCACTCTCTGGGTGAAGAAGTTTCTCCTCATCTCGGTCCTAAATTGCTTACCCCTTATCCTTAGACTGTGACCCTGTGTGCCTCGAATGGGCCTCGTGTGCATTTATACTGTATAGTAAGGACATATCATTGGCGACGATTTAAACCACGCAAGCATGGCCATAAGCAGCACAGTAGAGAGGTACTGTGTTGGTGATGATTGTGACGACTTTATTGAAAGACTACAGCAAAGTTTTGTCACTAAGGAATGGTTGGGACAGGATTCGGCCGACAAATGCAGGGCTCATCTCCTGACGGTTTGTGGATCCAGAATGTACTCCCTGATGAAGGACCTTCTAGCGCCAGAGAAGCCGGCGGACAAGACGTTCGAAGAGCTCAGTAAGTTGATCGGCGAACAGCATGCACATGGCGAGACACTGGTTTTACACGCACCGGCGGTGAGACGGGCAAAGCGTTCCAGACTTCGTGGCAGATCTCCGGCGACTGGCGAGCCTATGTAAGTTCCCAGATGCAGGCAGAGCGGAGATGCTGCAAAACTTTTTTATTGAGGGCATCGGGCACGCTGGGGTTTTCAGGAAACTGATTGAGACCAAAGACTTGACCCTGGAAATGGCGGCTCTGATAGCCCAGACAATTATCTCAGGGGAGGAAGAGACCAGAATGATGTATGACAAAAATCTTGGCTCAAATGCGGCAAACAACCAGGGAGTCAACGTTGTTAACACAGTACACAGTTCTCCAGGCAGACAAGGGCAATCGGACGTGCCCCAGCATGTAGTCAAACCCAAGGGGGGTAATTCAACAGAGACAATAGCTAGCTGAACGGCGATTCATGCCATCGCAATGGACAATGCGGTCAGTAGTGGGGCCATCAACACCTGTTAATGGTGCGCTTAAGGACAGTTACAGAGACAGTCAGAGACGATCGACTGGTAATGGACCTTTTGTTTCCAACAACGGGGCCTCCAGCTCATGCTGGAAGTGTGGAGGCAAACACCCAGCCAGAGCTTGCAGGTATCAGAAACTGCAACGTTAGCGGTCACTTGGCGCGTATGTGCAGGAAGCCTGCAGCCAGGTTGATGTATGAGGAGGACGGGCCCGATGTAAGCCCTACGAGGCCAAATGAATACTAGGGGAAATTGCTGGAAGCTGAAGTTCAGCGATTTCATGTGGAGCACATATACAGTTCATATACCAGGACGCCACCGATAAAGATGAAAGTGCTCCTCAATGGCATCCCAGTATTAATGGAGCTAGACACGGGGGCCAGCCAGTCCCTGATGAATATCAAACAGTTCGACAGGTTGTGGGTGTCCAAGGCCAGAAGGACAAAATTATCGCCGATTGACGCACAGCTACGGACATATACAAAAGAGATCATTCTGGTGCTAGGCAACGCCACGGTAGACGTGACCCACAAAGATTCGGAGAACAGGTTGCCACTCTGGATTGTCCCGGGGGACAGTCCCGCACTACTGGGGAGGAGTTGGCTTGCTGTCATGAACTGGAAATGGGGCGATGTCAATGCAATTTCTTCTGTGGAGTGAGTATCATGCTCACAGGTCCTGGACAAATTTGACTCATTATTTCAAACCGGCATCGGCACTTTCATGGGGGCCAAGGTAGTGATTCACATAAACTCGGACGCCAGGCCAGTACACCACAAGGCCAGAGCGGTGCCGTACGTGATGTGGGAAAAGATAGAATGCGAATTGGACCGCCTGCTGAGGGAAGGCATCATCTCGCCAGTCGAATTCAGTGACTGGGCGAGCCCGATTATGCCGGTGCTCAAGGCGGATGGGTCGGTCAGGATATGTGGCGATTACAAGGCCACCATCAATCGGGTGTCACTCCAAGACCAGTACCTGCTTCCGAGAGCGGAGGACCTCTTTGCAACGCTATCCGGTTACAAACTTTTTTCAAAATTGGACCTGACCTCAGCTTACATGACCCAGGAGCTGGCGAGTGAGTCGAAGAAGCTTACCACCATCACGACACACAAGAGGTTGTTTGAGTATAACAGATGTCCGTTCGGGATTCGTTCGGCCGTCACAATCTTTCAGCGACATATGGAAAGCCTCCTCAAGTCGATTCCAAGGACGGTGGTTTTTCAAGACGACATCCTCATCACGGGTCGTGATACTGAAGAACACCTTCACAATCTGGAGGAGGTGCTATGCAGACTGGACCAGGTAGGGCTGCGACTGAAAAGGCGAAGTGCGTCTTCTTAGCTCCAGAGGTAGAATTCCTGGGAAGGAGGGTAGCAGCAGACGGGATCAGACCCACTGCGTCCAAAATGGAAGCGATTCAGAGAGCACCCAGATCCCGTAACACGACGGAACTGCGTTCGTTCCTGGGGCTCCTGAACTATTTTGGTAACTTTCTTCCCAAATTGGGCACGCTGTTGGAACCGCTACGCAAAGATCGCGATTGGATCTGGGGGGACAGCCAGGAAAGGGCTTTTGATAGAGCACGCAACTTGTTATGCTCCAACAAACTGTTACCGTTATATGACCCGTGTAAGAAACTTGTTCTAACGTGCGATGCCTCGTCCTATGGGGTCGGGTGTGTGTTGCAGCATGTGAATGCCAATGGTCAGTTACAGCCGGTAGCTTATGCCTCCAGAAGTCTGTCCCTTGCAGAAAGGGGCTACGGGATGGTAGAAAAGGAAGCGCTAGCATGTGTTTATGCAGTAAAGAAAAATGCACCGGTACCTGTTTGGCAGGAAATTTGAGCTGGAGACAGATTACAAACCCCTAACGTCCCTTTTGGCCGACAACAAGGCCATAAATGCGAATGCATTGGCCCGCATACAGAGGCGGGCACTTACGTTAGCCACCTATGACTACACAATTCGGCACAGACTGGGCACTGAAAACTGCACCGAAGCTCTCAGCAGGCTCCCAATAGCCACCACTGAGGGGGCAACCGAGCATGATGCTGAGATGGTCATGACTGTTGAAGCTTTCGAAAGCGAAGGCTCACCTGTGACGCCCGTCAGATTAAAGTTTGGACAAATAAAGACCCGCTACTGTCTTTAGTTAAGAAATGTGCCCTGAATGGGGACTGGGCAGCCACGTACAGGGCATGCCCTGAGGAATTTAAACCGTTTCATAGGCGCAAGGATGAACTCTCGAGTCAGGCCGATTGCTTAATGTGGGGAAACCGAGTAGTCATGCCCCAGAGGCCAGAGAGGTGTTCATCAGAGAACTTCACAATGAGCACCCGGGCATTGTCATGATGAAGGCAATTACCAGGTCACACGTTTGGTGGCCAGGGATAGATGTAGACCTGGAACTTTGTATTCGCAGGTGCAACACGTGTGCACCCAGGGAAGCCCCCCTTAGCCCCTGGTCCTGGCCCGCCAAGCCATGGTCACGCATCCATGTGGACTTCGCAGGTCCTTTCATGGGAAAAATGTTTTTGGTTGTAGTAGACACCTACTCCAAATGGATTGAGTGTGCCATTTTAAATTCAAGCACAACCTCTGCAACGGTAGAAAGTCTACGGGCAATGTTTGCCGCTCAAGCTCTACCGGATGTCTTGGTCAGTGACAATGGCCCGTGCTTTACAAGCATTGAATTCCAGGACTTCATGGCAGGCAATGGAATCAACCATGTCAGAACGGCACTGTTTAAGCCGGCCTCAAACGGCCAGGCGGAACGAGCAGTGCAGATAATCAAACAGGGGATGCTCAGAATCCAAGGAGGTTCCCTACAAAGCCGCTTATCACGCCTCCTGTTGGCCAATAGATCCCGACCACACTCGCTCATAGGGGTCCCACCCGCAGAGCTGCGAATGAAAAGGACGCTCAAAACCAGGTTATCCCTTATACACCCGACTATGAAAGAAATTGTTGAGAGCAGGCGTCAGTCACAATGTGACTACCATGACAGGAATGCGAGGGCGCGATGTATTGATGTCAATGACCCTGTTTTTGTCCTTAATTACGCTGCAGGGCTCAAATGGCTTGCAGGCACTGTGATTGCCAAAGAGGGGAATAGGGTTTTGGTAGTTAAACTTACCAATGGACAAATCTGCTGCAAACACGTGGAGCAAACTAAAAAGAGGTTCAGCAACCCCATAGAAGAAGCAGAGGAAGAACACGACGTAGAATTTATTCCATCACAGGTGACCGAACGCCAGAACCACGTGAAGGAGAGCCCAGTCCGGACAGGCCTGAGGCACCGCAAACAGCAGACACTAAGGCCAGTGCCCGACAACCGGAGTCCCAACTCAGGCGCTCTACAAGGGAGCGTAAACCACCAGAGAGACTTAACCTGTGATCCCAATAAGACTTTGGTGGGGAGGTGATGTCATGTATTCAACTATCATTGTAACCCATGTATAAGCTGCCTAAGTTGTGCACCTTGAGAACATTGACCACTCGTGGAAGACACTCCTAACCTGGACTTTCAGGTATAAAAAGGGAAGCTCCACCCACATTCATCACTTGAGGTCTTGGTAATAAAGGTAACTGGTCACAGAGTGACCTTCTCTCAAGTATGGGCCTCGTGTGCATTTATACTGTATAGTAAGGACATATCACTATGTTTCTAATTAGGAGGGGGAAAATAGAGTATGAGAGTAAGCTTGCAGGGAACATAAAAACTGACTGCAAAAGCTTCTAGAGATATGTGAAGAGAAAAAGATTAGTGCAGACTAATGTATGTCCCTTGCAGTCAGAATCAGGGGAATTCAGAATGGGGAACAAGGAAATGGCAGAACAATTAAAGAAATACTTTGGTTCTGTCTTCACTAAGGAAGACACGAATAACCTCCTGAAAATACTAGGGGACCGAGGGTCTAGTGAGAAGGGGGATCTAAGGGAAATCTTTATTAGTCAGGAAATGGTGTTAGGGAAATCGAAGGGACTGAAGGCCGATAAATTCCCAGGGCCTGATAGTCTATACCCCTGAGTACTTAAGGAAGTTGCCTTAGAAATAGTAGATGCATTGGTGGTCATTTTCCAACATTCCATGGACTCTGGTTCAGTTCCTATGGATTGGAGGGTAGCTAATGTAACCCTACTTTTTAAAAAAGGAGGGAGAGAGAAAACAGGGAATTATAGAACGGTTAGCCTGACATTGGTGGTGGGGAAAATGCTGGAATCAATTATTAAAGATGTAATAGCAGCACATTTGGAAAGCAGTAACAGGATCGGTCCAAGTCAGCATGGATTTATGAAAGGGAAATCATGCTTGACAAATTTTCTAGAGTTTTTTGAGGATGTAACTAGTAGAGTGGACAAGGGAGAACCAGTGGCTGTGTGGTGTATTTGGACTTTCAAAAGGCTTTTGACAAGGTCCCACAAAAGAGATTAGTGTGCAAAATTAAGGCACATGGTATTGGGGGTAATGTACTGACGTGGATAGAGAACTGGTCGGCAGACAGGAAGCAAAGAGTGGGAATAAACGGGTCCTTTTCAGAACGGCAGGCAGTGACTAGTGGGGTGCCGCAGGGTCAGTGCTGGGACCCCAGCTATTTACAATATACATTGATGATTTAGACAAAGGAATTGAATGTAATATCTCCAAGTTTGCAGATGACACTAAGCTGGGTGGCAGTGTGAGCTGTGAGGAGGATGCTAGGAGGCTGCAGGGGGACTTGGACAGGTTAGGTGTATGGGCAAATGCATGGCAGATGCAGTATAATGTGGATAAGTGTGAGGTTATCCACTTTGGTGGCAAAAACAGGAAGGCAGATTATTATCTGAATGGTGACAGATTAGTAAAAGGGGAGGTGCAACGAGACCTGGATGTCATGGTACATCAGTCATTGAAGGTAGGCATGCAGGTACAGCAGGCAGTAAAGAAAGCAAATGGCATGCTGGCCTTCATACCGAGGGGATTTGAGTATAGGAGCAGGGAGTATAGATGCAGGAAGAATGTTCCCAATGTTGGGGAAGTCCAGAACCAGGGGTCACAGTCTAAGGATAAGGGGTAAGCCATTTAGCACCGAGATGAGGAGAAACTTCTTCACTCAGAGAATTCATTGTGAACCTGTGGAATTCTCTACCACAGAAAGTTGTTGAGGCCAGTTCGTTAGATATATTCAAAAGGGAGTTAGATGTGGCCCTTATGGCTAAAGGGATCAAGGGTTATGGAGAGAAAGCAGGAATGGGGTACTGAAGTTGCATCATCAGCCATGATCATATTGAATGGTGGTGCAGGCTCGAAGGGCCAAATGGCCTACTCCTGCACCTACTTTCTATGTTTCTATGTTTTGGAGTGTAATGACTGTTGTAATGTAGGAAATGCGGCAGCCAATTTACACACAACAAGCTCCCACAAACAGCAATGTGATAATGATCAGATAACCTGTTTTTTTTACATGGGATTACATTGGATATACAGCACAGATACAAGCCATTCGGCCCAACCAGTCCATACCGGCGTTTATGCTCCACTCGAGGCTCCTCCCATCTTTCCTAATCTAAATTATTCAGCATAACCCTCTATTCCCTTCTCGTTCATGTGCTCATCATACTTCCCCTTAAATGCATCAGTGATTTTGGTTGAGCAATAAATATTGGCCGTGACACCAGGCCATAGGATCTTTTACGTCCACCTGAGAAGGCAGACGGGGCCCTCAGTGTAATGTCTCATCCAAAAGACGGCAGCTCCAACAGCACAGCACTGGAACGTCAGCCTAGATTTTGTTTTCAAGTCTCGGGACTTGAACCCACAATCTTCTGAGTCAGAAGCAAGCGTGCTATCCACTGGGCCACAGCTGACATGGCCCGGAAAGGTGAGGAGAGGCCCGAAGGCCATAGAGGGAGAAGGAGCCATCACCAGGCTCCATAGTCAATAAACCATATTACCAAAAATATATTCAGCTAGCCTGGTATGCAGTGTACTCTCGCCCCACTTAACTCAGCCCAGAGCACTCAGAACCCCCAAAGGGTCGGCTGCCATCCCAAGACCATCCTAGCCATTAGAACACAGACGTGAAGGGTTAACTTCCATCAGCCGCATGCCCTTTGTTTACAGAGGCACTGTGAACAGGTGCCAAGTCTGGTGTAGCTGCTGCTGTAATCTGCTCTCCCGTGTCAGCAGCACAATGACTGACGATCCAAGTTAAACACTGGAGGGTCCTCCAACTGATACCCAACACGGCACCGAATAATCAATCAACTCACTTGCCAGACATGTGGGACGGTCTGAATTCAATATCTATGTCACCTATACTGCCCCACCCCCCCCCCCCCCACCGCCCCCTCTTACCCCAGGGCTCAATAGACAACATTCAAAGCAAAATTATTTTGCAACGATTTCCGTGTTATCTTATAATTTGATGAATTTGCCCGTTCTCCCCTCTTCTCCTGAGTGTGCTGACAATTGTACGGTACCCTCTCATACCCTGACCAAGTGGTTATTCTTTATGGGCGAGTCCACAAGGTGAATCATATTTATATAGTGTTTTTAACGTAGTAAAACATCTCAAGGCGCTTCACAGGAGCGCTTTCAGAAAAAGATTTGACACCGAGCCACATAAGGAGATATTAGGGCAGGTGATCAAAAGCTTGGTCAAAGAAGTAGGTTTTAAGGAGCACGGTAAAGGAGGAGAGAGAGGTGAAGTGGTTTAAGGAGGGAATTCCAGAGTTTAGGGCCTAGGCAGCTGAAGGCACGGCCGCCAATGGTGGAGCAATTAAAATTGGGGATGCGCAAGAGGCCGGAATTGGAGGAGTGCAGAGATCGCAGCGGGTTGTAGGGCTCGAGGGGGTTATAGAGATATCCCAGCACAAAGTCTGAGAGTTAGGGACAGAAGGAGAGAAACTTGGCAAAAGAGAGAAAGAAAACACAGGAGGCCAGAATTTACGTTCGGCAGCAAACAAATGGCGCCGTCATTCATAGAATCATAGATATTGATGGCACGGAAAGAGGCCATTCGACCCATCGTGCCTATACCGGCCGACAAAGAGCTATCCAGCCTAATCTCACTTTCCAGCTCTTGGTCAATCGCTCTGTAGGTTATGGCACTTCAAGGACATATCCAAGCACTTTTTAAATGTGGTGAGGGTTTCTGCCTCTAACATCCTTTCAGGCAGTGAGTTCCAGACCCCCTCCACCCTCTGGATGAATAAAGTTCTTCTCAACTCTCTATTCCTTCTACAACTACTTTAAATCTATGCCCCCTGGTTACTGACCTCTCTGTTAGGGGAAATAGAACATAAGAAATAGGAGCAGGAGTAGACCATACGGCCCCTCGAGCCTGCTTCGCATAGGTCCTTCCTATCCACTCTATCCAGGCCCCTTATAATTTTATACACCTCAATCAAGCTTCTTCTATTAAAAAGAAAACAACCCCAGCCTATCCGATCTTCCCTACAGCTAAAATTCTCCAGTCCTGGCAACATCCCTCTCTAGTGCAATCACATCTTTCCTGTAATAGGTTGACCAGAACTGCATGCAGTGCTCTAGCTGTGGCCTAACTAGTGTTGTATACAGTTCAAGCATAACCTTCCTGCTCTTATATTTTATGCCTCGGCTAATAAAGGCAAGTATCCCATATCATGCCTTCTAATCCACCTTATCTACCTGTCCCGCTACCTTCAGGGATCTGTGGACATGCACTCCAAGGTCCCTTTGTTCCTCCACACTTATCAGTATCCTACCATTTAATGTGTATTGCCTTGCCTTGTTAGCCATCCCTAAATGCATTACCTGACACTTCTCCAGATAGAATTCCATTTGCCTCTTTTCTGCACACCTGACCAGTTCATTGATATCTTCCTGCAGTCTACAGCTTGCTTCCTCACTATCAATACACACGGTCAATGTTTGTACCATCTGCAAACTTCTTAATCATGCTTTCTACGTTCAAGTCTAAATCATCAAAAGCAGGGGACCTAGTACTGAGCCCTGTGGAGCCCCACCAGAAACAGCCTTCCAGTCACAAAAACACCTCAAATTTATACAATGTCTTTAATGTAGTAAAACATCTCAAGGCACTTCACAGGAGTGTTATCAAACCAAAATTTGAGACCAAGCCATATAAGGGGATATTAGGACAAGTGACCAAAAGATTGGTCAAAGAGTTAGGGACTAAATTTGCCCTCCGCCCCAAATAGCGCGCAGAATTCAAAATAAATGATTATTCTCCACACCAATCCATGAGGCGGAGAATAGCAGGAAATTGGCCTCTTTAAATTTTTAAATGTGTCTGGGTGGTGTTTGGCGTGGCTGAGGGGTGGAAGTGATTTGGGAGCGGGGTGGAAGGCGAGCCACTTCTAACAACCTCCCTCCCCTTCAGTTAAAGGGGACGGCCACTGCGAGCTTTGCCGCCTGTTTGGCCACCATTGTTGGGTCGACATCAGAGTTGGCTGACAATTAAAATAAAATGGCGGCCGCGGCAGAGTGCCTCCCCTTTAACGGCGGACGCGCCACCAGTCACTGGCAGCTCCCCGCCGGGAAAAGCTGTCGGGGACACCGATCGCCAGCACCTCCACTCCCGCGGAGCAATTTCCCTCATGTGCGGGTGGTAAGAGTCGGCGTGTGTCTGACGGGGTGGGAACAGGGGTGGGGCGGAAACCGTTTCCCCCGCTCCCAGCCCGGGGGCACTTTCAGATGGGTTGGTCCATCCATCTGCCCCTGGTCGGAAAGGCCTTACTGCCCTTACAGGTGGTAATAGACCTTAAAAAGGGAGCCAATTTTGGCCCCTTAATATTTTAAGGAGTATCTTAAAGGAGGACAGAGAGGTGGGGGGGGTTTTGGGAAGGAATTCCAGAGCTTAGGGCCTTGGCAGGTGAAGGCACGGCCACCAATGGTGGAGCAATTAAAATCGGGGATGTCGGAATTGGAGGCGGGCACAGATTTTGGAGGGTTGTAGGGCTCAAGGAGTTATAGAGGTACCCCAGCATGAATTCTTGGGGGTAGAAATTGCCCCCCCCGTTCGAAACAGGGTGCTCCCACCCAGTCTTAATGCTTTTTGCGGTTCAGGTCACCTCTTGAACAATATTTGGCTCTTTGGTTTTTTTTTCTCTCCGATCTGGAGCTCGGTCATAATGGGGGAGGTGACAGCAACTGAGGGGTGGAAGTTGGGGCTGGTGCAGAGTGACCGCCGCAATGACGTCATCATGGCGCCATGTCACCACGGCTCTCCCCTTCACTTAAAGGGGAGAGCTTCTGCAATTATAACACTTCGGCCAACTGGGCCACCAGGGAGGGTTTCGGTCGGGCCAGCGGCCTGGCACCCAAGAGGAAATGCCAGGATGCCTGTTGGCGGCCCGGTTGAAACCGGGGAGGCATATTTGTCGAGCTGACATGGCAGTCAGCTCGACAAAAAAAATAAATGGCGGCCGCGGCAGTGCGCCCTCTCCTTTAAGGGCAGCCACACCGCCGCTATAGAAGGTCACAGCCTCACTGGACCACTGGGGAAAAACAGGTTTTGGCACCGCCAAAGATTTTCCATGGGGAATATCACCATCAGAGGGTTAGATCTGCGGTGTGCATGGTGATGACGTGCTTATGATGGATCGGCAGCAGAGGAGCAGTGACGGGGGGGGGGGGGGCGGAATTGGGGCACCGCCGGGAAAATTCGGGAGGGCAATTGGGCTAGCAGCGGCCATTCCACCAAAAGTTGGCAGCCACTCCATTCCGCAGCATGGTCGCCGATTTATGATGGTAAAGGAGAGGGGCAATTTCGGCCCCTGGGAGGTTAGGAGAGTAGGAGAGAAACTTGGCAAAAGAGAAAGAAAATACATAGGACCAGAATTGCAGGTAGGCTGCAAACAAATGGCGCCCGTCATTCACCTGTAAACAGGGCAAGCAACTTCCTCCCCCCGCTCCATAAGCTCCATTACCAGCTCTAAGAGGCGGAGAGGCCTTACCAACTGGTGGCGGATGGATGGGCCAATCTGTCCGAAATCACGCCGGGCACGCGCCAATCCCTTACTGACGTGCGGCGGCGACCCCCTTTCCGCCCCTTGAGCGCTATTGCCCCGCGGGAAATTGCCCCACTGACTGCCGACAGTGCCACTGACAGCTTTCCCCAGTGGGCAGCTGTATGTAGCTGGGCGGCGTATTCGCCCTTAAAGGGGAGGTGGCACTGCCGGCGGCTCCAGTTTATTTTTTATTGTTGGCCGACTGCCAGGTTGACCCGACAATTACGCCCACAGGTGCGGCCGGGCCACCAACAGGCATGCCCTCTTGGATGCCAGGCCATTGGCCGAGCTGAAAGCCGGCTGGTGCTGCACTCACGGATGTTTAGTGTAAGGCCCATGTTTTCGTACGCCTCGGTGAAGATGTTGACGATGGCTTGGAGTTCGGCCTCTGAATGTGCGCAGATGCAAGCGTCATCCAATGGACCTAACTAAAAACTTTGCAGAGTTCGCAGCGGCCCTCCCCTTTAACTGAAGGGGAGACACGTTGTCATACGTTAGCACGATGCGACACGTCCACTGACGACACGACATCCGCCCGATCGGAGAAAAATTCCAAGTCCTGAATTCCTCGGGATTGGGACAGAGTAAAACTTTAAAAGACGGGTTGGGGCGGGGCTCAATTTCGGCCCCTAGGGTGCCTTAACAATAACTTGTATTTGTATAGCGCCTTTAACGTAGTAAAATGTCCCAAGGCGCTTCACAGGAGTATTATAAGACAAAAATTTGAGTATTATAAGATATAACACCGAGCCTCATAAGAACAAATTAGTGCAGGTGACCAAAAACTTGTTCAAAGAGGTAGGTTTTAAGGAGCGTCCTGAAGGACGAAAGAGAGGTAGAGAGACGGAGTGGTTTAGTCAGGGACTTTGAGATCATGGGACCCAGGCAGCTGAAGGCACGGCCACCAATAGTGGAGCGATGGAAATCAAGGATGCGCAAGAGGCCAGAATTAGAGGAGTGCAGACATCCACTATTAAAAACCCATCTTTTCGGCCGTGCTTTTGGCCGTCTCTCCGAACTCTTCCATGTCATCTGTGAAGGGCCTCGGGCCGTTTCCCATTTTGAAGGCGCCATGTGATCGTAGGGCTATTATCTCTAATGTAAAAGAAGCTTCAAGCGGTTCACTGGAACAACACCAGAATGGCACTTGCCCACTCAACCATCCTCCACTGTACCCAGCCAACAGGCTGCCCCAGGCATGGGCCTTTTGTGATGTTACACGAAGCATCACTAAAGCCCTTATCCGAACACACACCCGACTCAGCTTCCTTTCAATTGAATTTACAAGAGTTTACACATGCATTTCATGGGGCCATTGTACAGTTTGATTGTAAGGTGCTCCGTGTGAGCAATATAGCGACACGTGAAGGCTGCCGCAACTTCGGCGGAAGATTTCTCAGGCGATTTATTCCCTGGCTTTCTGCCAACTTTCCGCCAGAGTTATGACGGCCGATGGCGACAACCTCCAAGGAAACTCCCATCAATTGTTTGAAGCCCAGAAGCTGCCGCTTGACGTCTGTCATCGGCTGGGTGGTGCTACACTCACGGATGTTTAGTGTAAGGCCCATGTTTTTGTACGCCTCGGTGAAGCTGTTGACGATGGCTTGGAGTTCGGCCTCTGAATGTGCGCAGACGCAAGCGTCGTCCGCATACTGTAGTTTGATGGCAGAGGATGGGACGACCTTGGATCTAGCCTGGAGGCGACGAAGGTTAACAGGTTCTATTGGTTCTATACTTTAGTTCCACGCCAGCAGGGAGCTTGTTGAGCGTGAGATGGAGCATTGCAGCAAGGAAGATCGAGAAGAGCGTTGGTGCGATGACACAGCCCTGCTTGACCCCGGTCCGGATGTGGAATGGATCTGTGGTGGATCCGTTGGTCAGGATCACTGCTTGCATATCGTCGTGGAGCAGGCGGAGGACGGTGACAAACTTTTTGGGGCAGCCGAAACAGAGGAGGACACTCCATGGGTCCTCACGGTTGACAGTGTTAAAGGCCTTTGTGAGGTCAAAGAAGGCCATGTACAAGGGTTGGTGCTGTTCCCTGCATTTCCTTTGTAGTTGTCGCGTGGTGCAGATCATGTCTGTTGTACCCCTTTAATGGACGAAATCCGCAGTGTGACTCTGGGAGGAGCTCTTAAGCCACAGGGAGAAGACAGGTGAGGAGGATTCTTGCGATGACTTTCCCAACAGGGAGATTCCTCTGTAATTGCCACGGTCAAATTTACATAGAAACATAGAAAATAGGTGCAGGAGTAGGCCATTCAGCCCTTCTAGCCTGCACCGCCATTCAATGAGTTCATGGCTGAACATGCAACTTCAGTACCCCATTCCTGCTTTCTCACCATACCCCTTGATCCCCCTAGTAGTAAGGACTTCATCTAACTCCTTTTTGAATATATTTAGTGAATTGGCCTCAACAACTTTCTGTGGTAGAGAATTCCACAGGTTCACCACTCTCTGGGTGAAGAAATTCCTCCTCATCTCGGTCCTAAATGGCTTCCCCCTTATCCTTAGACTGTGTCCCCTGGTTCTGGACTTTCCCAACATTGGGAACATTCTTCCTGCATCTAACCTGTCTAACCCCGTCAGAATTTTAAATGTTTCTATGAGGTCCCCTCTCATTCTTCTGAACTCCAGTGAATACAAGCCCAGTTGATCCAGTCTTTCTTGATAGGTCAGTCCCGCCATCCCGGGAATCAGTCTGGTGAACCTTCGCTGCACTCCCTCAATAGCAAGAATGTCCTTCCTCAGGTTAGGAGACCAAAACTGTACACAATACTCCAGGTGTGGCCTCACCAAGGCCCTGTACAATTGTAGCAACACCTCCCTGCCCCTGTACTCAAATCCCCTCGCTATGAAGGCCAACATGCCATTTGCTTTCTTAACCGCCTGCTGTACCTGCATGCCAACCTTCAATGACTGATGTACCATGACACCCAGGTCTCTTTGCACCTCCCCTTTTCCTAATCTGTCACCATTCAGATAATAGTCTGTCTCTCTGTTTTTACCACCAAAGTGGATAACCTCACATTTATCCACATTATACTTCATCTGCCATGCATTTGCCCACTCACCTAACCTATCCAAGTCGCTCTGCAGCCTCATAGCATCCTCCTCGCAGCTCACACTGCCACCCAACTTAGTGTCATCTGCAAATTTGGAGATACTACATTTAATCCCCTCGTCTAAATCATTAATGTACAGTGTAAACAGCTGGGGCCCCAGCACAGAACCTTGCGGTACCCCACTAGTCACTGCCTGCCATTCTGAAAAGTCCCCATTTACTCCTACTCTTTGCTTCCTGTCTGACAACCATTTCTCAATCCATGTCAGCACACTACCCCCAATCCCATGTGCTTTAACTTTGCACATTAATCTCTTGTGTGGGACCTTGCCGAAAGCCTTCTGAAAGTCCAAATATACCACATCAACTGGTTCTCCCTTGTCCACTCTACTGGAAACATCCTCAAAAAATTCCAGAAGATTTGTCAAGCATGATTTCCCTTTCACAAATCCATGCTGACTTGGACCTATCATATTACCTCTTTCCAAATGCACTGCGATGACATCCTTAATAATTGATTCCATAATTTTACCTACGACCGATGTCAGGCTGACCGGTCTATAATTCCCTGTTTTCTCTCTCCCTCCTTTTTTAAAAAGTGGGGTTACATTGGCTACACTCCACTCCATAGGAACTGATCCAGAGTCTATGGAATGTTGGAAAATGACTGTCAATGCATCCACTATTTCCAAGGCTACCTCCTTAAGTACTCTGGGGTGCAGTCCATCAGGCCCTGGGGATTTATCGGCCTTCAATCCCATCAATTTCCCCAACACAATTTCCCAACTAATAAGGATTTCCCTCAGTTCCTCCTCCTTACTAGACCCTCTGACCCCTCTTATATCCGGAAGGTTGTTTGTGTCCTCCTCAGTGAATACCGAACCAAAGTACTTGTTCAATTGGTCCGCCATTTCTTTGTTCCCGGTTATGACTTCCCCTGATTCTGACTGCAGGGGAATTTGTCCGCTGTTTGAAGATGGTCACGACTATGGCATCTCTGAGATCTCCCAGTATGCTCTCCTCCTTCCAGATAAGAGAGGTGAGGTCATGTATTCGTTCCAATAGTGCTTTTCCGCCATACTTTAGTGCCATATACGCTAGACCATATATGGGCCATATACAATAGACACCTCAAAGCGCTGGAGAAGTACCACCAGGGCTGCCTCCGCAAGATCCTGCAAATCCACTGGGAGGATAGACGCACCAACGTCAGTGTTCTCGCTCCGGCCAATATCCCCAGCATCGAAGCACTGACCACACTCGACCAGCTCCGTTGGGTGGGCCAATCGCCCGCATGCCCGACTCGAGACTCCCAAAGCAAGCGCTCTACTCGGAATTACTACACGGCAAGCGAACCCTAGGTGGGCAGAGGAAACGCTTCAAGAACACACTCAAAGCCTCCTTGATAAAGTGCAACATCCCCACCAGCATCTGGGAATTCCTAGCCCGAGACCGCCCAAAGTGGAGGAAGAGCATCCGGGAGGGTGTTGTGCGCCTAGAGTCTTGCCGCCGAGAGCATGCCGGAAACAAGAGCAGAAGGCGGAAGGAACGTGCAGCAAACCAGACTCCCCACCCTTTCCTTCCACCACTGTCGGTCCCACCTGTGACAGAGACTGTAATTCCTGTATTGGACTATTCAGTCACCTAAGAACGCACTTTTAGAGTGGAAGCAAGTCTTCCTCGATTTCGAGGGACTGCCTATGATGATGATGATGATGGTGCTACACTGCCACCTTGTGTAAGGCTACTGGAATTACAGGTCGGGGAATGGGAACGTGACGAACAACAACTTGCATTTATACAGCGCCTTTAACGTAGTAAAAAGTCCCAAGGCGCTTCACAGGAGCGTTATCGAACAAAATTTGACACCGAGCCACATAAGGAGAAATTAGGATAGGTGATCAATAGCTTGGTAAAAGAGGTAGGTTTTGAGAAGTGTCTTAAAGGAAAAAATGAGATGTAGAGAGGCGGAGAGGTTTAGGCAGGGAATTCCAGAGCTAGGGACCTGGGCAACAGAAGGCACGGCCACCAATGGTTGAGCGATTATAAATCAGGGTTGCTCAAGAGGCCAGAATTGGAGGAGCGATCTCGGGGGTTTATGGAGCTGGAGGAGATTACAGAGATAGGGAGCGGCGAGGCCATGAAGGGAATAGAAAAGAAAGATGAGAACACTGTCGAGGTAGCAGTCGGGTCGTATTGTGCCTGTTTTATGGGTGTAAATTGGGAGCAGTGGATGGGAATTTCAGGGACCAGCGTACACCTGGAATTGGGATGGGCCATTTTTCATATGTAAGTGAGGGGCCTCGCGCCCGTGTTAGGCTGCATTGCTGAGGTTGGATAGGGTGAAGCGGAGCTGGGCCTACCATGCTCAGGATTCTTCAGTGGCTGTTGCCGTGGAGCCAGGAGGAGCAGGAATGCCTTTACCGATTACACAGCATGCGGCCCCATCTCAAACCTTCTGGAACTTATCTTCAGGCTGCTGCTGGAGGCAAAATCCCTGGAATCATTGAGAAACAATTGGATGCGATGATGAAGTGACATGAGGGTCTCTGGATGGATGAGTCATGATGGGATGAATGGGCTTATTCATCTGTAATTATCTTGCGATCTTGTGAATATTTCCTTCAGAACTATAACATCGGAGCAGGAGTAGGCCATTCAGCCCCTCAAGCCTGTTCCGCCATTCAATTAGATCATGGCTGATCTGTATCGTAACTCCATCTACCCGCCTTGGTTCCATCTAGCCGAAATTCCCCTGTTGTGCGCCTCCTGTTAGCGTCTCCGGGGGTTGCTAATGGGGCGCGAAAGTGTTCTCGCCAGCAGTGGTCGTGCTACTGGCTCACGTGAAAATGCGCGGGAGTTAAGGAGACACGAATCCATTAGCGCCATGCCCCCGCTGGTAGTGCCCCGGGCCGCCGCGCCTCCGGTGATTACATCATCGCCGTGCGCGGTGACCCCTGTGAAGCCGGTGCGGGTAATGCCACGCCAGCCTCGCGGGCCGTGAACCGGGCCGCACACCCATCGCGAGGCGAAAGTTAAAATGGAGGTGTGCTGCGTTGCATGCAACCAGTTTTTTTTTCCTTCCTGACTTACTGATCAGGCCACTGCGCAACGATGTCGCGGGGTCCAGGCCATCCTCGTGCAGCCCGGCACTCCGTTTCGGTGTCGGGCTGTGGTCATGGCACCTTTTAGCCCAGTGGAGGCCATCAAAGGGCCTGCAGAGTTTGCAGCGTCTCTCCCCTTTAACGGAAGGGGAGGGGCACTGAAACACCACAGCGCTACGCGGAGAGGCTGTGTAGCGATCCGCGACGCGCTCAGGTAGCGACCCCGATCCCGCCCCGAAAGGAAGTGGAGCACGCGACATTGTGTCCATTTCCTGTGAGGGGTGTTAACCAGAATTTTGCTACCGGGGCGGGACTTCTGGGCGCAGAATGTCCGGCCCCGGAGAGGTTACCGGCCCTAACCAGGGCGATAGCCCATTTCGATTCCCATGACACTACCTTTGCCTAACAAAAATCTATAAACCTCGGTTTTGAAATTTTCCATTGATCCCCTCAGCCTCAACAGCTTTTTGTCGGAGAGCGTTTCAGATTTCCACTACCCTTTGTGAAAATAAGTGCTTCCTGACATCATTCCTGAACGGCCTATCTCCAATTTTATGATTGTGCCCTCTTGTTCTGCACTCTCCTACCAGAGGCAATAATTTCTCTACCCTAGCAACTCCTTTAATCATCTTAAATACCTCAATTAGATCACCCCTTAATCCTCTATACTCAAGGAAATACAAGCCTAGTCTATGCAACCTGTCCTCATTACTTAACCCTTTGAGCCTTGGTATCATTCTGGTGAATCTGTGCTGTACCCTCTCCAAGGCCAGGATATCCTTCCTGAGGTGCGGTGCTCAGAACTGAAGACATTGCTCTAAATGGAGTCTAGCCAGAGCTTGAGAGATTGAGTAGATTAGGCCTACACTTTCTAGAGTTTAGAAGAATGAGAGGTGATCTCATTGAAACATATACGATTCTGAGGGGGGTTGACAGGGTAGATGTTGAGAGGCTGTTTTCCCTGGCTGGGGAGTCTAGAACTAGGGGTCACAGTCTCAGAATAAGGGGTCGGCCATTTAAGACTGAGATGAGGGTTGTGAATGTAAAGTCCTTATACAATACCACAAATCCACACGAGGAACATTCTATGGACAAGGTCACTCTGTGACCTACACCTTTATTCACAGGACCAAGAAGTGATAACCCTGCGTGGGACCTCCCTTTATATACCTGGATGACCAGGTGAGGAGTGTCTCCCACAAGTTCACCCCTTGTGGTCAAGGTGTGCATTTCTTACGTATATACAGTATTGCAGTGTTGTTAAATAAAGGTTACATACATGACATCACCTCCCCCTCAACATCTTATTGGGATCATAGGTTAAGTCTCTCGTGGAGCGCCACAGTTGGGGCTCTGGTTGTTGGTATGCGTGTCTGTCACCTGTGGTGATTCCGGCCTGTCCGGGCTGACCGCAGGGTCTGTGCATGCTGCTGAATGTTCTTGTTGCTCGTTCACTGGCGGTGGTGTGAATACCATCTCATGATCTTCCTCAGGTTCCTCAGTGTCCATGCTGAACCTTTTTTTAACTTGGTCCAGATGCTTGCGGCATATCTGCCCATTGTTAAGTTTAACCACTATGACCCTATTCCCCTCTTTGTCTGTTACAGTACCCTCAAGCCATTTGGGCCCCAAAGCGTGATTGAGAACAAATACGGGGTCATCAATTTCTATACATCTCCCCCTTGAATTTCGGTCATGGTACTCGTTTTGGGACTGGCGCTTGCCCTCAACAATGTCGGACAGGACTGGATGAATGAGGGACAGCCGAGTTTTGAGTGTTCGTTTCATGAGTAGCTCCGTGGGTGGGACCCCCATGAGCGAGTGCGGTCGGGATCTATAGGCCAGCAGGAGGCGTGATAGGCGGCATTGAAGGGAGGGTCCTTGAATCTGGAGCATGCCTTGTTTTATGATTTGGACTGCATGTTCCGCCTGGCCATTGGAGGCCGGCTTGAATGGCGCTGTCCTGACATGGTTAATGCCATTACCCGACATGAACTCCCAGAATTCGTAGCTTGTGAAACATGGGCCATTATCGCTAACAAGGATGTCCGGCAAGCTGTGGGTCACAAAGACTGCGCGCAGACTCCCCACAATGGTGGATGTCATGCACGAATTCAAAATGATGCACTCGATCCATTTCGAGTACGCATCAACTACAATGAGAAACATTTTTCCTATGAACGGGCCTGCGTATTCTACGTGAATACGTGACCATGGCCTGGCGGGTCAGGGCCACGGGCTGAGCGGGGCCTCCCTGGGGGCATTATCTAGCTGGGCACACGTCGTGCACCTGCGAACACAGTGTTCCAGGTCTGAGTCAATTCCCGGCCACCACACATGTGACTGGGCAATGGCCTTCATCAGCAGGATGCCTGGGTGCTCACTGTGGAGTTCCCTGATGAATGCTTCCCTGCCCCTCTGGGGCATGACTACCCGGCTGCCCCATAGTAGGCAGTCGGCTTGGATGGAGAGCTCATCCATCCGTCTGTGAAACGGTCTGATCTCCTCAGGGCATGCTCCGTGTGCGGGCGCCCAATCCCCAGTCAGGACACATTTCTTAATCAAGGATAGGAGAGGATCTCTGTTGGTCCAGATTTTGATCTGGCGGGCTGTGAGGGGGGAGCCTGCGCTGTCAAAGGCATCAACGGCCATGACCAGCTCCGCTGCCCCCTCAGTGGTGGCCAGTGGAAGCCTGCTGAGTGCGTCGGCGTAATTTTCAGTGCCGGGCCGGTGCCAGATGATGTAGTCATACGCAGCGAGCGTGAGAGCCCATCGCTGTAGGTGAGCTGACGCATTGGCATTGACCGCCTTGCTGTCTGACAGCAGGGATGTTAACTGCTTGTGGTCTGTTTCTAATTCGAACCTCCTGCCAAAAAGGTACTGGTGCATCTTTTTCACCCCATAGACACATGCAAGTGCTTCCTTCTCAACCATCCCATATCCCCATTCTGCTTGAGAGAGCGACCTGGAGGCATAAGCCACAGGTTGTAATTGACCCTCAGCATTACCCTGCTGCAACACGCACCCAACCCCATAGGACGATGCGTCACATGTCAGAACCAATTTCTTACAGGAGTTCTACAGAGTCAACAACTTATTTGAACAAAGTAGGTTCCACGTCCGATTGAAAGCCCATTCCTGACAGTCCCCCCAAACCAATCGCAACCCTTACGCAGGAGCACATGTAGCAGCTCCAACAATGTGCTTACGTTCGGCTGAAAGTTCCCGAAATAATAAGAGTCCCAGAAATGAACGCAACTCCGATGTGTTGCAGGGCCTGGGCGCTCGTCGAACCGCCTCCGTTTTGGATTCAGTAGGCCGAATCCTGTCTGCAGCAACCCTCCTGCCCAGAAATTCGGGAGCCAAAAACACACACTTAGACTTCTTGAGTCGCAGGCCTACACGGTCCAGTCGGCGTAGCACCTCCTCCAGGTTGTGGAGATATTCCTTGGTGTCACCGGTGATGAGGATGTCATCCTGAAATACAATTGTTTCAGGAATGGAGTTGAGCAGGCTTTCCATGTTTCTTTGAAAAATCGCGGCCGCTGATCGAATGCCAAACCGACACCTGTTGTAAACAAACAGTCCCTTGTGTGTGGTGATGGTGGTCAGTAGTTTAGATTCGTCGGCCAGTTCTTGGTTCATGTGGGCTGAAGTGAGGTCCAACTTGGTGAACAGCTTGCCGCCTGCCAGCGTGGCAAAAAGGTCCTCTGCTCTCGGGAGCGGGTATTGGTCTTGTAGGGACACCCGGTTGATGGTGGCCTTGTAGGCGCCACAGATCCTGACCGAGCCATCCGCTTTTAGGACGGGAACGATGGGGCTCGCCCAGTCGCTAAATTCAATGGGCGAGATGATGCCCTCTCTCAGCAACCGATCCAACTCGCTCTTAATTTTCTCCCGCATCACATACGGCACAGCTCTGGCTTTGTGGTGCACTGGTCTGGCGTCCGGGGTGATGCGTATCACTACTTTGGTACCTTTGAACGTCCCGACGCCAGGTTGAAATAGTGACTCAAATTGCTGTAGAACCTGTGAGCATGAACTTCGCTCCACAGATGACATGGCGTGCACATCCCCCCATTTCCAGTTCATCTCAGCTAACCAGCTCCTCCCCAACAGTGCGGGACCATTGCCCGGGACAATCCAGAGCGGCAACCAGTTCACCGATCTATTGTGTGTAACCGCCAACATTGCACTGCCTAGCACTGGAATGATTTATTTGGTGTATGTCCGTAATTGTGTCTCAATGCGTTCTAGTTTGGGTCTGCTGGCTTTGAGTGGCCACAGGTTTTCGAATTGTTGAACGCTCATGAGTGACTGGCTGGCCCCCGTGTCCAGCTCCATGCATACCGTGATGCCGTTTAATAGAAGAAATAAAAGAAGAAGCTTGCAGGGAACATTAAGACGGATTGCAAAAGTTTCTATAGATATGTAAAGAGAAAAAGGTTAGTAAAGACAAACGTAGGTCCCCTGCAGTCAGAATCAGGGGAAGTCATAACGGGGAACAAAGAAATGGCGGACCAATTGAACAAGTACTTTGGTTCGGTATTCACTGAGGAGGACACAAACAACCTTCCGGATATAAAAGGGGTCGGAGGGTCTAGTAAGGAGGAGGAACTGAGGGAAATCCTTATTAGTCGGGAAATTGTGTTGGGGAAATTGATGGGATTGAAGGCCGATAAATCCCCAGGGCCTGATGGACTGCATCCCAGAGTACTTAAGGAGGTGGCCTTGGAAATAGTGGATGCATTGACAGTCATTTTCCAACATTCCATTGACTCTGGATCAGTTCCTATGGAGTGGAGGGTAGCCAATGTTACCCCACTTTTTAAAAAAGGAGGGAGAGAGAAAACAGGGAATTACAGACCGGTCAGCCTGACATCGGTAGTGGGTAAAATGATGGAATCAATTATTAAGGATGTCATCGCAGTGCATTTGGAAAGAGGTAATATGATAGGTCCAAGTCAGCATGGATTTGTGAAAGGGAAATCATGCTTGACAAATCTTCTGGAATTTTTTGAGGATGTTTCCAGTAGAGTGGACAAGGGAGAACCAGTTGATGTGGTATATTTGGACTTTCAGAAGGCTTTCGACAAGGTCCCACACAAGAGATTAATGTGCAAAGTTAAAGCACATGGGATTGGGGGTAGTGTGCTGACATGGATTGAGAACTGGTTGTCAGACAGGAAGCAAAGAGTAGGAGTAAATGGGGACTTTTCAGAATGGCAGGCAGTGACTAGTGGGGTACAGCAAGGTTCTGTGCTGGGGCCCCAGCTGTTTACACTGTACATTAATGATTTAGACGAGGGGATTAAATGTAGTATCTCCAAATTTGCGGATGACACTAAGTTGGGTGGCAGTGTGAGCTGCAAGGAGGATTCTATGAGGCTGCAGAGCGACTTGGATAGGTTAGGTGAGTGGGCAAATGCATGGCAGATGAAGTATAATGTGGATAAATGTGAGGTTATCCACTTTGGTGGTAAAAACAGAGAGACAGACTATTATCTGAATGGTGACAGATTAGGAAAAGGGCAGGTGCAAAGAGACCTGGGTGTCATGGTACATCAGTCATTGAAGGTTGGCATGCAGGTACAGCAGGCGGTTAAGAAAGCAAATGGCATGTTGGCCTTCATAGCGAGGGGATTTGAGTACAAGGGCAGGGAGGTGTTGCTACAATTGTACAGGGCCTTGGTGAGGCCACACCTGGAGTATTGTGTACAGTTTTGGTCTCCTAACCTGAGGAAGGACATTCTTGCTATTGAGGGAGTGCAGCGAAGGTTCACCAGACTGATTCCCGGGATGGTGGGACTGACCTATCAAGAAAGACTGGATCAACTGGGCTTGTATTCACTGGAGTTCAGAAGAATGAGAGGGGACCTCATAGAAACGTTTAAAATTCTGACGGGGTTAGACAGGTTAGATGCAGGAAGAATGTTCCCAATGTTGGGGAAGTCCAGAACCAGGGGACACAGTCTAAGGATAAGGGGGAAGCCATTTAGGACCGAGATGACGAGGAATTTCTTCACCCAGAGAGTGGTGAACCTGTGGAATTCTCTACCACAGAAAGTTGTTGAGGCCAATTCACTAAATATATTCAAAAAGGAGTTAGATGAAGTCCTTACTACTAGGGGAATCAAGGGGTATGGTGAGAAAGCAGGAATGGGGTACTGAAGTTGCATGTTCAGCCATGAACTCATTAAATGGCGGTGCAGGCTAGAAGGGCCGAATGGCCTACTCCTGCACCTATTTTCTATGTTACTATGTTTCTATGTTTCAGCATCACAGGTGGCATTTTGGTATATAAGCTGTGAATGTTTGCTACATGAACCTGCTGAACTTCATGGTCCATTGATTTGCCCCACGCGTCATCCTGCCTCGCAGACGCCTCTTCTGGTTCATCCACCTCGTATATTAGCCTGGTTACAGGCTTTCTGCACATTCTGGCTAAATGGCCACTGAGGTTACAATTTCTGCAGGCGAACTGTTGAAACCAGCAAGTCCTGGCAGCATGTCTGCCCCCACACCTCCAGCATGAACTGAGATTCCCATTGTTGTGAACAAAAGAGCTGTTACAAGGCATTCCTCGCTGATTGTCCCTTTGACTGCTCTTGAGCACCCTGTTAGTGGGTGTCAATGGCCCCATCCCGGGCCGCATTGTCCATTGGGGGGGCGTAAATGTCCGTTCAGCCTGCCATTGTCTCTGTTGGAGACTTACTCTTGGGTCTATTGCTGCCTGGGGTGTGTCGAACTGCCCTTGCCTGCCTGCGGGGCTCTATGTCGCATTTATGATATTGACTCCCTGATCCATCGCCACGTTGGAGGCAGAATTGCGTGCGTATATTATCTTGGTTTCCTCCTCCCCCGCCATAAAAGTCTGAGCCATCAACGCCGCCGCTTCCAAGGTCAAGTCCTTGGTCTCAATTAGCTTTCTGAAAATCCCAGCATGACCGATGCCCTCAATAAAGAAATCCCTTAGCATCTCCCCCCTGCAGGTGTCTGTAAACTTACAGAGGCTGGTCAAGCGCCGGAGGTCTGCAACGAAATCCGGTATGCTCTGTCCTTCCCGACATTGGTGGGTATAGAATCTGTGTCGGGCCATGTGTACACTGCTCGCCGGTTTGAGGTGCTTGCCGATTAGTTTGCTGAGCTCTTCAAAGGTTTTGTCCGCCGGCTTCTCAGGTGCTAGCAGGTCTTTCATGAGCGCGTAAGTCTTAGGTCCACAGCTGGTCAGTAGATGCGCCCTTCGCTTGTCGGCCGCTGCGTCTCCCAGCCAGTCCTTTGAGACAAAACTCTGCTGGAGCCTCTCAATGAAATCGTCCCAGTCCTCACCAACACCATACCGTTCATCTGTGCTGCCGGTGGCCATTGTCGTGGGTCGTTGATTCCTGTTTCTCGTCGCAATGTAAAGTCCTTACACAATACCACAAATCCACACGAGGCACATTCCATGGACAAGGTCACTCCATGACCTGAACCTTTATTCACAGGACCAAGAAGTGATGACCCTGCGTGGGACCTCCCTTTATATACCTGGATGACCAGGTGAGGAGTGTCTCCCACAAGTTCGCCCCCTATGGTCAAGGTGTGCATTTCTTACGTATATACAGTATTGCAGTGTTGTTACATAAAGATTACATACATGACAGTGAATCTTTGGAATTCTCTACCCCAGAGGGCTGTGGAGGCTCAGTCGTTGAGTTTATTCAAGGCTGAGATCGATAGATTTTTGGACTCAAGGGAATCAAGGGAAATGGGGATCGGGCGGGAAAGTGGAGTTGAGGTCGAAGATCGGCCATGATCGTATTGAATGGCAGAACAGGCTCGAGGGGCCGAATGGCTTACTCCTGCTCCTAATTCTTATGTTCATAAGTTCTAAATACCTCATGTACAAAACCCAGTTTGATTTTATAGTCAATTTGATTGCGAGAGAGAAAAAATGATACCCGTTGATATATCTATGACTGTTCAGGCAAATGTTCTGTCCAGCACGACACAGCAAAGTTACTGTTCATGAATGTTGAATGTGTGACACTGGGGCTCCCTCTAGTGTCCACAGATGTAAGTGACTTACTTGGCAGAGTGAGTTGTGCTAATTTAAAACTGAGGACAGAGAGCAGGATTGCACAGCTGCACGGTTTAAGTAGTTTGACTAGGTGGTTGACGGAATGGGGGGGAATAACGGAAGGGCACAGGAGATTAGGACTGCTGCTTGTGTGGAGGATAAAGAGCAGCACGGACTGGTTGGGCCGAATGACCTGTTCCTGTGTTGTAATTTCTAATGTGATATCCGGGATGTCCACCATGTGATATCTGTGAAATAAAGTATTTGACTCTTCCCAAAATTAAACAGCGAGCGAACAAAGCAGAGCACAGACTCACTCTAATCTTCCTCCTCGCATCTGATACAAGTCTGTTTTTCCTTTATTTTATATTTATGACCCTCAGCTTTGCTTTAAAGTAATATTCAGGACTTACTTCATCTGAGCCAGTAAATGTTTTCAATATTCTTCAGTGAGGACCCCTTTTCCCTTTAACCATTTCCTCTCTAAACTGCAGAGAATGAATTTGCTTCTCCTTTCCTCAGAGTGCATCCTCTTACACTCGGACTCATTCAGAGAATCATAGATACAGTACAGCGGGGGCCATTCGGCCCATCGTATCTGTGTTGGCCCTTTGAAAGAGCTAGCCAATTAGTCCCACTCCCCCTGCTCTAGCCCTGCAAATTTTTCCTTTCCAAGTATTTATCCAGTTCCCTTTTGAAAGTTACTATTGAATCTGCTTCCACCGTCCCTTCAGGCAGTGCGTTCCCGATCGTAACAACTCGCCAATGTTCCCTGTAGGCTGCACTATCTTTTGCACGGCCTGTTTCTTTAAATGAGCGTCCACTTTAAATGTCGTCGCATGTGCGGTATTTCCACTATAAAAGCTTGTGAGCGGCCTGCACGGGTCCTTGCAGATTGCTGCACGGCTGCACATGCATGCAGCTTCAAGGGAACACTGCAAATCGCTGCGTAAATTTGTTTTCCTCATGTCACCTCTGGTTCTTTTGCCAATTACCTTAAATCTGTGTCCTCTAGTTATCGACCCTTCTGCCACTGGAAACAGTTGCTCCTTATTTACTCTATGAAAACCCTAAGTTTGCTTTGCGCAAGTTGGCTGCTGTGTTTCCCACATTACAATAGTGACTGCACTCCAAAAGTACTTCATTGGCTATAAAGCGCTTTGCGACATCCAGTGGTCGTGAAAGGCGCTATATAAATATAAGTCTTTCTTTCTTTTCAAAACCATTCAAGAATTTGAACACTCCTATCAAACCTCCCCTTAACCTTTTCTGCTTTAAGGAGAACAATTGGTGCTGCTCTTCAATGCAATCTTCCCTAACTTTTGCATATTCCTTTTGTAGTGTGCTGACCAGAACCATACATTGTACAGCTTAAGGTTTACTATGGTATGCTATGATGAGTATCCTAACTCGCGCCAAGTTCCGCTCACCCATCGCCCCTGTGCTCGCTGACCTACAGTAGCTCCCAGTCCAACAACAACTCGATTTTGAAATTCTCATCCTCATGTTCAAATTCCTCCATGGCTCGTAACCCCCATCTCTGTAACCTCCTTCACATCTACAACCCACCGAGATCTCTGCGCTCCTCTAATTCTGGCCTCTTGCACATCCCCGATTTTAATCATTCCACCATTGGCGGCCGTGCCTTCAGCTACCTGGGTCCTAAGCTCTGGAACTCCCTCCCTAAACCTCTCCCCCTCTCTACCTCTCTTTCTTCCTTTAAGACGCTCCTTAAAACCTGCCTCTTTGACCAAGCATCTGCCCTAACATCTCCTGATGTGGCTTGGTGTCAAATTTTGTTCGATAATCGCTCATGTGAAATGTCTTGGGATGTTTTACTGCTTTAAAGGTGCTATATAAATGTTTTTGATCATACATAGAATTATACAAACTGCCTCTCAAAACAGGCTTGGCGTGGTACACTCAGCTGCAGTCATCATCATCATAATCATCATAGGCAGTCCCTCGAAATCGAGGAAGACTTGCTTCCACTCTAAGGGCTCAAGTTTTGGCCTGAGTTGCTCCTATTTTTTTTGGAGCAACTAGTTTAGAATGTAGCATCTTAGAAATAGCAATTCTCGGCATTTAGTTTGCTCCAGTTCTAGTGATTTAGAATAGTTTCATTTTGGAACAGATTTTTTTTTAAAGGGGGCGTGTCCAGTCACCTTTGCCTGTTTTGCAAGTTTAGGCAGCGAAAACTTACTCCAAATTAACTTAGAATGGAGTAAGTGTAGATTTTTGTACGCTCAGAAAAATCTTGCCTACACTTAGAAAATCAGGCATAGGGAACGAGAGATGGGGGGTGGGGGCGGGGGGGGAGGGAAGTTTACAAACATTAAACAATTCACTTTTACAAATAAAGAGCCATCAATAATAAATGATAAATAAATCAAGAAATCAATCAAAAAAAATTAAAAAATTAAAAATAAAAAAAATAATAAAAATCAATAAATAAAAAATTAAGTTTCTGTTCACCTACTGCAGCACCGGGAGCCCTCCAACAGCATGCTGGGATGGGGCCTCCCCAGTGTCTCTGTCTCTGTCTCTGTCAGTGTCTCTCTCTCTGTCTCTGTCAGTGTCTTTCTGTGTTTCTGACAGCGAGGGGTGGGGGGGATAGAGAGGGGAGGGGGAGGAGGAGAGGGGAGGGGGAGGGAGGGAAAAGGGGGAGGGAGGGCGGGAGGAGAGGAGGGGGATGGGGAAGAGGAGGGGGAGAGGAGGGTGGGAGAGGAGGGGGGAGGGAGGGGAGGGAGAGGAGGGGGAGGGGAGGGAGAGGAGGGAGAGGAGGGGAGAGGAGGGGAGGGGAGGGGAGGGGGAGAGGAGGGGGAGGGGAGGGGAGAGGAGGAGGGGGAGAGGGGGAGAGGAGGAGGGGAGAGGAGAGGGGGAGAGGAGGGGGAGGGAGAGGAGAGGGGGAGAGGAGAGGGGAAGAGGAGGGGGAGGGAGAGGAGAGGGGAAGAGGAGGGGGAGGGAGCGGAGGGGGAGAGGAGGGGGGGAGGGAGGGGGAGAGGAGGGTGAGGGGAGGGGAGGGGAGAGGAGGAGGGGAGAGGAGGGGGGAGAGGGGGAGAGGAGAGGGGGAGAGGAGGGGGAGGGAGAGGAGAGGGGGAGAGGAGGGGGAGGGAGAGGAGGGGGGAGAGAGGGGGGAGGGAGGGGGAGAGGAGGGTGAGGGGAGGGGAGAGGAGGAGGGGGGAGAGGAGAGGAGGGGGAGAGGAGAGGGGGGAGGGGGTGAGAGGAGGAGGGGAGAGGAGAGGGGGAGAGGAGAGGGGGAGAGGAGGAGGGGAGAGGAGAGGGGGAGAGGAGAGGGGGAGAGGAGGGAGAGGGAGAGGAAAGGGGGAGAGGAGAGGGGCAGAGGAGGGGGAGGGAGAGGAGGGGGGAGGGAGGGGGAGAGGAGGGTGAGGGGAGGGGAGGGG